>NC_134101.1:159604564-159912738 GCF_000715075.1 Nicotiana tabacum | reverse complement strand
ATACGAATGCAGCAATACCTGGAAAAGGCATGTGATCTAGTTAGGCAATTCCAAACCGGGAAAGTTGTGCAGATACCAAGAGAGGAAAATGTCGAGGCAGACGCCCTAGCTAATCTCGCATCTGCGGCAGACGTGACGAGTACCGAAAATGCTTCTGTAATTCATTTGTTTCATTCAATACTTGATCATGACAAGAACGAGGTAAATTTCAATAACTTAACCTAGGATTGGAGGAACGAGATTGTCACTTTTTTGCAGTATGGAACCGTCCATGAAGATAAGAAAAAGGCTCACGCGCTTCGTAAAAAGGCAGCTCGGTACTGTTTAAAGCAAGGCAATTTTTATCGTAAAATGTTCGGTGGTCCCTTAGCAAGATGCCTCGGGCCTTCTCAAACAGAGTATGTGAAGATAGAAATACACGAGGGGCATTGTGGAGATCACGCAGGAGGAAGATCTTTAGTAAAAACCATGATTAGAGCCGGCTATTATTGGCCCAAAATGGAAGAAGCGGAAAATTTTGTGGATAAGTGCCAAAGATACGATAACAATATGCATAGACCTGCAGAGTTGTTACATCCGGTCATTGCACCGTGGCCTTTTATGAAGTGGGGGATGGATATCGTGGGTCCACTACCACAAGCAAAAGGCAAGGTAAAATTTTTGCGAGTACTCACTGATTACTTTACTAAATAGGTAGAAGCAGGTGCTTTTAAACAGGTACGTGAAAAAGAGGTCAGAGATTTCATTTGGCGAAA
The DNA here is from genome assembly GCF_000715075.1 of Nicotiana tabacum. Taxonomy (NCBI): domain Eukaryota; kingdom Viridiplantae; phylum Streptophyta; class Magnoliopsida; order Solanales; family Solanaceae; genus Nicotiana; species Nicotiana tabacum. The sequence goes on along the minus strand of NC_134101.1, from coordinate 159,911,983 downwards.
TATTATATGTCGATTCGGCATACCAAAGAAAATCGTATGTGATAACGGCCCGCAATTTATAGGCGCACAAATCACGGAATTTTTTCAAAGTTGGCAGATCAAAAGGATTACCTCAACGCCTTACCATCCAGTGGGTAATGGACAAGCTAAATCGATGAATAAAGTCATTATCAACAATTTGAAGAAACGATTGGAAGAATCCAAAGGCAATTGGCCAGAGTTGCTACCTGGTGTTTTATGGGTATACCGCACAACAGCAAAAACAAGTACGGGTGAAACATCGTTTTTACTGGTATACAGAGCTGAAACACTGATCCCAGTTGAGATAGGGGAGCCAAGCATGAGGTATACACAAGCGACTGAGGAATACAATGAAAACGAAATGCGAATAAACCTAGATTTACTTGAAGAAAAAAGGGAAGCCACATTAATAAGAATGGCAGCACAAAAACAAGTCATGGAACAATATTATAATCGGAAAGCTCACCTAAGATACTTCAAGATTGGGGACTTTGTACTCAAGAAGGTTTTTCAATCCACGAGAGCGGTTAGTGCGGGAAAGTTAAGTCCAACTTGGGAAGGACCTTATAAGATTCACGGTATCGCAGGAAAAGGAGCATACGAGCCGAAAACAATGGATGGCAAGATATTACCTTCACATTGGAATGCCGTTCATTTGAAGAGATACTATTTCTAAGGAAAATAAGTATCCCCGGTCAGATATCCTCATTTTAACATTTTATTCTTGAATTATAAAAATTTTACTAACGATTTTAGATGATAGGCAAAAAGCTAACCCATACTAAATGATGAATCACAACCTGCAAGGCACGTGGAAAATTATAAATTTTCGGTCTAGGGTTACAACTATTCTGATAGAAATTCAAACGGGTTAAGCAGTCTTCATCTATAATCGCACCTCCGAGTCCCGTATGTTTTTTCCTTTTCAGGAAAAGGACCGAGTGAGAGGAGTAATCAAGTGCTCAAGATTTTATACTTTAAAGCTTAAACATTTGGGGGACTATATAATATACATAGGACATATGTATAAAGAAGATATCACAGGAGCAGGCATGGAAAATGAGGCAAGGGGCACTTCATCAGAAACTTGACCCAAATTTTCACTATCAAACCCACAAGCAAAAAACTGATCAACAGAATCACGAGCAGCCGTGGGAGTGTCATCATCAGAGATCACCAAGGTGTCTTCAATAGGCTCGGTTAAAGAAACATAACGGGGAGGAGACGCTTCATCCTCTGAAATAATGCACCTTCTAGCCCGAGGCCTTTTAATGAAGGTATTCTCATCCTGTTCTTCCTCTTCTCCAAAGTCTTGGGTTGCATCAACTTTCCTTTTCGATAAAGAACCCAAGATTATCTCTTGGGATCTTTCCAAAGAAACTCTGGAGGCCGCAACTACATCAACACTAATACCACGAATGGGAAATCCTGATAAAAAGAAGGATCAAAACAAATTCCAAAGGAAAAAGTGAATGAAAGTACGAAAGATATAAGAGAAAAGGTATTTACCATGCGTTTTCACTTTCCAACCAAACCGATGAGAAAGGTTTTTCCAAGATCTACCTTTCGTCGGGGCAACATTCAATAACCTTTCTACCCAACCAAGAAAACTGGGAATCTCATCAACAGTTCCCATGGTTGCTGAAAAAAAGGAAAAGGTTAAATAATAGCAAGTAAAATAAAGAGAAAAGATAGAAGAAGTTATAAAAAAAACTTATGTGCAAAATTCCACTTCTCAGGAAATGGAAAATTTTCTTGACCCGCTAGACCAACAGTGGGGGCGGCAACAAACCTGGCGTACCGGCCACGGTCTTTATCATCCTCGAGGCTAACCAGCACTCTCTTACTTCTCGCTATTAAAGTAAAAATCTCATGGCGAAAAAGTCTAGGAGAATTAAGGTGAATTAAATGAAAGAAAGTAAAAGACAGACCAACCATATTGGCCAAATGCCTTAAGCATGCGACAACCCTCCACACAATGGGGCCAATCTGTCCTAAACAAACGTCGAAGAAATGGCAGAACTCGATAATAACAGGATCAATGTGGGGTTTGAAATTCAGTGTAAAATAGTATGTGTACACGAAAGTAAACCTAGTCAAGTAAGACGTAATCCTTTGGTTTGGATTGGGAATTATAATGGGAAAGTCATGAATCCAATGGCAATCCCTACGAACAATAGAAATCAAACCTTCAGTGATTTGAGATGGGTAAATATCAGCACGATCTAGAGAAGGAACTTGGTTTCTGATGGATTCTCTATCGGTGTAAAAAGAAAGTTCTGCAGGAACAATTTCCTCTACCAAAGGTTCATGAATAGGTTCATTAGAGTCTTTATTTCTGGATGAAAACCTCTGGGAAAGAGAACCTCTAGTTGTAGAGGGTGGAGTAGAACTCGTTGAAGGAAAAGAAGGGCCACGTAAAAATGAAGATCCTAAACTACGAAGTGTTCCCCCTCTCCTACTTCTAACAGGAGCAAGAGAAAGGTTATTAACAATGGGGACTCTTCGAAGGTTAGGGTTTGAAGAAGACATAGTAGTACGAGGAAGAAGAAAACGAGAACTGGATATTCAAAAACTTTTTGTGAGAAAGACAAAGATAAAAAGTTATATTTATACTTACAAGTAACCGTCAAAGGAAAAGATGTAATGATGGAAACGTCATGATGGAAGCTATTGCTTCGTAATTAGTGAAGCCGTAAAAAAGCCCTAAAAGGCACTAAAAAGTTGCAGAAATAATCGGGGGATGCCACGTGTCACGAAAATTAAATGAAAATGACATATGAAGCATCAGTTCTATAGAAGAAATAATGGCGGCAATATTCCCGCTTTAATGAGATCCACTTCCCAAATATTCTATTGAAGAATAAATGGTAAGTGGGGGACTATCTGTATTGGGAAAAATTAAGTTCATATACAGAATTAAGTGTGAGGTGGCATGTCATGACACGTGGACAAGTAAGACAAGTGACAGCTGGCAATGAATAGTTGAAGAGGCACGAGCTTCAACATGCACGGGCATAGATCCAAGGAAGCCGGAAAGGATAAGTGCTCGAACCTATTGATATTTGGGAATCGCACCAGAAGGATGAACTTAAATAGCAAAAGGGGTACAAATATGAATTATTGGTAATTAATAGGCATTAATTACGGAAGGTGTTATGGAATTTATATTGAATTAGTTATGATTACCAATTATAACGTTACATTCAATGTCATTAATTGTCATATAGACTCTATTATGAGAGGAGAAAAACGTACTACTTAGAGATAGCTATATAAGGGGAAGATTGAACATTTGTACCAAAGGAAATCATATGTGATAACGACCCGTAATTTATAGGCGCACAAATCACGGAATCTTTTCAAAGTTGGCAGATCAAAAGGATTACCTCAACGCCTTACCATCCGGTGGGTAATGGACAAGCTGAATCGATAAATAAAGTCATTATCAACAATTTGAAGAAACGATGGGAAGAATCTAAATGCAATTGGCCAGAGTTGCTACCTGGTGTTTTATGGGTGTACCACACAACAACAAAAATAAGTACGGGTGAAACACCGTTTTCACTGGTATACGGAGCTGAAGCACTGATCCCAGTTGAGATAGGGGAGCCAAGCACAGGGTATACACAAGCGACTGAGGAATCCAATGAAGAAGAAATGCGAATAAACCTAGATTTATTTGAAGAAAATAGGGAAGCCACATTAATAAGAATGGCAGCACAAAAACAAGTCATGGAACGATATTATAATCGGAAAGCTCGCCTAAGATACTTCAATATTGGGGACTTCGTACTCAAGAAGGGTTTTCAATCCACGAGAGCGGTTAATGCGGGAAAGTTAAGTCCAAATTGGGAAGGACCTTATAAGATTCACAGTATCGCAGGAAAAGGAGCATACAAGCTGAAAACAATGGATGACAAGATATTACCTTCACATTGGAATGACATTCATTTGAAGAGATACTATTTCTAAGAAAAAGAAGTATCAACGGTCAGGTATCCTCATTTTAAAATTTTATTCTTGAATTATTAAAATTTTACTAACAATTTTAGATGATAGGAAAAAAGCTAACTCGTACTAAATGATGAATCATGACCATCAAGACACATGGAAAAGTATAAATTCCCGGTCTAGGATTACAACTATTCTGATAGAAATTCAAACGGGTTAAGCAGTCTTCATCTATAATCGCACCTCTGAGTCCCGTATGTTTTTTCCTTTTCAGGAAAAGGACCGAGTGAGATAAGTAATCAAGTGCTCGAGATTTCATACTTAAAAGCTCAAACACTTGATGGACTATATAATATACATAAGACATATGTATAAAGAAGGCAAAGAAGACTGAGAAATAATCAAAGTTCAAGTCAAAGCTCGAAAGTCTACTCATTGAATGAATCAAGTGTAGAGCAAAGTTACGAGCCAATAACATAAAGCCAATCAAAAGAAAACCTTATGGTATCTAGGTTAAAGGCAATGTATAGAAATGGGTTATAAATAAAAATCTTTGGTTTTATTTCCTTTTTTGAAATCTGTTGTAAAGAAAACAGTTACAAAATAGTTATAGAAGTTATTTAAATACATGTAAGATGTTATTTAGACTTAACAAAGTTCAGAAGAAAACTTTATCAAAGTTATTTAAAGAAACATGTGTATTCTTATTTCTTTTATCGTACGTTTACACCATTATGAAGTTGAGACGTCTTCTTCATTAAGTGTCGAATATAAAAGGGCCCTCTTTTATATAATTCATGTTTGATTCAAACATCCATGAAGTTAATAAAAGCATTTTATGAAACAGAAATGCAAATAAAGGGTAAAACATAAACCCGTGAATTAACTAACAAGTCCTTAAGTATAAAGGCAAGAACGAGCAAAACAGAAGCTCAGAATAACTAAGTTAAAATAGAAAACTTCTTAATATTAAAAAGTTTAGGCTATGTATGAGCCTAGTCTTAAACTATTTGTCATTTATACAAAATGCCCCGAAAAGGTCTGGGGACTTGTCGTTTCCAAAAACTAAACCCCCAAATGGGACCGGGGGTTAAAACCACATTCCACCCAAAGAAAAAAAAGAGAAGTCACATTCCATAAACTTTTCACTAAGGAGCTGAAGAAGGATATAAAGCAGAGTCACCAGCAGCAGAAGGTTCGAGTTGGCTTGAAGGAGTTAGAGCATTCACCGTACCCATATCATCTTCAATATGCTCGGGAGTATTAGCCATGGGAGAGGGAAAATCTTGGCCTTGCTGAGTCTTTTCAGTAGTCTCTTTTATCTTAGCTAACTTAGCTTCCAAGTTAAAGCCCTCTTGGCTAGCTTCCACAAGGGTATCATGGCGTGTGTTTAAAATTGCCCAACTCACTTCAATTGCAGTCTTGTCCTCAAGAATCTCATAATCTTTCTCCCATTGATCAATCTCATTTTTGATTTTTTCATTCTCAGCCAAGGCAGAATCGTAAGAAGCTTGAAGAGGAGCACGTGAACTTTCTAAGAAATAGACCTTATCAGAAAACTCACGGAGATCTTCTTGAGTCTGAGTTAAAGTTTGCACAAGTTCACCAGCATAAACTTCTTTCTCACTTAACAAAGCCCTCAGTTCTCTGATCTCTTCACTGGCCTTGGAGAGTTGCTCAGAAAAAGACGTTTCGAGAAAATTCTTATCTTTGCCAACTTGGTTTGAGGAAGCCTTCTCAACCGCCAATTCTGAAGTTAAAACCTTTAATTGCTACTCTAAGGTGCACTTGCTCTCTTCTAACACTTCCATATCAATTTGAAGGCTTTCCTACTGTTCTCTCCAGTTGTCCGCTTCAGTTTGATAATCATGCATTAACTGCTCCGTGTAAGAAACCCTCTTCATCATCTCTGTGCCGACTAGATTGATCTGAAAAAGAAAAAGAGAGGTAAGAACCTTAATAGGAGAAGGGCGTAATAAAGCATGAAAAGGGATACCTTTAAATATGACTGCACTATGTCGTTCATCCAAGTCAAAGAGTTGTGGCTCTCAAGCTTGGATCTCTCAACTGGGCCAATCAAAGGTTTCAACCACACATCAGCCCGACATGATTTTCTCAAAAGATTACTATCGGCAGGAACCACGATGATAACTTGCTTCATAGCTCCACTTCCACTTGAGGAACCAACCTCAATGTGATGAACAATTGTAGGAGGAACTAAGGAAGGAGTCAAAACAGCATGGGGCAGAGCAACAATGACAGTAGTCACAACTGGTAAAGAAGATATCATAGGAGCAGGCATGGAAAATGAGGCAAGGGGCACTTCATCAGAAACTTGACCCAAATTTTCACTATCAAACCCACGAGCAAAGAACTGATCAACAGAATCACGAGCAACCGCGGGAGTGTCATCATCAGAGATCACCAAGGTGGATTCAACAGGCTCAATTAACGAAACAGAATGGGGAGGAGACTCTTCATCATCTTGAATAATGCGCCTTCTAGCTCGAGGCCTTTTAATGAAGAAATTCTCATCCTATTCTTCCTCTTCTCCAGAGTCTTGGGTTGCGTCAGCTTTCCTTTTCGATGAAGAACCCAAGATTATCTCTTGGGCTCTTTCCAAAGAAACTCTGGAGGCCGCAACTACATCAACACTAATACCAAGAATGAAATCCCGATAAAAAGAAGGATCAAAACAAATTCCAAAGGAAAAATGAATGAAAGTACGAAAGATATAAGAGAAAAGGTATTTACCATGCGTTTTCACTTTCCAACCAAACCAATGAGAAAGGTTTTTCCAAGATCTACCTTCCATCGGGCAACATTCAATAACCTTCCTACCCAACCAAGAAAATTGGGAATCTCATCAACAGTTCCCATGGTTGCTGAAAAAGAGGAAAAGGTTAAATGATAGCAAGTAAAATAGAGAGAAAAGATAGAAGAAGTTATAAAAAAAAATTTACGTGCAAAATTCCACTTCTCAGGAAATGGAAAATTTTCTTGACCCACTAGACCAACAGTGGGGGCGGCAACAAACCTGGCATACCGGCCGTGGTCTTTATCATCCTCGTGGCTAACCAATACTCTCTTATTTCTCGCTACTAAAGTAAAAATCTCATGGCGGAAAAGTCTAGGAGAATAAGGTGAATTAAATGAAAGAAAGTAAAAGGCAGACCAGCCATATTGGCTAAATGCCTTAAGCATGCAACAACCCTCCACACAATGGGGCCAATCTGTCCTAAACAAACGTCGAAGAAATGGCAGAACTCGATAATAACTGGATCAATGGGGGGTTTGAAATTCAGTGTAAAAGGGTATGTGTACACGAAAGAAAACCCAGTCAAGTAAGACGTAATCCTTTGGTATGGGTTGGGAATTATAATGGGGAAGTCATGACTCCAATGGCAATCCCTACGAACAACAGAAATCAAACCTTCAGTGATTTGAGATGGGTAAATATCAGCATGATCTAGAGAAGGAACTTGGTTTCTGATGGATTCTCTATCAGTGTGAAAAGAAAGTTCTGCAGGAACAATTTCCTCTACCAAAGGTTCATGAATAGGTTCATTAGAGTCTTTATTTCTGGATGAATACCTCTAGGAAAGAGAACCTCTAGTTGTAGAGGGTGGAGTAGAACTCGTTGAAGGAAGAGAAAGGTCACGTGAAGATGAAGATCCTAAACTACGAAGTGTTCCCCCTCTCCTACCTCTAACAGGAGCAAGAGAAAGGTTATCAACAATGGGGACTCTTCGAAGGTTAGGGTTTGAAGAAGACATAGTAGTACGAGGAAGAAGAAAACGAGAACTGGATATTCTAAAACTTTTTGTGAGAAAGACAAAGATAAAAAGTTATATTTATACTTGCAAGCAACCGTCAAAGGAAAAGACGTAATGATGGAAACGTCATGATGGAAGTTGTCGCTTCATAATTGATGAAGCCGTAAAAAAGACCTAAAAGGCGCTGAAAAGTTGCAGAAACAATCGGGGGATGCCACGTGTCACGAACATTAAATGAAAATGACATATGAAGCGTCAGTTCCAGAGAAGAAATAATGGCGGCAAATATTCCCGCTTTAATGAGATCCACTTCCCAAATATTCTATTGAAGAATAAATGGTAAGTGGGGGACTATCTGTATTGGAAAAAATTAAGTTCATATACAGAATTAAGTATGAGGTGACATGTCATGACACGTGGACTAGTAAGACAAGTGACAGTTGGCCAAGAATAGTTGAAGAGGCACGAGCTTCAACAGGCCGGGCAAAGATCCAAGGAAGTCAGAAAGGATAAGCGCTCGAACCTATTGATATTTGGGAATCACACCAAAAGAATGAACCTAAATAGTAAAAGGGGTACAAATACGAGTTATTAGTAATTAATAGGCATTAATTACGGAAGGCTTTATGGAATTTGTATTGAATCAGTTATGATTACCAATTATAACGTTACATTAAATATCATTGATTGTCATAAAGACACTATTATGAGAGGAGAAAAATGTACTACTTAGAGATAGATATATAAGGTGAAGATTAAACAATTGTAAGGACACAAAATACTATTGGAATATACTAATTTACTTTGTTCTCTTCTGCTCCTCTTATTATTATTAAAAAGTCAATTTCATTTATTCATTATATATTTGATTATCAGTAACCCGAGTTCTTCTAAAATAAAGCTTTGACCGAAATTCCTATTTTTGGTTAAACATGCATGTCCTCACATCCCAAAGAAATAAGGAGCGCACATGTATGTAAAATGGTTACCCCCATACTTGTTACGATTAAATTGAACACGGATGGGGCCTCTGTAGGGCTGAATAGTTTGGCCGGCATAGGTGAAGTCTTCCGCAATTCCTCGGGACATTGGGTGATGGGATATGTAGGAACCACCACCGCATCAACTCCTATGGAAAGGGAACTGATGGCTGTCCATCTCAATCTACGACCTTTGGAAATTAACATAGATGCTCTAGAAGTGATAAACATTTTACATGACACCACAACTCTTTGCTCACATGTTATAAATGATTGCAGATTCTTGCTGCGCCAGCTCCATGATCCACCAGTTATGCACACATACAGGGAGTAAAATATAGTAGCAAATCGGCTAGCTCATTTTGGCTCCGGCTTGACAGGAAGCAACATAATTATTTTTGCACAACCACCACCTTTTGTCATGGACATTATAGTTGAAGATAGAGTGGGAAGACTTAGATTACGCTTAACCTGTCATAAACACAACTATAATTTTTTAACAGCGCATAGGATAGAGCGCCACAAAACCATTTTTTTGTACTCACCGAGATCCTGTTTGTTTGTAATAGTTTAAATATTGCAGCATCTGAGTTTTGTAACCCATCTAGACTCACAAACATGGTGGATAGTGATGCCCCGGAAACTAGCTTATGTGCTTCAAAGCGCAAACCCCCTGTATGTGTAACTAAACTTTAATATAATTAATCTTTCATGACCAAACAAAAATAAATGATTGATCCTGAGAAGAACTTGGTATCCTTATTGTTAAACACCATTATACGTAAGCGATGGCTATTCTTGTGAAGATGAGGAATTCTTTTAATATTACTCCCTCCGGTTTATAATAATTGACCGTTTGACCTTTGGCACAACCCTTAAGAAAATATTAACACCTAGAAAAAAAATAGGTATTTTGATTAAATTACCCATAATTAAAATTTGCATATTATTAACTTGACATATTGGGATATGTAAATTAAGGGCAAATTTTGAAAAAATAAACTTAATTCTTTCTTGATTATATAAAAGGTCACTTTTTTGGACTAAAATAAAAAGGACAGAAAAGTCACTTATTATGGACCGGAGGGAGTATTATTTTATTTTTCTAGAGGTAGCCTCATGACGGGGATAGTAAGATTTGGAAAAGTATAAGGTAATAAGTGCTTATTTTTCGAGCACATAATGTAACACAGAATTGAAAAAATGCACTAAGGATATACTAAAAGTTACCCTTTTCTCCCCCCCCCCCTCTAGTTTGGTTGAAGATAGTTGTTTACCCTTAAAATTGGATGACAATTAAATTTATAAGTGGTTTTAAGGATATGTGATTTCACTTGGCACAAACTGAGAAATATAAGAATTAATGTTAGAAATTAACTATAAAATAAAGAAAACCAATATAATGAGCGATAATGGCCCTCGAGCTAGACCACCCTCAAACCAGCTGAGTATGCTAATGGAAAGTATGAACTGAACAACAAATCATAAGAGAGAAAATGCAATGTACTGCTTTGTTATGCGTGAATATGATGATTACAAAATGATTAGAACCCCATTTATATAGTAGAGGAATTTCACTTATGGTACAATCGTAAATACGGAAGGAAATTCCATGATTGGCTAAATAACTGATCCTGACTTGATACGTGCTGAGATTTTCGCCACGGTCCTTGCCCGATCACAAATATCTCGGCTTTTCTATTATTCGACTTAGCAGGCTTCCTTCGATCTCGCTCAATCTCCATCCTGCTTCGGTCTTGATCGTGGCTGGTCTCGATCTTGATCAGTCAATGATTCACAAGATTAACAATCTATCTCCATGCCATGGTTTGATACAACGCGGGGTCGAGTCTTGGTCTGCCACCCCGGTTTCTATTAGCCATACAAAATTAGGCAAGCCTGATTTTGACCGTATACAGATTTTTCCCTTGTTTTTTGGAGTGTAATGACAAGAAATGACTTGATTTTTCCCAAACCCATCTCGATGGACAAAGACGTAAGTGACGATCTCGACCATGACATCAGCAACACGTGGGCACTAAAACATCTCGTTGGTTCGGATATCGAGGCATTAAATGATTGTCGGTTGTTGTCAGCCACTACTGGTTCTGAACCGTTGTCTTTAACCTATAAATGTATCTTTCTTCTTTTTCCCAAACTTTACTTTCAATCTATTTCATTCTAATCTTCATATTTCTTTGCTTCTCCGGAACCTCATATCTTCAAGTTTTTGAGTTTCTTTGTTTGTTCTTCCCAAAACACTAAATATCCCAATCTCTGTTCTCCCTTGCTTACAAAAACAAAATGGCTCTAAAACTGTTCCACAGAAAGAAAACTCTCCCTCGTCTCGGCTGACCGGCGAGCAACCAGTGGAGTCGCGCCCTGAAGAATTCATTCACGGAGGGTGCGTACTTGACTCCGACTTCAAGTTTGAAAAGACCCCCTCGGTTGCGGGTCGATTGATAACTAGGAATTATGATACATTTTACACTCCTTCTTACTTGAATTTTGATTAGAAATATGTACAAAATAGTCCCAAAGGCTTACATGTTGTATTGATTGTAGGGTTTGGTCAACAAGGTGACAACACGTCAAAACCAGCTCAAAAAGGAGTGAAACATGCACAAGTACTAAGAACAAGTCCAAACACAGTGTAACAGGACAAATGCGGCCGCACTCTATTCTGTGTGGTCCGCAAAGAAGAAGTTCAGAGAGGTGCTCATTTCAGACATTCAAGCAATGCGGCCGCAAAGCATTTCATGCAGACCGCATTGGCTTCATTGCGGCCGCACTCGATTTTGTGCGGTCCGTAAAGCTGGAGTTCAGAGAGTTGCTAATTTTGGGAGTATTGCCAATGCGGTTCGCTGTACTTTTTGTGCGGACCACAATGGAAGCCACCACGGCCAGGGTGCATTTTGTTCAGCCCGCGGTGGCCAAGTTTAAAGATCAAAAGTTTTAAGCCAAGAGCCTCAGTGTGGCCGCACTCGATTTTGTGCGGTCCGCACTACCCTCACAGGGGTATTTTTGTCCAGGGAATTCGGCCTAGTATAAATAGTTTTTCCCCATTTTTATGTCATCAATTGTAGTTTTAAGCAGAGTTGCGCTCATGAACAGTGTCCCTTTACTATTTTGAGTAATTTTTCAATAGTTTTATCATTGAATCTTCAAGTTTTAGTTAGTAATAAAATATTATGAATTTTTCTTCATCTATTTCTTTATTTTCTTCTATTATCATGAGTAGCTAGACCTATTAGCTAGGGTTGTGGCTCAACCCTAGTATGGGTATTTGATGGGTCTTGTGTTTTAAGGCTTGAATGTCTATGAGTGTTTGATATTTGGACTAATTTATGGTTTTAATGTTGAATTAGTGGTTTCAATCACTAGTTTATGCCTATTTGACTTGGGATCTTCTTGAGAAAGAGAGCCTAAGTCTAGGAAAATTAGTCCAACAAGGAATTGAGGCGTATTCAAGAGATTGATAGCCCCAATCAAAGGGTTAAACCTAGAGATAGTAATACCCGACTTGAACCTATTGCACAAATTATCATACCCAATTGGTCTTGAGAAAGTCAATTAGGGATAAATCACTCAAACTACCGAGAGGTATAGAGTGAGAAGTATCATGCAATGGTTATATCGTAATCCCCAAATATGACAACCGAGCCTTAGACTCAATAACTCGTAAAGTATCCACCTAGGAGAAAGTCACTTCCCTAGTGCCTTTTAACTATTTAGACAACCTTCAAATATCTTACACTTAACTTAATTTAGCATCCTATTAGTATAAATTTAGAAGTAATATCAAAACCAACTATGTTTAGAAGTGCAATAGTGAAATTAGGAATAATTACACAACTCCAATTTAGATAGAAACTCAATTCCCATCTCTAGCTCCCTGTGGAAATTGATCCCGACCTTCTCAGGTAAAAGCTGCTTCGACCACTCTTGCTACTTTGTAGTAGTGCAGGGTTGGCCTTGATCACTTTTTGGCGCCGTTGCCGGGGAGCTAATGGTTTTGGCTATCTATCTAAATAGTTTTGTGTATTGTTCTTCTTTGTTTCTATGTTACTAATTTGTGTGTCACAACTTCAGATACTAAATGGAAGCAAACAACGCACCTCTTGGAGATGTTCCGCTAGGGGAGGAGGTAGATGACAATATTGATGATGATGTTCATGTTCCTCGAGTGCTTCCAAACCAAGGCTATGCATGTACAATTGTCCCACCCTAGACCCGGGTGGGCAATTTTCAAATTACCAATGTGATGCTGACATTGTTGGAGCAGCGTGGGTATTTCACGGGCACTGCCAATCAAAATGCTTACAAACATCTTAAGGGTTTCGTGGATACCTGTTGTGGGAGCAAGCAAACTAATGTTTCCGAGGATGCACTTCGGTTGAGACTCTTCTTATTTTCACTTAGAGAGAAAGCATTGGATTGACTTGAGCGACTTCCCAACCATTCCATCACTACTTAGGATGAGTTGGCGGATAAGTTCATTGCAAAGTTCTTCTCAACGGGGCATATGGCAGCATTGATAGATGTGATCTTAGCCTTCAAGCAGGATCCCATCGAACCATTACATGAGATTTGGGAGCGCTATAAAACAATGGTAAAGAAATGCCCCAACAATGATATGACTGAGGCGATGATCCAATAGACTTTCTACCCGGGTATTAACACAACAAACTAGTGCATAGTGAACCAACTTGATGGGGGCAACTTCATGAAGCTGTCTTATGATGAGGATTGTGACATTCTTGACGATATGGCTGACACTTCCTCCGCTTGGCAAAGTAGACCCAATATGTCCCAAGGTAACCCCACGATCACTCATTTGCATAAAGAGCTACATGACCATGGGTAGGTTATAGCAAAACTGACAACAACAATGAACCAGCTAGCAAAGTCACAATTACAACAAGTTCAAAATCCACTCCAAGTGAATGCTATGGAGGGTGTCAACATGCTAGTGAACAAAAAAAGACAAAGAGGTCAACAGAACCAAGGGAGTTCGGAGCAATATGACAATGATTGTGGTGGATTCCAAGATGATGGTTATGATGGGCAGAATGAAGAGGTACAATACGTGAACAATTATCAAGGCCAAAGGGGCAATTATTCCAACCAATAACATTGGAGACCCCAAGCCAATTGGGGCAATCACCAACAAAAAGGCAATGGTAATTGGGGGAACAACAACCAAAATTCCAATTGGGGCAATCAGAACAATAATCAGAACAATCGAGGTAATTGGAATAGCAACAACAACAACTAGGGTGGTAATAACAATCAGGGAGGTTGGAACAATGACAATTAAGGAAACCGGGGGCAAGGCTTTCAAAGGCCCCCAATGTATCAACAACTGAACAATCCACCCCCATTTCCACCCCAAGGTCCTAGTTTTTCCAACAATGATATGGGAAGAATTGAAATGATGTTTGAACAGATGATGAAAAAGAATGCGGACTCTGATGCTCAGTTGGTTTCCCATAATACCTCAACTAGGAACTTGGAGGTTCAATTAGGCCAAATCTCACAATCCTTGAATACTCATCCTAAGGGGGCTCTACCAAGTGATACAGTAGTTAACCCGAAGGGTGGGAACAATCATGTTATGGCGGTCACTACAAGAAGTGGGAGAGGCGGTGATGTGAATGACTCCAAGCAAAAGCAGTTTTGAGTGATGAAGTTGAGTTGCAAGAAGATGAAGTTCCTTTGGTGGTTGAAAATGTGATTGATGACAATGTGATTGAAGAAGTGAGGATTGATATTCAAGATACTGAGGTGGAAACTCAAAATGATATGAACCCGTCTATGGAACATGTAATAGACATGTCGGAGTCGGTTGTGCCTAAAGCCAATGCTCCCTTGCCAAGGCCACCTCCACCTTATCCTCAAAGGCTCGCGAAGCAGAAAAATGAGAATCAGTTTAAAAAGTTTATTGATATGATGAAGTGCTTATCCATTAAAGTGCCCTTGGTGGAGGCGCTTGAACAAATGTCGGGCTATGCTAAATTCATGAAGGACTTGGTGACAAAGAAAAGATCCATGGATTGTGAAACTATCAAGATGACCCACCAAGTTAGTGCAATAGTGCATTCAATGGCCCCGAAGCTAGAAGATCCTGGTGCTTTCACCATTCCTTGCACCATTGGGAGTGCGGACTTTTCTAAAGCTCTATGTGATTTGGGGACAAGTATCAACTTGATGCCCTACTCAGTCTTCAAGACTTTGGGTATTAGGCAACCAAGGCCGACTTCCATGAGATTGCAAATGGCGAATAGAATGATGAAGAGACCATTGGGTATTACTGATGATGTCCTTGTCTGGTGGACAAATTTATCTTGCCAGCTGATTTTGTGATCTTGGATTATGAGGTAGATTATGAAGTTCCAATCATATTGGGGAGACCTTTCCTTGCTACTTGGAAGGCATTAATTGATGTGGAAGCAGGGGAACTCACCTTCCGTATGGGTGATGAGAAAGTGGTCTTTCATGTGTGCAAGTCAATGAAGCAGCCCAATAGTTCTGAGGTGTGCTCTTTTTTGGACCTTGTACGACAATGATAGTTGATGATACAAGTGCAATGATTAATGTGGAGGACCCTCTAGAGGCCGTATTGTTGAATCTTGATGTCAATGATGATGAAGGCCGAGTGGAGTGTGTGAATGCTTTACATGGGATGGGCTCTTACTCTTATGATCCTAGAAAACTATCTTTGGACCTTGAGAATAGGAAGACTCCACCAACAAAACCTTCAATTGAGGAACCTCTGGTGTTGGAGTTGAAATTGCTGCCTCCACACCTCAGGTATGAGTTCTTAGGCCCTAGTTCTACTTTTCCAGTTATTCTTTCCTCTTGTCTTACTAATATGCAGGTTGAGGCCACATTGGCGGTGCTCCAAAAGCGGAAAAAGGCAATTAGATGGACTTTAGCTGATAAGCCCCGCATTCTGTATGCCAATATTATTTTGGAAGATGATGCAAAGCCTTCCTTGGAACATCAAAGGCGGTTGAACAAGGCAATGCAAGAAGTTGTGAAAAAGGAGGTGATCAAGTGGTTGGATGTCGGGGTTGTGTACCCCATCTCTGATAGCTCTTGGACTTTATCGGTGCAATGTGTACCGAAGAAGGGTGGTATGACCTTGGTTGTAAATTCGCAAAATAAGTTGATTCCTACCTAAATCGTCACCGGTTGGAGGGTATGGATGGACTACCGCAAGTTGAATAAAGTGACCCGCAAGGTTCACTTTCCATTGCCTTTTCTTGATCAGATGTTAGATAGACTTGCTGGGCGTGCCTTCTACTGTTTCTTGGATGGGTATTCTAGTTACAACCAAATTTTGATTGCTCTAGAAGATCAGGAGAAGACCACGATTACTTGTCCATATGGCACTTTTGCCTTTACTTGGATGCCTTTTGGGGTGTATAATGCACGGGCTACATTTCAGCAGTGTATGATGGCCATTTTCACCGATATGGTGGAAGATATTTTGGAGGTGTTCATGGACGATTTTAGTGTTGTGGGTGATTCATTTGATGAATGTTTGAAAAATCTCCGTTGTGAAGAAACCAATCTTGTTCTTAATTGGGAGAAATGCTACTTCATGGTGGAAGAGGGCATAGTTCTTGGGCATAAAATTTCAAAGCATGGTATAGAGGTGGACAAAGCAAAAATTGATGTGATTTCAAGGCTACATCCCCCTACCTCTGTCAAGGGAGTTCGAAGTTTCCTTGGGCATGTGGGGTTCTACCAGAGATTTATCAAAGATTTTTCAAAGTTAGTGAATCCTTTATGTCAGTTATTGGAAAAAGATGCCAAGTTTGTGTTCGATGAGAGATTTATGCAAGCCTTTGAACTTCTCAAGCACAAGTTTACCACCACTCCTATTATTACCGCACCTAATTGGAGCTTGCCCTTTGAGCTCATGTGTGATGCGAGCGATGTTGCGGTTGGGGAGGTTTTGGGTCAAAGAGTGAATAAAATGTTTCATCCGGTGTACTATGCGAGCAAGACAATGAATGATGCTCAAGTGAATTACACGGTGACCGAGAAAGAACTTTTGGCTATTGTGTTCGCAATGGAGAAAATTCGGTCGTATCTTTTGGGTGCCAAGGTCATAGTCCATACCAATCATGCCGCACTCCAGTACTTGATGACGAAGAAAGACTCCAAATCTAGACTTATGCGATGGGTCTTGTTACTTCAAGAGTTTGATTTGGAGATTATGGACCGGAAGGGTAGTGAAAACCAAGTGGTAGACCACTTGTCCCGCTTGGAGGAGGAGGGAAGGCCTCGTGATGTCCTAGAGATCAATGATGCATTTCCCGACGAACAACTCCTTTTGGTGTCGGTGAATGGTATGCCATGGTTTGCGAACGTTGCTAATTTCTTTGTGACTGGTATAATACCGTATGAGCTCTCTTCTAACCAAAGGAAGAAGCTCAAATGGTATAGTTTGGATTTCTATTGGTATGAGCCATACTTTTTCAAGATTTGCACAGATGGTGTGATCTGAAGGTGTGTCCCGGAGGAGGAGCAATTGAGTATCTTAAAGGCTTGTCATTCCTCACCCTATGGTGGTCATCATGGTGGGGTGAGGACCGACTCGAAAGTTCTTAGTTGTGGATTTTATTGGCCAACTTTGTTCAAAGATGCGGGTGATTTTGTAAAGAGATGCGACGAATGTCAAAGAGTGGGTGGAATTTCGAAGAAAGATGAGATGCCTCTCAATACCATTCTTGAAGTTGATATTTTTGATGTATGGGGTATTGATTTTATGGGCCCATGTGTTAGCTCATGTGGGAACACATACATTCTTGTGGCAGTTGACTATGTTTCAAAGTGGGTTAAAGTCGTGGCTTTACCCAACAATGAGGCCCGGAGTGTTGTTGCGTTTCTCAAGAAGAGCATTTTTACAAGGTTTGGCACTCCTCGTGCAATCATAAGTGATGAGGGGTTTCATTTTTGTAATAGAGATTTTGTCACTTTGCTTGCAAAGTATGGTGTCAACCACAAAGTTTCTACTCCTTATCATCCTCAAGTGAGTGGCCAAGTTGAAGTCTCAAATAGGGAAATCAAGAGTATATTATCAAAAACGGTCAATGCAAATAGGACCGATTGGTCAAAGAAGTTGGATGATGCTCTATGGGCTTATAGGACTGCTTACAAGACTCCAATTGGTATGTCTCCATATCGGTTGGTGTTTGGGAAAGCTTGCCATCTACCGGTTGAGTTAGAGCACAAGGCCATGTGGGCTTTGAGGAAGATGAATCTTGAATGGGATGTGGCAGCAAATCTTTGTGTGGAGCAACTTAATGAACATGATGAATTCTAATTCCATGCCTACTCTAGTTCGTCCTTGTTCAAGGACAAGATGAAGTACCTTCATGATAAATATGCTCGTGGCAAGGAGTCCAAAGTGGGTGATTTGGTTCTCTTGTTCAACTCTAGATTACGTCTGTTTCTGGGAAAGCTTAAGTCAAAATGAAGTGGACCTTTTGAAGTGGTGTTTGTGACTCCGTTTGGTGCACTTGACTTGAAGAACAAAAATGGTCAGGTTTTCAGAGTGAATGGGCACAGGGTCATGCACTACCTGGGCAAGATTGATGACAGCCACTGGTGGCACTTCTTCATCTAAAAAGATTTGATGGTAACCTGCGTCGTGCCGCGACGTTAAATCAGGCGCTTCTTGGGAGGCAACCCATGTGTCTTTCTTTTTGTTTTTCTTTGATTTTTTTTGTAGTGTAGGATTTATTTTTGGACTGACTGGTTGTGAGATGCTATAGGATTGTGCTGATGCAGTGCAAGACCAAGTTGAAAAATGATCACTCTCTGAAGGTTGCAATGCGGATCGCACTTCATTTTGTGCAGCGGCAAAGGCCTTTGTGCGGGGGCAAGAAATCAATGCGGACCGTAGAGTGATTTGTAAAAAGTGGAGAGTCTCTGAAGTTCTCCACCGTGACCTCATTGCATTTTGTGCGGTCAGCGGTGGACCACTGCGGCCACATTGGATTTCTTGTGGTTCGCAGTGGCCAATCTCCCAGTGATTCATGTTTCTAAGCATCGCGAACCGCGGTGACATTTTGTGCGGTCCGCGGTGGGTAGGTGATCTGGGGCCCGAGACCTTTTTCTATAAATAGGAGATGAGGCCCTCCATTTGAATTTTCAATCTTTTACTCTCAGAAGCCTAAACGTTACTGTTCACTCTCTAAATTGCACGAATTCAACTGCTTAGTCTCGATTAATCATTAGTTCATCTAAATTGCACGAATTCAACTGTTTAATTTTGCTATTTTCTTTTGATTTCATTTTCTCGTAGTTTTTCTTCTTTTCTTCCCGTTTTTCTTTTAATTTAGTAGCATATGTTAGTTAATCCTGTTTTAATTAGGAATAATTAGTTACAACACTGAGACAACACCTAGGGAATCATTAATAGGTAAAAATTTTGACTAAAAATGGACAAAACCGTGAACCTTAGGTTGGTATTGTTGCTGGGTACTCACCGCGGACCGCGGTGGATTTTGTGCGGTCCGCGGTGCCTCAATGCGGACCACAAAAGCATTTTGTGCGGTCCGCGATGCATAGATTCATAGAGTGGGTAGTCTAAACCCCACCTCTGTGCGGACCGCTTGCGGTCCGCGGTAGCCTCTTTGCGGCCGCACCTCATTTTGTGCGGTCCGCATTCTGCAACTTTGACTATCTGCAACAATTTTCCTGCAATTCTGAATTTTATTGATTCTATTGATACTAACAAGGCAAAACTGAATTTTGCTTGTAGACAATGGTTCAGTCACGAGACGGTGGTAGAAAATAACAGGGCAAAGGTGAATCCTTCCGGGGTAGAGGAAAGGGTATGATCAAATTGACCCTGCAAGTCCGACAAAACATAAAGAACACCAGGAGGCTCATAAAGGCTGCTGACAGAGCCATTGACAAATCGGGAAGTGAGTATGCACCTTCCCAGGAGGCATCATCAGACTCCGCGCCAGAGTATGTTCCTGACTGGCCGGAGAGGAACAGGTTGAGGGATACACCTCCAATCTCTCCCACTGCCCAATCATCAGTGCGTATATCTTCTGAGTCGTTTGAGGGCTCAGTTGCAAGTAGTGGCAATGAATATTCCACCTCTCCTACAGCTTCACTATCCGGAGAGGGTCCTGTAGCAGAAGAAAGGGAAGAAGTAGAAGGGGGTGAGCCCCAAGTAGGAGGGGTAGAGAGGACCAGAAATTCGGAGGCATGGCAGGACCGGTTTGTGAGTAAGGTTGCCTATCACAAGTTTAGAGAATAGTGACCCAAGAGGAAGCTAATACCCGAGCGTAAATTCATCACCCGGGACCTTTTGCCTCATAGCCCCAATGTGTTAAGGCAGTTCAGAGAGAGACAGCTGGATGGGATTATTTCATAGGCCACATGGAGGATGCCAATGAGCACTTGGTGAAGGAGTTCTACACAAATGTTGCCCACATCAAAAAGGGAACCACATTGACCAAAGTGCAGAACTTGAAGGTGAAATTTGATGGTAAGATAATAAATGATTACCTGGGCTTCCCGGAAGAGGATGAGTTATTGTATTTGGAGAAGATGGCATTGGGTAAGATTGATCGTCCTTGGTTGGTAGAGTACTTGGCAATCACAGGTACCACCCCCGCTTGGTTGACTGTGGGAGTGAAGATCCTGAGAAGGACGCTAAACTTTGAAGCTAAAGGGTGGGAAACATTTGTGTATAGCAGGCTAGACCCCACTACCCACGACAACTCACTTCCTATCCACCGGGATATATTAGTGGCATCGATCATGGCGGGGTACCCGATTAACATCGAGAATGTGATGTCCCGGGTAATTACCCGGGTGGTTAACGAAGGTGACAGATCCTATGCTTTCCCCAACTTCCTGACTATGTACTTGGAGGACTTAGATGTGGAGAAGCGGAAATTTGATATGAAAGTGAAGGCGAAGGCACCGTTCTCATGGTACAACCTACAGGGTGACGACCCTAAAGGCTCTACTTCAAGGGTAAAGCCACTACTTCAACTGGCCAGTCTGAAGAGCCAGTAGTGGTAGTGGCTCCTACTCAGCCTCCTTCCACCTCAGCAGACATGGCCCCAGGTCCATCTACTTCTATAGCTCCATAGATACCCTCCTTTATTTCATACCCCTTGACTGCCCACCCCCTGAGCCAGAGCCTCGCCAGCATCAACAATTGGATGCAGACAGCTACTTCTAAGATGTCTGTATTATCTACTATGGTGGCAGCCCAGTCAGCACCTCCTCCGCCACAGGTCCCACAGTCCGTTGAGGACACTCTGAAGGAGATTCTGGACAACCAAAAAAGCTCATAGATGCTGTTGACTCTCATAGAAAGGCATTGAAGGAGCTTGCTAGGGAGCGAAGAAAATAAGAAAGACTCGAGCTTCAAAAGAGTTGGTGAAGGAGCTACAGGTAGAGGTAGAGAGGTTGAAGGCGGATCACCTGTCTTTAGATTTGTTATTGCATGACTCGGCACCAGCAGCCCAGCCCCAGCCAGAGCAGGAGTCCGAGAGGCCACCCAAGAGGAAGAGGGTAATTCCCCCGTACTGACGATGCAGTCATCGAGTTGGAGGACCAGCAGGGAGGTTCCTCCAGCCAGCACTAGATTCCAGTATAGGCCCAGGACTCAGTCCAGGCCCAGGTCCCAGCAAAGCCACAGATCATAAGGAGCCAGTCACAGGTTCCCGAGACAGAGGACCCAGGGACCTAGACTCAGGATCATATGCAGACGGAGGGCCCATAGGGAGTTTCTTTTTCCTCTCTTCTTTATATTGTGCTTATTTTGGTTAGTTGGCATTGAGAACAATGTCAGTTTTCATTTGAGGGGGTAGCACTATTTGGTTATTTGGATGACTGTATATATGACAGTATTTTATGCTTTCTTTCTTTTTATCTTTGGTATGTATATAATTTTATCATTTCATTTCACTTTTCGTACTTTTTAATTTGGGTTTGTATATAAAGTTACGTTCTTATGTAAATATTCATTCTTCCTATTGCTTGGTATGTATATAATTTTATCATTTCATTGCACTTTTCGTACTTTTTACTTTGGATTTGTATATAAAGTTGCGTTCTTATGTATATATTCATTATCCCTATTGTATATTCGACTAAATTCCCTCTTGTACATATTCATTTTAATTTCCGCATTTTTCTTTCTTAGCTTCTTATTTTATGTTCGTAGCTTCTTGTTATTGAGTTTTTTTGCAATAAGCCTTTGGTTTTCTTAATGCCACGGTTCTTTCCAAAGGTGAAATTTGTGTGAATCGGGTGGCTCTTCCCGATGATGGATGGCACGATAACCTTCTTAAGGGTTTGAGTCTGTTTTCTTTTTGTGTTTTAGTAGTTAGTTGGTAAGGATGCCTCAAGCAAAGCTTCACTTGGGCCTAACACATTTGACTTTGATCCTATGGTCAAAAACAAATCGTTGTGTATAGGATGGTGAAAGTTGTGACCTTGAGACTCTTGTGTTGGCCGATAATCATCAAGTGGTTTTTCGGGACCATTGTGCTGCTAAAATCTTAGCTAAGGTTGTTGTGGGCTCCCGACTTTGTTTCTTTAGCAATCCCATAGCTTGTGTGGTGAGAATTTGAATTGCAAGTCCAAGTCCTGAGCCATTGGTCTAGAACGTGCCCTGAATGTTTGTCTAGGCAAAATCCTAAGTGTAATTTGACTTGAGACATGATTATAGGCTCTCCTTGATCCAAATGATATCTTCAACACTTCCATAGCCTACCAATGATAAAATCCCTAGTCAACCCTTTTGAGCCATAGACCTTTTTCTTTCAAGACCACAATACAAGCCTTTACCCGTTCTAAAAATACCCTCTCTTGGCACCCGATCTTTCCTTAACACATGGCAAAAGCATAAGTTTGGGGGGATAGACAAGGATTGCAACAAAGTAGTAAAAAGATACAAAATGAAGAAAAAGAAAGGCAATGAAAAAGAAAGAAAATCAAAAAGACAAAAAGAATGTTCAATGTAGAAAAGAATGAAGGGATTCAATAAAAGTAAAGAGATGAAAGGAGTGAATAGTTGAGAAAATGAGAAAAAGATTTGAAATGAACTAGAAAGAGTGACAGTGTGTCTCTCTAACCCCTTAGAAAGAAGTTAAATGACTTAGAAAGTCAAGAGAATGTGTGCCAAAATAATGCAAAAGAAGTTCTAAAGGGATGATGGAACCTACTTAGACCAAACATTTCCTACCCTGAACCAAAAGCCTTCACTATGTCTCCACAAAAGCCATATATGATCTTAAGTTGAATGAAGCTTACATTAGTGGTGACTCACATAAGGGGCAAGCATATGATACTTAGAGCCGGACTTGTGACTTTTCTTTGAGAGAGATGAGCGTATTCCCATTAACCTCTTTCTGAGTGCTACAATCCTAAAGGTGAGGTTTGCTTAGGGAAAGTTGAGGATGTGTGAGTTTGGGTTCCACAATGACCAAAGTAATAGAAAGAGTTTGTTTCATGTGTTGAGTCAACTCTTGATGCTCTTGTGTCGCACTAAATCCATTGTGCTTAAAAGAGTGAATTTTGTCAATGATTCATTTGAATTGAGGGCAATTGTTAGTCCCAATTGAGTCTAGATGAGGTCACTTTAGGTCAGATGAATTTTCTTGGATTTACTCTCAAAGGGTGGGTCTTATTTTGTTTGCTTGAGGACAAGCAAAAGCTTAAGTTTGGGGGAGTTGATAACTAGCGATTATGATGCATTTTACACTCTTTCTCACTTGAGTTTTGATTAGAAAAGCATACAAAATAGTCCCAAAGGCTTACATGTTGTACTTGATTGCAGGGTTTGGTCAACAAGGCGACAACTTGTCAAAACCAGCTCAAAAAGGAGTGAAACATGCACAAGTACCAAGAACAAGTCCAAACACAGTGTAACAGGACCAATGTGGCCGCACTCCATAATGTGCGGTCCGCAAAGAGGAAGTTAAAGGAGGTGCTCATTTCATACATTCAAGCAATGTGGATGCAAAGTATTTCATGCGGACCGCATTGGCTTCATTGCGGCCGAACTCAATTTTGTGCGGTCCGCAAAGCTGGAGTTCAGCGAGTTGCTAATTTTGGGAATATTGCTAATGCGGTCCACAATCCTTTTTGTACGGACCACAATAGAAGCCACCGCTGCCGCAGTGCATTTTGTGCGGCCCGCGATGGCCAAGTTCAGAGAGCAGAAGTTTTAAGCCAAGAGCCTCAGTGCGGCTGCACTCGATTTTGTGCGGTCTGCACTACCCCCGCCCGGATATTTTTGTCCAGGAAATTCAGCCTAGTATAAATAGTTTATTTTCCCATTTTTAGGTCATCAATTGTAATTTTAAGCAGAGTTGCGCTCGTGAACAGTGTCCCTTTACTATTTTGAGTAATTTTACAATAGTTTTATCATTGAATCTTCAAGGTTTACTTAGTAATTAAATATTATGGGTTTTTCTTCATCTATTCCTTTGTTTTCTTCTATTATCATGAGTAGCCAGACCCATTAGCTAGGGTTGTGGCTCAACCCTAGTGTGGGTATTTGATGGATCCTGTGTTTTAAGGTTTGAATGTCTATGGGTGTTTGATATTTGGACTAATTTATGGTTTTAATGTTGAATTAGTGGTTTCAAACACTAGTTTATGCCTATTTGACTTGGGCTCTTCTTGAGAAAGAGAGCCTAAGTCTAGGAAAATTAGTCCAACAAGGAATTGGGGCATATTTAAGAGATTGATAGCCCCAATTAAAGGGTTAAACCTAGAGATAGTAATACCCGACTTGAACCTCAATTGCTTGCACAAATTATCATACCCAATTGGTCTTGAGAAAGTCAATTAGGCCAAAATCACTCAAACTACCGAGAGGTATAGAGTGAGAAGTATCGTGCAATGGTTATATCGTAATCCCCAAATATAACAACCTAGTCTTAGACTCGAGAACCCGTCAAGTATCTACCTAGGAGAAAGTCACTTCCCTAGTGCCTTTTAACTATTTAGAAAACCTTCAAATATCTTACACTTAGATTAATTTAACATCCTATTAGTATAAATATAGAAGTAATATCAAAACCAACCATGTTTAGAAGTGCAATTAGGAACAATTACGCAACTCCAATTTAGATAGAAACTCAATTCCCATCTCTAGCTCCCCGTGGAAATCGATCCCGACCTTCTCAGGTAAAAGTTGCTTCGACCACTCTTGCTACTTTGTAGTAGTGCAGGGTTGGCCGATCATCGATGCGAGCCAATGTCGAGGTACATGTCACGCCCCAACCTCAGGAGGCGCGACCGACGCTCAATCGAGTGAACTCAACTGACCAAGCCTTATCAAACACTTCCTACCCAACTCAATATGAATAAGGAAACCATGCTTTCATTTATTTAGACGAGGAAAGATAGTACATTCAACGTTGTTAGTTCATTTTATATCACAATGTTAAGCCATAGTTAAGTTCCAAGATTCCATACAATTACACTTTAGAGAAGCGAGAGTTAGAATTACAACATAGTCTGTAGACCCATCCAACACCTGTACATAACCCACACATATGTCTACGGAGCCTCTAAAGATGTAAAAGACAAGTATGACAATGCCGGCAACAAGGCCCCGGCTATACCTCAAAAGTGAAAGTCCACAACAAAAGATGTGCAATATAACCCCTTGAAGGAGAAAGGGGCTCACCAAGACTTTGAGAAGAAGGTACTCCACTACATGCGATTGACACTATCCGTAATGGAGCCACCTACATTCATTTAAAAATGTAGCGCTCCCGGCAAAAGGGATGTTAGTACCATGGAATAGTACTAGTATGTATAACTAAACATCATCCAGTTAGAAAGAACTTTCATACCAAACATAATAAAAGCACAAGTATAACTCAAAAGCTTTAAACGATCACAACATTATCAATGTAAAAGAATCATACAATTTTCGCATTATGTTTCCATAGCCTTTAGTTTGGGGCATTTTATATTGTTCATCATTGTTTGCTATACCACCGCTAGCTTGAGCGGAGTCCGATCTCGACCCGATCGGCTAGGTTGCCTCATTTGAGACATACACTTCAATCACAATCTCATTTTCCCCTTTTTATCCGGGGTTCAATATCAACACAATACCACCATGTGTGCAGCATGGCGTCCGATCTCGGCCCGATCAGTTAGGCCGCCTTACCAAGGCCTTTACCTTTTCCATCAATCATCTCAATTCAATCTTTGTATCACATATATCATTTCATAGGCACTTAGGGCCATAACTATCACGTCATATATTTGGCACTAGGCCACATTTCACATCATTCCCAATTTCAATGTTAGATTGGTGATTTAGGATAATATGTGCACACAAGAGCAAATAAGGTTGTAAGTATAGATGAGACTTCACAAGAGGACACAACATATACAGCTTCAATTTCAATTTAACGTCTAAGCATTTCAGTACATGATTCATATTCCTAGTAGCCTTTCAAGTTATCAAGAATAGCACATTTATCATATTGAGACACATCTTTCACACATATAAAGTTGCAACCCCAAATTCATGTGAAATAAAAATCCATACAACAATTCAACTTTAATCTTACCATAATTACGCAAACGCCGATGGAGCTCGATTTCTAAAAGACGGGGTTTTAGCCATACATACCTCAACTGAGATTTCCTTAATCATATAACGTTACGGAATGTTCACACTTCAATCTATTTAAGCAATATAGCACGATAGATCATAATCTAAGCTCACTTGAGCATTTTATCAAGCATTGAGTGTTCATTAAGGTCTTATGGTCCTTTTATGCAAGATTACACTTAGCCCATTCCCCATGCCTCTCTATTTATAATTTCCCCATATCTTCTAAGAACACATGCATGTAATGCAATCGCCCTTATCCCCATGAATTTCCTCACTAATGATCCCTTATAGCTATGTATGAAATTAAGAGCTGAGGTGATGATGTCTTACCTCCTGGGATGAAGGTTTTGGTGCTCCACTTGATTATTTTCAATGTTTTTAACAAGGATTTGTGGAGCAATTTTGAGGAAAGGCACTTCCCCTCTCTTAGACCATCCCTCTCACTCTAAAAGCACCAGGAAATAGGCTCAAAATGAGCTATTGCACAGATTATAACGACAGGGGGTCGGGTTTAAAATTTAGAAATCTAGAGCCCCGACTCTGACATGCAGCTGCGATCACAAAATTGACATGCGGCCCGCAGAATGGACCGCAAAAATGCTCCCAAAAACTTGAACAATCTGCCTGGGTATGTGACCAAAATGCGATCCGCATACCCGTTCTGCGGTCACAAAATGCACCGCAAAACTGCTCCTCGCAAAAGTTCCAAGGGGATTACGCGACGACTATGCGGCCCGCATATCGACTATGCGATCGCATATTTGGCCTCATAGTTGACCTCAAAATTAACCTTCACACTGCCTGACTCTGTGGTGATTATGCGGTCCGCATAGCTATTATGCGACCGTAGAGTTGACTGCAGAATTGAACTTTTCTGGAAAATACTATTCTTTAACTTTTTAATGCACAGATCAATCCAAAGGGTCCGAACCGCGGAGAGCAATTTTACGGGCACCACAAGACTTGGGTTTTTGAGTAGAAATTTTATGGGGCCTTACAGTACATATGCACGATTACCAACGACCTTCTCGACCAAGTTAAAGAGGACTGTAACTGGGTTGACAAGCACATGGTGGTGCCCTTGCCTAAGGAGTCAATTACTACCCATGTGGAGGGGTTTCTAAGTGTTTACACTTACCCTTTCACATTGGGTCCTTTGGACCCGGTCATTGTAGACTTCTGCAAGAAGTACGAATTGACCCTCAGTCAAATTCACCCCTACTTCTGGAGGATCGTGATATTGCTCTGCTTCTTTGTGAGCCAAGTTGATGGGCTTCCCTTTACCCTCGACCACCTCATACACTTATATAGCCCCCAACTATATCGAGGAGGACTAATAAATCTTCAACGTCGGGCCTCTAAGGCAGCTTTATCGAGCATAGATGAGGATAAGGACCGAGACTGGATGGGCTGATTTGTCCGAGTGAAGACCTTGGACTTGATCCCAGCTGAGAGTATGCCATTTTCAGAGAAATAGAATATGGGACATAAGTATAATTCCATCTTTAATTTCTGCTTATTGTCTTCATTTTTTCATCCTTTCTTATCGTCGTTTTATTTGGTGCAGTCGTTGCCTAAATGCCGGGTGCAATTCCCTAACTTGAGAACTGGGTCAGGAGCCTAGTGTTGAAGTTAACACACGCTGAGTGCGCATGGCGTGATTTGACGAAGGGTCAATGGGACGCCCAAAACCATGGTAAATTTTTGTATGACTCGACCATTTTGATCATTGCTCAAATTTTTTCTAGATCTTACTCGTCTTTCTTTTGCAGGTCATAGGAAGGGGACGTGTTGATGAGGCCCCCATCTAGAGATGGAGAAAACCTTGCCCAACCATCTACTCCAAAGCAGAATAAAGAACGAGAAAGGAGATAGGCTCCGAGCTCCACCGAGTTGGATGAGTAGAAGCCAAAAAACAGGCGAACCCGTAAGGGAAATGCCATCCCGCTAAGAATAGACTCAGTCCATTGGCTACTAGATGAGCCCGAAGAGGGTGAAGAAGAAAAGAATGAAGATGATTTCGGGCGGGTGGCCAGTGCACGAGTTAGCTCCGAGATTCGGAGAGCTTCAAAATCGGTGGGAATCGATGATGCTCAGCCTAGGCTCGATGGGGTCGATGAAGAGATTTCGGCCCAAGTCCCAGAGCCAAAAGGAATCGAAGATATTTTACCTCGGGGCAAATAGACCATCAAAAAGGTGGTGGACGTTGATACAGAAATCAGGCTCGAAGCTCCCCAAGATGAAGGCAGTGCCTTAAAGGACCCACTTGGGGCAACAGAGATTGGGGATTCCCCCTTGTTTCCTTTAGTTTCCGATTCGTTGATACACGACGCTCAGGCCGCGGAGACTTGTCATTGGGAAGGATCCCACAGAGAGGAGGATCTCTTTTGTGGTCTATTTGTTGGGGTAGGAGATGTCACCGATTTGAGTGAGCTTGAGGTTCCAAAGAAGAGGTCAAGCGAAGATTCCTTGAGTTTTAAACTGATCAATCAGTTTTCGGCCCCCAGTGCCGATCCTGGATGCAAGCGAACAATTGTTATCGTTGTCCCGGAGAATGCTTCTTGCTGCCTCCGTAAGGGTGGATAGCTATCTCTGAGGTTTGGTCACATAAGAAGACCGAGCCCAGATAGACGAGGTGGGAGCACCTTGTCTTTTCAATGAAGCCCAATAGGCTCTAAACCAGGTAATCCCCGATTTCCCTGTCTATTTTCATACATAGATTTTTTTCCCTTCGTATAACTTTCCTTTATATGTCTGCAGGCTTCGATGGTTCATCATAAGGCTTTCCTCCGATTCCGAGGGGAACTGAGAGTTATGAGGCCGATATCTGATGGTTGACTAAGGAGAAGGATGCCTTCAAGCTTCTCAGCGAGCAAAGGGACGGGGAAGCTAAAGGCCTCCGTGCTGAGCTGGAAACGGCTCAAAAAGATTATATCGAACTGGTCGAGCAGGTAAGAAGAATATTTGAAGTTAGTGATGACGATTCGGGCGTGGTATCTAATGGTTCGAACCCGTAGGTCCAACAAAAGCTCGACGTGATTAGGCAACTCCGTGAAGAGGCTGATACACTAAAAACCGAGGCTGAAGGCTGGAGGGATAAAATAGACTGCCCGGCCTTAGAGAAGGAGGCTACTCGGGCCCGGTTGGCCTCGGCAGAAAACTAGCTCCGGGGTATGAAAGAGGAAATTTGGCAAGAGCCAAGAAAGTCGAGGAACTCCAGTCTCAGTTGGGTTCAACAGTTTCTGCTCGGAAGAGTCTGGTCGCGGAGCTTGAAGTAGCCAAATCCGAAGTTAAGGCAGCCAAGATTGATGCCGATGCAATGGTGGTTGTTTACCGGGCCGATGCTGAAGCCGCTCAAATTTTAGCAAAGGAGGTTACTGAGGCCGCTCAAGTTCAAGCTGAGAAAATTGCCGAGCATTCCAAATATCAATCTCGAAGGGAGACCCTCGAGGAAATAAATGCTCGAGGCTTTGATCTCAAACCGAGATCGAGAGTGCTAAATAGCTCGAAGATGAAGCCTGGAGATTAGCTTACCCCGATGATGATGACGAGTCTGGAAGCTTGAGCGGATCCAAAAAGCGGAGATGACCTCGAGGGCATAGATGCCTCTCCTGGAGACGACCATGCCACTTATGCTTTTAGATAGTTAGTTTTTTACTTTTCGTTGAGGTCGTTTTAGCCTTTATAAAGAATTTTCATCGGACCGTGTTGCCTTTGTATAAAGTTTTTGATGAATATATAAAACTTCTTCCTTTCCATGGTTTATGAATATGTTGTCTTTTTTGTTATTTCATGTAAGGGTCGGAATACCTTAGCATAAGATCATAAAGTTGTGTTCGAAGGTCCAAGGTTTGAGGAAGGTCAGGGGTGACAATAATCCTTCCCTTCTACCTTTTATAATCGATGGACGCCAAATGATAACTCAAACTTGAGTTTATTTAGCCCTTAAGCTTTATGATCGAGTGAGGACATGCTCGAACTCGGAATTAGGTAGACCTTAGGCTTTCTAGTCAAGTGAGAAGGATCTCTCGAACTCAAAGTGAAAGTAGCCCTTAGGCATTTGTAAATTTTGTATTTCACTGATTTGGCCTTTGTAAAATGATCGTTTAATCATATATATAAGGCTTTTCTACCCTTTTCGGCTTTTAAAGTTTTCCCTTTGTTTATCACTCGTGTTCACAAAGGTTGCAATGCCTTGGCATGAAATAAGGAGTTTGTTTGAGAGTTCAAACAACTTTGTACTCATTAGAGTTTTCAAGGCTTGATATTATCGAAGCCTTTTTATGACTTTGTCATGGGTAGCCCTTGTAACTGATTTATGAAAGAATTCGAAGGCCCGTTTTGGTACGGAATTTGGAAGTCTCTGAACTGTGTTAATTTGGCCGTAGCCTCTTTAGTCTGGGATTTGCCCCTTGAGCTTATTTTCCCATTTTACTTCGAGCTTTCCCGAAGTGACAGTCCCCGAGTGGGGTGGTCGCGGCTTATAAAGATTGAGAGTTGCCTAAAAGGTCTTATGATCTTGAAGTTTTAATGATTCGATTTCGTTTATTTTTTGGATGGTAGTCCTCGAGCATGGGGTAATTATCCGAACTCTGGTTATGATCGACCCTTAAACCCGTTTACATAATAGATCGAGAGTATGAAATGGTAAAGTAGAAATTTTTTTCTAAGGCATGAGATATTGGCAAGGAAAAATACTTCTCTTTATAATTGATTGGACATGCATACATGTTCTATGCCAGGGTCGAGCAAATTACATGGTCACGGTTCGTTTGATCGTTTGGCCTTTATAAATTTTCTATCGAGACCCTGATGCCATGAAGTAATTTCCTCGTAACAAAGTTGATATTCGAGAGTAATTCCCTCCAGTATTCGAGTTTGATTGTAAAGAAGCCTCGAAAACTGTTGACTTGTTCTAAGCTAGCACGATTAATAGTTGACTCATTAAAAACCTCACCGAAAAACCCATTTGGAAAAAAACCTGTCTAAGGGAAAAAGAGTGCAATGCGTGCTTTCAGACCTAAAGACTTCGTGTCGAGGAGTCCATTGTTATTTCTAATTGAAGACATGCAGGAGTTAGTTTAAAATATAAATGAAAATAGAAGGGGTCATACCTTAGAAGTAGTATCGTTTTAGGTGCGATACATTTCAGTTGCTTGGTTGTTGTTCGTCGTTCACTATGCCGAGCTAGTAGGATCCTTTTCTAATGATTTAGAGAACCTGGTACGGTCCTTCCCAGTTCGGACCCAGTTTACTTTCATTTGGATCTCGGGTGTTGAGGGCGACCTTTCTTAGCACCAAGTCCTCGATATTAAAATGTCGAAGATTGGCTCTTCGATTGTAGTACCTTTCGATCCATTATTTTTGAGCGGCCAATTGGACGAGGGAGGCTTCACATCTTTCATCCAACAATTCTAGGCTCGTATTCATGGCCTCGTTATTTGACTCCTCTGTTGCATATCAAAATCTGATGCTGGTTTCTCCAACTTTGATCGGGATAATAGATTCGGTCCCATAAACTAATGAGAACGGTGTTTCTCCAGTACTGGATTTCGATGTTGTGCGATACACCCACAGAACCTCGGGCAGTATCTCTCTCCACTTCCTTTTGGCATCGGTCAATCTCTTATTAGGGTTCTGAATGATGGTTTTGTTGGTCGATTCGGCTTGTCCGTTCTCGCTGGGATGATAAGGCATCGATAGGATCCTTTTGATCTTGTGATCCTCAAGAAATTTAGTTACTTTGTTGCTAATGAATTGCTTTCCATTATCACATACGATCTCAGAGGGCATCACGAATTGACATATGATGTGATCCCAAATGAAGTCTATGACTTCTTTTTCTTTGACTTTCTCGAAAGCATGTGCTTCAACCCACTTAGAAAAATAATCAGTCATAAATAAAATAAACTGAGCTTTACCTTGGGCCGAGGATGTCCATTCCTTATTTCATGAACGGACATGGGGATACGAGTGAATGGAGCTGCTCTCCGGGATGGAGAATCATTGGCACATACCTTTAGCATTGGTCACATTTTTGAATGAACTCCTTTGTGTCCTTATCCATATCGGTCCAGTAGTACCTGCTCTGATTACTTTGTGGACCAATGATTTAGCACCAAAATAATTT
Organism: Nicotiana tabacum; assembly: GCF_000715075.1. NCBI lineage: Eukaryota > Viridiplantae > Streptophyta > Magnoliopsida > Solanales > Solanaceae > Nicotiana > Nicotiana tabacum. The sequence goes on along the minus strand of NC_134101.1, from coordinate 159,879,475 downwards.
TCACAAGTGCCTTCGTGAACTTCCTATATGACGTAATCGGTATCTCCCAGTCCCAAACATATAGCCAATGGTCCATCGAACATCCTTCTAAACAGCATTCCGTCTTCGAACAAAGTGAACCATGCTGCCTTTGTGCATAGAGCTTTCGACTCCTTTGGATCCGATGGGAGCTTCCCGTTCTTTAAGTACTCTATGTACTTGTTTCTCCAATCCCAGGTCAAACTCGTGGATTTTATTTCGGCGTGGCCTTCTTTAATCACCGACCTCATGAGTTGTACGATAGTCCCCGAGTTAAGTTTGTCTTCTTCGACCGACGAACCTAGATTGGCAAGAGCATCGGCCTCGCTATTCTGTTCTCGAGGTACATGCTATAAGGTCCTTTCCTTAAATTGATGTAGAGTCATCTGTAGTTTATCCAAGTACCTCTGCATTCGATTTTCTCGGACTTCAGAAGTCCCGTTAACTTGGTTTACCATGAGGAAGGAATCACGCTTGGCCTCTAAGTCATCTGTAGTTTATCCAAGTACCTCTGCATTCGGTGTTCTCGGACTTCAAAAGTCCTGTTAACTTGGTTTACCACGAGGAGGGAATCACACTTGGCCTCTATGACCTCCACTCCAAAACCTTTAACTAGTTCGAGAACTGCAATCATGGCCTCATATTTGGCCTCATTGTTAGTCAATTTTGTAGTTCTAATAGATTGTCTAACTATATTACCCGTGGGTGATTTTAGCATGATGCATAGTTCGTACCCCTTCACGTTCGAAGAACCGTCCGCAAAGAGGGTCCATACTCCCGAAGATGTACCCGATTTCATCAGTAGTTCTTTTTCAACCTCAGGTACGAGGGCCTGCGCAAAGTCAGCCACGAAGTCTGCTAAGATTTGAGGCTTGATGGCGGTTCAGGGTCGATACTCAATATTATACCCACTGATTTTGACGGCCCATTTGGCCAATCGACCCCAAAGTTCGGGTTTGTGCAAAATATTTCGAAGAGGATAAGTTGTCACCACACATATTGGATGACATTGGAAGTATGGTTTCAGTTTCCTAGAGGCACTTATTAGAGCAAGAACTAATTTTTCTAAGTGCGGATATCTTGTTTCGGCCTCACCTAAGGTACGATTAACATAATAGACAGGGAATTACGTACCTTGTTCTTCTCAAACCAGGACTCCACTTACCGCGATCTCTGAGACTTCCAAGTACAAGTAAAGCTGTCCGTCCACTTTTGGGGTATGAAATAGCGGCGGGCTCGATAAATACCGCTTTAGTTCCTCCAAGGCCTATTGGCATTCCGAGGTCCTTGCAAAATTGTTCTTCTTCTTAAGCGGTAAGAAGAATCGGTGACTCCTATTTGAGGACTTCGAAATGAATTGTCCTAGGGAGGCTATGCGCCCTGTTAGCCTCTGCACGACCTTTACATTATCTACAACTATGATATCCTAGATAACTTTGATTTTATAGGGGGTGATCTCGATCCCCCAATTGGACACCATGAAGCCAAGAAATTTGCCGGAGCCAACCCCAAGCGCACACTTTTTTGGGTTGAGCTTCATATTGTACTTCCTCAGTATATTGGAAGGCTCCTGTAAGTGCTTTAAATGGTCCACTGCTCGCAGGGACTTAACTAGCATGTCATCAATATAAACTTCCATATATTTCCCTATTTGTTCTTCGAACATTAGATTTACTAGGCGTTGATAAGTGGCACCAGCATTTTTTAGTCCAAACGGCATTACATTATAACAATAGGTGCCATACTTAGTGATGAACGAAGTCTTTTCCTGGTCTTTCGGGTTCATTTGTATTTGGTTTTACTCGGAATAGGCGTAGAGAAAACTGAGAGTCTCGTGGTCGGCCGTGACATCGATCATACGATCTTTGTTAGGCAAAGGAAAAGAATCCTTGGTGCATGCTTTATTCAGGTCTTTATAATCTACACACATTCTAAGTTTGTTTCCCTTCTTAGGGACTACCACTATATTTTCTAGCCATTAGGGATACTTTACTTCCCAAATGGATCCTATTTGAGAAGTTTAGTTACTCGTCCTTGATGAAGGCATGCTTAATCTCGGACTGAGGCCTTCTTTTTGCTTCACCGGGCGGAATTTAGGGGCCAGGCTTAGCTTGTGAGTGGTAATTTCCGGTGGGATCCTTGTCATATCGAGGTGGGACCAAGCAAAGCAATTCATGTTAGCTTTAAGGAAATGAATAAGTTTTTTCTTGAGCCCGAGGGTTAGCCCTGTGCCCAGGAATACCTTTCATTCGGCTTGATGTTTGGCCAGTGTGACTTGTTCCAGCTCTTCGACCATTGACTTGGTGGCGTCGGAGTCATCAAGAATTATGAAAGATCGAGGGATCTAGTAGTTGCCATCTTCATCGGTCCCCGCTTCTTCGATTGTGTCGAGGCTGGTGTCTTTGGTTGCTATTTGGCCTCATGTTTTCCCTTCGAATATGGTCTCTTTGCTGATGTAAGTACCGATACCGATATTACTTCATCGGTTGCAAATATCTCCTTGGCGGCGGGCTACTCCCCATACACTGTTTTGATTCTCTCAGATGTTGGGAACTTTAGAACTTGGTGAAGGGTCGAGGGTACTGCCCTTATGTTATGGATCCAAGGCCTTTCGAGCAGGGCATTGTACCTCATGTCACCTTCGATCTCATGGAATTTTATTTCTGTGATGGTCCCGGCCATGTTCACTGGCAAAATAAATTCACCTTTGGTGGTTTCACTTGCCATGTTAAAGCCATTAAGTACTCAAGTTGTAGGCACAATTTGATCCTGTAGGCCGAGCTGTTCTACGACCCTCGATCAGATAATGTTGGCCAAGCTACCTGGATGAACCAAAACACATTTAAGTTGAATTTTACTCATAAGAAAAGATATTACCAGTGCGTCATTGTGAGGTTGTTCGATCCCTTCTGCATCCCCATCATTGAAAGACAAGGTCTCTTATGGTAAGTAGTCTCGAGTTCACTTTTCCCTTATGATCGTCACCTTGATGCGTTTAAATACCGGTCCTTGAGGAATATCGACCCCTCCAACGATCATGTGAATCATGTGTTGTGGCTCTTCTTGCTCGTTCTGTCTGTTTGAATCTCTATTTTTAAAGTGGTTCTTGTCCTGATCACTTAAGAATTCCTAAAGGTTCCCCTCGTTGAACAATCGGGATACTTCCTCCCTTAGTTGTCTATAATCTTCTGTTTTATAGCCATGTGTGCCATGATACTTGCATATTTGGTTTGGATTTCCCTAGGCCGGATCGGTCTGCAGAGGTCAAGGCCATCTGGTATCTTTGATGCATCTGATGGTCGACACGATGGTGGATGCATCTACGTTGAAGTTATATTTTGATAATCGAGGTGCTTCTTTGGGCCCAGCATCCCTGTCGAAACCACTCCTGATCATGATTCCTCGGGAGCTCTGTCCTTGATCATTCCTTCTATTATTCCGAATGGGGTTGCATCTAGGCCCGTTGTTTCTCCGATCTCTACCGTATGGCTGATATCATCTCTATTCAATCGTAGTTCCCAGTCGATATACCTTTTAACTCTGTCGATGGATCTGTTTGGATAAACAGACCCAGAAGGGGGACTCAATTGATTATCCTCGACCCTAATCTTCAACTGAGAATGATTATGTACATCGGCCCAAGTGACAGCTGGATATTCGATCAAATTCTGCTTTAAATACTGTGAAGTTATGGAACTCCAAGCGTTGAGACCTTGAGTAAAAGCTTGAACAACCCAATCGTTGGTGACTGGTGGCAAATCCATTGGCTACATTTGGAATCGAGATACGAATTCCCTGAGCATTTTGTTGTCTTTCTGCCTTACCTTGAAAAGGTCCGACTTTCTTGTAGCGACCTTAATGGCTTCGGCGTGTGCCTTTATAAAAGAATCTACAAGCATAGCAAATGAATCAATAGAATTAGGTGGTAAATTTTGATACCATATCATAGCACCCTTCGATAGAGTATCCCCGAATTTCTTTAGTAATACCGATTCAATCTCGTCATTCTCCTTGATGGCACACGTGAATGAGGTGACGTGTTCGTTTGGATCTGTCATCCTGTTATACTTCAGAATCTCGGGTATATAGAATTTCTTAGGGATTGGCTTCGGAGCCGCACTCGGGGGAAAAGGGTTTTGCACAAATGTTTTGGAATCTAGTCCCTTCAATATTGGTGGTGCCCCCGGGATTTGGTCGACCCTGGAGCTATATGTTTCCAACTTCTTATAGTTTTCTTAGATCTTCTTTTCCCTTGTCTCGATTCGCTTTGTAAGTTCTTTGAGCATCTTTACGATAATAGGATTGGTCTTCGATTCTCCTCCATTAAATCTCTTTGGCACCGATTCGGTTCTATGAACAATTTCTTGCGATGTCTCGAGCTCGATCCTGCTTGGTGTACTGTTCAGATTTTGGAGTTTTGCTATTGCAGCTTGTTGAGTCTGCAACATTTCAAATATCCTTTGAAGGCTAATCCCGCCTTCTTTACAGCCCTATGCATTCTGATCGGTTGGTCAAACATCTCTGTGAATGCTACTTTCAAGATCGATGGTCAAATTCCCATTAATGGGAATATGGGAGCTGACGTCGATTGGGTCCACGGACGGGGCTCCATCAGGGTTGACTGGAGGTACTCCATTTCCCGGGGCGGCTATGTTGTCGTTCTCGCCATAGAGACCAAGGCCATTGTCTGTGTGTGTGGGTGCTACTTGAGAGTTTGACATGTTGATCCTGGAAACAAAGACACTTGATAGAACAAGCGTAAAATAGTATGTGTTACAAAAATTGTACCAGGCAATCACTATTATCCTTAACTCCACGGTGTGCACCAAACTGTTTACCCTTAAAATTGGATAACAATTAAATTTATAAGTGGTTTTAAGGATATGTGATTTCACTTAGCACAAACTGAGAAATATGAGAATTAATGTAAGAAATTAACTGTAAATTAAAGCAGACCAATATAATCAGCAATTATGGCCCTTGAGCTAGACCGTCATCGAACCAGCTGAGTATGTTAATGAAAAGTATGAACTGAACAACAGAGCTTAAGAGAGAAAATGTAATGTAATGCTTTGTTATACGTGAATATGATGATCACAAAATGATTAGAACTCTCCTTTATATAGTAAAGGAATTTCACTTATGGTACAATTCTAAATACGGAATAAAATCCCATGATTGGCTAAATAACCGATCCCGACTCGATATGTGCCGAGATTTTCGCCACTATCCTTGCCCGGTCACGGATATCTCGACTTTTCTGTTATTCGACTTAGCAAGCTTCCTTCGATCTCGCTCGATATCCATCCCGCTTCGGTCTCGATCATGGCTGGTCTCGATCTTGATCAGTCAATGATTCACGAGCATAACAATCCATCTTTGTGTCGTGGTTCGATACAACGCAGGGCCGAGCCTTAGTATGCCACCCTGATTTCGATTAGCCGTACATAATTAGGGAAGCCCGATTTTGACCGTATATAATAGTGCACCTGATATGTTTTCAATAGATCTGTTGTATGCTTCTTAAGTTTTGATGATCTAACAAACTTATTGTGAAAAACCAGATAGAGAACCTGGCCCACATAGTATACATTTCAAATGCATAATGTCCAGTCTGATCTCCAGCAAATGAATGAACAACCACATGGAGAAACACAACAGGGACCTGGTGACTTGGTCCCTTAGGGTTCTCCGACAAAAGTACAAGTTAGTGACTGTGCACAACTATTATAAAGAGGAACACAACAGGGACCTAGTCCCTTAGGGTACTCTAACAGAAGTACAAGTCAATTGTACAGCTGGAACGTAACAACAGAAAGTGACTATCTCGTAACTGTTACAAAAGAGGAACACAACTGGGACCTAGTCCCTTAGTGTTCTCTGACAGAAGTACAAGTCAACTTTGCAGCTGGAACGGAACTGCACAAAAGTGGCTGTGCAGCAGACAGTGCAGTAGTCACTTCTCATTGGGAAGAGGCGTGTACCATGAATTGACATCACCATCCATTGTGATGTCTTTTACAGTATAACAACATGGTGCAAGGAACAAGATATCACTTGTGCATTCAATGATATTCTCTCAAGCATAACAGTGTTCATCCGGCATTGAAGTCACTGGTGTGTCAAGAAAAAGAAGACAACTCCACTAAGGATCAGTTTCATAATGAGTTTATGTATAGTAATCTTGTTATTTGTTCTTCATTGTATCTCTTCTCTTGCTTTCTTAGAAGCTTTCTCTTAGGAAAACGAAAAATCTGTAAACTTATGAGTTTATGTTGTGACTAGGACTAGTCATAAGTTTAAAGTCTTTGTAACTAGAAGAGTCACAAAGTGTCTTGTGGTGAGAGCATCACAAGTTAATTGAAGTCTTTATAATAGGTTTATTACAAAGTGGCTTGTAATAGGGTTTTTACAAGTTAGTGAAGTTAAAAGCCTACAAGTATAGATCGTGGTTTTTTGATCCCCTTGTGTGGGATTTTTCCACGTAAAAATCCCTTTTCTTCTTTACTTACAGTTTTATTAGCATTCTCAGCTTAACCTCATAGAGGACCAGGTACTATACTATTTGGTATACTTATACAAACTAACAATTGGTATCATAGCGGGTTCTTTCTAAAAGGCTAACACCTAGAAAGGATCTCAATGGCTGCTCCACCCAACTTTGAGGAAGGACAATCAACCTACAGACCTCCTAGATTCAATGGTCAATACTACGGCTGGTGGAAGACTCGCATGCATGATTTTATAATGGACAAAGATTTAGAACTATGGGACATCATCTGTGATGGTCCACATGTTCCTATGAAGAAGCTTGAAGAAACTGGACCAATGGTGCCGAAAGCCATAAAAGAGTACATCGACATTGATAGAAAAGCCGTAGAAAAGAACTATCATGCCAAGAAAATCTTGGTGTGTGGCATAAGATCCGATGAGTTCAATAGAGTCTCAGCTTGGGATACTGCCAAAGAAATATAGAAAGCATTGAAAATCGCACACGAAGGAACTACTCAGGTTAAATAGTCCAAGATTGACATGCTCACCATAGAGTATGAGCTCTTTAGGATGAGGGATAATGAGTCTATATAGGATATGCACATCAGATTCACCTCCAGCATACATGAGCTTCATTCACTTGGAGATGTTATTCCTAGAAACAAGCTTGTAAGGAAAATCCTCAGTGTTCTACCTGGTTCTTGGGAAAGTAAGGTAAATGCCATCACTGAAGCTAAAGATCTACAAATTCTAACCATGGATAAGTTGGTTGATAATCTAAATACATACGAGATGAAAATAAAGAAAGACAGTGAAAGGAGAGAGCCAAAGAAGGAAAAGAACCTGGCACTCAAAGCTAAGAGTAGTGACTTAAGTGATGAAGATAGTGATATGGCATATCTTACTAAAAGATTTCAAAGGATGGTTCAAAGAAATGGTGGTATACCAAAGAGGGGTAGTTCAAGTAAAGCAAGGAACAATGATCTTTGTCACAGGTGCGGAAATCCTGGGCATTTCATCAAAGACTGCCCACTCGTGAAACAAGAGCAATACAAACAAAATCCTAACAAAGCAGCAAAGAGGAACTTGGGTCCAGATAAATGATTCAATCGAAAAAGTACAACTAAAAATATTATAAAGCAGGCTCTTGCTGCTTAGGGAGACTCCTACAGTTAATTAGAAAGGGAACCAGATGCAAAAAACAGTTCCATGATGGCAGTGGAAACTGAAGCGACTAAGTATGACTCACTATTCATGCTGATGGCTCAGTCTGATGAGGATGAAGAAGATGAAGATGATGAGGTAAATTTCAGGGATGTTCAGAAAAATCTAAAATCCTACCCTTCTAAGAAGTTAAGGTCATTAGCAAATGTTTTAATTGATGCTTATTATAGTGTGGACAATGATAAGGAGATCCTGGCCTTAGAACTAGGAGAAGCTGAATAATATAGAAATGATCTGGTGGTCTGTGTAGTGGACCTAAATGAGACAATAACTAGTCTTGAAAAAGAAAAGAAAGCTCTAAATGAAAAGATAACTAGTGTAGAAAATGAGATATATGACCTGATAGTAGTGGTTGTTGACTTAAAGGAAATAATAGAAAGTCTCAGTAATGAGAAACACACTCTAAAAGAAAAATTTCTGCTACTGAGCAAGAGAGGGTTGACTTTTTTAGTGATAATCACTGACCTAGAGAAACCCATTGAGGGACTCAATAGAGAATATAGGACTGTGAGTCTTGGTAAAGGGAATGAAGTAGCTAGTGAGATACACATCAAGCTTGAACATGAATTAAACGATGTGAAAACCAGTCTATGTGGTGAACTTGAGAAAAATCGGCAACTTCAAGCTGAATTGGAGAAAGTCAAAATTGATCTTGAGAAATCTCTGAAGTGGACCTGGTCCTCAAATGTTGTGACTTCCATGTATTTGAATAATAGTGGAAACAAGTAGGGAATCGGGTTCCAAAGGGAGAAAACTCCTTACAACCCTCAGAGCAAGTACGTCATTATTCCCGATAACTGGCTGTGTACCCACTGTGGGAACAATGGGCACTTCAAAGAAAATTACCAGGCCAGGGTTCAATCTGTTTAGAAAAACAAAGTGTTTACTGACAAAGTGACTACTAACAAGGGACCAGGTACCTGTCGCAAGAAATGAATGTTGCCTGCATGGACTAGAAAAGCCCTTATCCATCCTTTTCATCATAACAAGGGACTCAAACTAGTTTGGGTTCCTAAATCTAACCCATAATTATCTTGTGCAGAGAACAGTGAGAGGAAGCGGACTGCAATGAACCAAGGACAGTGGATGCTCAAAGCACGTGACTGGAAGCACCATAGATTTCTTCTCACTGAAAGCCTTGCAGGAAAGGAACGTATCCATCGAAAAAGGAAAGGGTACATTCTCAATGCTAGAAAAGTTGGAAAATCTCTTTTTCACTCAATTGAGAATGTGTACTATGTGGATGGCCTGAAGTACAGTCTCTTGAGTGTCTCTCAAATCTGCGATAAAGGGAACAAAGTAGAGTTCTTGTCAAAAGAGTGCATAGTTACCAATTTGGTGACTAGCAAAGTGGTCTTAGTGGCCAAAAGAAACAAGAACAGCTACGTTGTTGACTTTGAATCTTTACAAGCTGGTGATATGAGTTGCTTGAGAAGGACCTGGTTTGTGGTCTATCAAATTCAAGATTCACCTGGACACTGGTTCTTAGAACAAAGGATGGGACTTTTGAAGTATTTAGTGCCTTTGTCAAGAAGATCCAAGTGAAGATAAAATTGAAGGTAGTATACATCAGATATGACCATGGGACAGAATGTGACAACGCCAAATTTGATGAGCTTGTAACAAAAATGGAATCACACACAACTTCTCAGCACCAAGGACTCCACAACAAAATGGTATTGCTGAAAGAAAGAACAGAACTCTGGAAGACATGGCATGGACAGTGTTCATCTACAATGGAATCGCCAAGAATTTCTGGGCAAAAGTAGTATATACTGCTTTCCTAGTTGGTGAACAGGTGTATGATCAGGTCCCTCCTGAATCAAAACCCACTATGAGCTGTCAAATGGAAGAAAACCAAAGTGAACTCATCTGAGAACCTTCTTGACTGAAAATGCCATGTTCTCGACAACGAGAAGGACCATCTTAGGAAGTTTAATACAAAAGGAGATGAAGGAATCCTTCTGGGATACTCTCCACAAAGTAAAGGCCACAAAGTCTACACCAAAGGGCACACTAAGTGGAAGGAAGTGCTCATGGGGGATTCAACAAGACACCTTCTTCTAACCAAGGAAGAGACAGTGATGATCAATATAATGAACCATCTCTGGTCCCTGGGAAATATCTGAGGTTTCAAATAGGATTGTTGATATGATAAGTAAGATGAAGGAGACAGGTGAAGGACAATGCAACATCATCTTCCACTTCTCACATGGGACTTGGTACTTCACTTACTACCACTGAAGTTGAAGAAAGAGTGGAGATGCAGTTCATGCAACTCCACAAGTAACAGAACAAAGAGTGTAGGGAAATTAAATTAACCTCCCAAGTTCCCCTGCCAATCAAACCTCAGTCCCAAACTGGAAACACAAAAGCTCCAAGCTATCTGATAACTTAATCACTCCTTAGTATTCTAGAAGTTAGACAAGTTTTAAAAAATTCAAAAAATATAAAAAAAAAATCGTAGTCCCTTTTTTATCTCTTCTCCAGAATAGAATCTGAAGTCAAGTCCTTAGGAATCCTACTTGAAGGCGGCCAAAAGAAGTTTGAGATACCTTAAGGGAACTCAGGACCTGGTCCTGTATAACCCCTCAGGTGATAGTTTTAATCCTGTTGGGTATGATGATGATAACTGCGCAGGTTTTCTTGTGGACAGGAAAAGCACTTCTAGAATGGTTCACTTGCCATGTTCATGTCTAATCCCTTGGGTCACAAGGTAGCAAAACTCAATGGCCTCGTCAACAACTGAAGAAGAATGTGTAGCGGGAGCATCCTGCTGTGCTCAAACCCTATGAATTGAGCAGCAACTGGGAGATCTTGGGGTATCTTCTGATGGTATATCTTCTCTATACAGTTCAAAACATGAGGACCAAGCACATTGAAGTGTAGCATTATCTTCTGAGGGTCAATATGGAGAAAAGGTTGATCTGTGGAATATCCTGCAGCATAGAAGACCAAATTCCAGATACCTTCACCAAAGCCTTGAGTAGGGAACATTTTAGAAGAAACAAGGTGAAGCTGGGGCATTAAGATCTAATGGAGAACCTGATTCCCCATCAGTTGGCTATGAAAAACACCTTCAGGTGAAATTAGCTAAAGTGTTTTCTGGCCAAGCCTAACTCACATCAATACTGTTGCAGGGTAAACACGCATAACGATCATAGAAGTTAAAGGTACAGTTATGAACTGCGAAAGAAGAGCTGCTAAAGTCTTTTTCAAAAAATTGTTCGGGCATCAGGTTCTTGTACCACAGGTTAGTAGTAATGTTCTTACTCTGCATGCCTTCTCAAAATTGTTTAACAAAATCAACTCAACTGCCACATCATCTGATTTTTCAAAGTCTGCATGTCATGTCTTTTCTTTCAAATCCGTTCATCCCCCCTGCACAATAACGTTTTCCCACAAACCTACCACCATTTTTAGAACTATTCAGAACCCATTTCTCTCTCTTCTTATCATTAGTCCTTTTTCCAATAAAACTTTCTTTCTCCCTCACAGCAAGTCATGAACCTTCATCTCTTCTGTATAGCTGTGATTCTCTCTTCATCTCTCTCTCTCACTCTACTTGTCTTCCAAATACTCCTATAATGGCAATCAAATGATTGCTTCCTTCTCCCACCATTAACTCTACTCCCACTTCCCTATCATCCCTAAAATCATCCCCAGAGAGTCACTATTTCACTCCTTCCAATACTACTGTATCCACACTTGGTTCTTTCTCCTTTCTTATAATCTTTCCTTTTCTGACAAACCCTATTTTTCTCCCATGTATTGAGAACACTATGTCTCGTCACTCCTTTGATCTCATCAAAGAACAGTCAGAGGGTTTCACCTCTCAAGTGTCAGAGGTCTCTAAGGATGATCCTGATCAGTATCTAAACTCCTCCATTTTGGACTTAGTGACTCTCACAAAGTCACCAGAAAAGGAAGCAGTGCATAACATCATGGCTATCACTGTTGAGAGTCTTATGAATGAAGGAGCATATATCTCGTCTGAGTATCAGGGGGAAGAAACTCCATTCCTAGGTGATGTAAGAACCACAATACTCTTCGAATCTTTGGCCCATAAGACGTTCCCAGAAAAACCTACTGAAGAACCTGATTCTGTTCCAGGCAAATCCACATCTGCACCCCCTGATCATCCTAAGCTCCTAGAATCCTCCTCCAAGTCACCCACTATCAGGTCACAGCAGAAAGAGGGTTTTGAGTCTACATTGCAGAAAAGTAGGAGGGGTATCAAGATAAGGAAAATAAGATTGATGAATCAAGGGGAATTTGTTACTGACAAGAGTGTTCCAGTAAGTGGGATTGACAAAAATGCTCCAAAGGAACCTGGTTCCTTAGTGAAACAATCTATAAAAGCTCAAAAACATGTGGAGAAAGCTTCCAATGAAACTATTGAGAAACAAAATGGTGCATCCGTGAAGGGTAGCAGCAAGTCTAAAAAGAGTCTAGTTCAGCAAGCCATGTCTGAAGATGATACTATAGGGCTAGTAAGCTAGAAAGAAAAGTTTGTTGAAGGATCTAGCAAATGAAAATGGGAAACTATTAGAGAACCTGGTGCTCTGAGGTCCATGCCTGGTGATAGTGGTCTTTGGCAGCAGAGATTAAGAACTCAGAAAGTCTTGTGGTGGGGTCGTACATTTGACCCAGCAATTTCAGCGATGGCTGGTATGAGACAAATTCTGGAGATAGTGGAATTTCAACAATGGGAGCACTTGTTTGAAGGGAGCACGCCTTTGGTGTACGAAGATGCGGTACAAACTTTCTATGCATCTCTCTTCACCGTTAAGGGAATCACATTTGTGCGCTAGTAAATGGAGTAGACATTGTACTCGACGCTTCAGCATTGGGAAAGGTTCTAAGAATTCATGTGAAGGAATGTCCTCAGTGAAAGGTGTATGTGGTGTCAACTTTAGGAGAGCTATCATGAAAGAGCAAGCTATTCAACAGGGGGAACAAGTGCATAAGAAGGTATTACTTCCTGAGTACCAGCTTCTTTTTTACCTGGTCAATAAGGTGCTCTTACCTCGTTCTGAAAGACAATCCATTGCCATAAAATCGAATATGGTCTTAATGGAAGCGCTTGATGAGTTTGTCCCAATCAATTTTCCAGCAATCATAATGGATCATATGCAAAAGGTGGCACACTTTAAAGGTGGGAATCATGGGCTACCATATGGATTTCTCCTCACTCAGATGTTCAGATTCTACAAAGTCCCCTTGGGGAATTCCAGAGTGGGAACACGCAAGCAAGCTTTCTCTAAAACCACTTGAAAAGAATGTGAATGTGTAGAAAGAGTTGGTGGAAGTATCTCGACCATCTCTCAGCTGATCAACGCTCAAAATGTAGCTTCTGAAGAGATTAGAAGGTTGAGGGCCCAAATGCCATACTGGAAACTCAGCTCAATCAAGCAGTTAAAGGAATTGATTCTGTAACTGAAGAAGTTGCCCGATTGACAAAGGAAAATGATAAGCTTTGGGAAAAACTGCTTGAACAATTGTCTGCAAATACCCGACTCGACCTGGTTCTCAAAACCATTGTTGCCTCCTCTTCCAAGCCTACCTCGTCTAGTGCCCCCTAGGATCCTCTCATTGGCCAGCTATTTCTTGCTCTAATGTTTTGTGGCTGTTGTTTTCTTTTTGTTATCTTTTTGTGATAGGCATGCTGGATTTCACCACTACTACTCCTGGTTTGCTCGGTCCATTGTTAATATTAATGAAACAGCTCCTTTTTGTGCATGTACAATGCTGCTTTCCTATAGCTTCTCTTTTTTGTCATATTGTGTGCACATATATGGCATGAGTTGGCTGTGTTAGACTTCTTTATGCTGATTGCATGCTTGTGTATCTTTTTAATGATGGCAAAAGGGGGAAAAGGTCAGGGGTCAGGGAGAATAAAGGATCTGATTGTGTATCAAAAGTAAAAGGTCAGGGGTTAGGGAGAAATAAGGGATCTGATTAACGGAGAATCAAAAGAAAAAATCAGGGGTGAGGGAGTCAGGGGGAACATGTGTAGTTTTTAGTACCTTATCAAGTTATTCTAAGTTTATCATCATCAAAAAGGGAAAAATTGATGGGTTTTCAATATCGCTGCCTTATGCTTCTTATGTTTTGATGATCTAACAAACTTATTGTGAAGAACCAGATAGAGAACCTGACCTACATGGTGTACATTTCAAATGCATAACGTCCAGTCTGATCCCCAGTAAATGAATGAACAACCACAGGGAGGAACACAACAGGGACCTGGTGACTTGGTCCCTTAAGGTTCTCTGACAAAAGTACAAGTCAGTGATTGTCCGCAACTATGATAAAGAGGAACACAACAGGGAGCTGGTCTCTAAGGGTTCTCTGACAGAAGTACAAGTCAACTATACAGCTGGAACGTAACAACAAAAAGTGACTATCTCGCAACTGTTACAAAAAAGGAACACAACTGGGACCTGGTCCCTTAGTGTTCTCTGACAGAAGTACAAGTCAACTTTATAGCTGGAACACAACTGCACAAAAGTGACAATGCAGCAGACAGTGCAGCAGTCACTTCTCATTAGGAAGAAGCGTGTACCACGAATTAACATCACCATCCATTGTGATGTTTTTTGCAGTATAACAACCTGGTGCAAGGAACAAGATATTCACTTGTGCATTCAGTGATATTCTCTCAAGCATAACAGTGTTCATCCGGTATTGAAGTCACTGGTGTGTCAAGAACAAGAAGACAACTCCACTAAGAATCAGTTTCATAATGAATTTATGTATATCCGTAGTTGAGTTGTAATCTTGTTATTTGTTCTTCACTATCTTGCTTTCTTTGAAGCTTTTTCTTAGGAAAACCAAAAATCCATAAACTTCCGAGTTTATATTGTGACTAGAATTAGCCATAAGTTTAAAGTCTTTGTAACTAGAAGAGTCACAAAGTGACTTGTGGTTAGAGCATCACAAGTTAATTGAAGTTTTGTAATAGGGTTATTACAAAGTGGCTTGTAATAGGGTTTTTACAAGTTAGTGAAGTTAAAAGCCTACAATCGTAGGTCATGGTTTTTTGATCCCCTTGTATGGGATTTTTCCACGTAAAACTCTCTTGTCTTCTTTACTTACAGTTTTATTAGCATTCTCACACTACTAGAAATCCGGTAAAAAGTGACCACGAAAAGCGACCAAAGTTGGTCGCTTATAGGCCTAAAAGCGACCAAAAAGCGACCAAACATGCCTGGTCGCAATATTGTTGGTCCCTTTATTTTAGGGACCAAAGTTGGTCGCTAATTAGCAACCAACTTTGGTCTCTAAGGTAAAAGGACCAAATATTCCAGGTAAAGACTATAGCGACCAACTTTGGTCGCTTTATTATTTTAATAATATAATTTTGGCGACCAAAGTTGGTCTCTAAATGTAAAATACGTTTTTTTATTTATTATTAATCATAAAAAAGCGACCAACTTTGGTCTCTAATTCAAATATTATATTTTAAAATCTGGAAAATAGAGACCAAGATTGGTCGCTTTTTTATTTATTTTTTTATTTTATTTTTAAAAATAAGCGACCATAGTTGGTCGCTAACTTCAAGAAATAATTTTTTTAAATGGAATAGCGACCAAAGTTGGTCGCTTTTGAGAAATCTGGGTTAAATAGCGACCAAGGTTGGTCGCTATTGCCCAGAAAATTGTTTTTTTAAGGGAAAAGCGACCAATTAGCGACCAAAGTTGGTCGCTTTTCTTGGTATATTTTTGCCAAAAAATGCCTGTTTTGGTAGCTACACCACCTGTCAGCTTACCAAAAATTCTAAACATGCATTTTATGCCAACAACAACAACAACAATAAACAACAACAACAACAACAACAATAGAAAAAAGCAACAAAGTATAAAGTTCAATAGAACTAACACATTAAGCTAACAAAACTAAGTTAACGCTTATTACAAGCCCATTCGAAAACTAGTTCTATTGTCTAGTTCAAAGTATATAAAGTACTCAAGGAGTGTTCTTTCAGCATCCTCATCCGAAAGTTGGATTGCCTCGCCCGACTCATTAGGTGGCTGACTGCGTATGAATTCCCCCACATCAGCTGTGAAGCGAACCTATAAGAAAAATTATATTGAATTAGTATTTCAAAATTTATATAAAAGTAAATCAAAATACTTAATAAAAAGTAAAAAACTTACATGTATAGTCGAGGCTCGACATTCGATCCACCTTTCTGGATCAGTCTCTTTCTTCTTCTTTACAATACGAGTCTCATTGAATAACTCATCTTACTTCATTGGCATCATAAAGTTGTCTGGTGGTTTTGGTGATTATCCTCGTGGTACTATTACTCGGGATGAACTTAGATACAGAGAGTAACTTGGATACAGTACCCGACAGGGTGTGTCTTTGATCAATTGTTGTTCTCATTAGCGACAATGATGATGAGAAGGCAATGGCATGTGTTTCAAACAGTGATGGTGTAGGTAAGAATTTAACATTTCCTAAGCAGATAAAAGAAGAGGTTATAGAGGAATTCTCTACTTCCTCTTGGAAAATGAAGTAGAGAATTCCTCTATAACCTTTTCTTTTATCAATTTAGGAAATTTTAAATTCCTACCTACATCATCACTGTTTGAAACACATGTCATTGCCTTCTCATCATCATTGTCGCTAATCAGAACAACAATTAAAGCACACTATGCCAGGTACTGTGTCTAAGTTATTCTTGGTGGAAGTTGCATTGCATGTATATTAAAGTCATCAACCCCTTCTACAAAATCCTCCCGCAATCCTAAATTTCAATTCATATCCACAAAAGTTCAATTCATATCCTAAAGGCTCAATTCATATCCTAAAAGTTCAATTCATACACAAAAATTTCAATTCATATCCTAAAAGATCAATTCATACAAAATAATTTCAATTCATATCCTAAAGGTTCAACTCATATCCATAAAAGTTCAAGTCATATCCTAAAATTTCAATTTATAAACTAAAATACCAACATATCCTAAAGGTTCAATTCATATCCTAAAGGTTCAACGCATATCCACAAAAGTTCAAGTCATATCCTAAAATTTCAATTTATAAACTAAAATTCCAATACATAAACTAATATCTTAAAGGTTCAATTCATATCCTAAAGGTTCAACTCATATCCACAAAAGTTCAAGTCATATCCTAAAATTTCAATTTATAAACTAAAATTCCAATACATAAACAAATATCCTAAAGGTTCAATTCATATCCTAAAGGTTCAACTCATATCCACAAAAGTTCAAGTCATATCCTAAAATTTTAATTTATAAACTAAAATTCCAATACATAAACTAATATCCTAAAGGTTCAATTCATATCCTAAAGGTTCAACTCATATCCACAAAAGTTCAAGTCATATCCTAAAATTTCAATTTATAAACTAAAATTCCAATACATAAACTAAAAGTCCAATTCATATCCTAAAGATTCAATTAATATCCTAAAGGTTCAACTCATATCCACAAAAGTTCAAGTCATATCCTAAAATTTCAATTTATAAACTAAAATTCCAATACATAAACTAAAAGTCCAATTCATATCCTAAAGGTTCAATTCATATCCTAAAGGTTCAACTCATATCCATAAAAGTTCAAGTCATATCCTAAAATTTTAATTTATAAACTAAAATTCCAATACATAAACTAAAAGTCCAATTCATATCCTAAATGTTCAATTCATATCCTAAAGGTTCAACTCATATCCACAAAAGTTCAAGTCATATCCTAAAATTTCAATTTATAAACTAAAATTCCAATACATAAACTAATATCCTAAAGGTTCAATTCATATCCTAAAGGTTCAACTCATATCCACAAAAGTTCAAGTCATATCCTAAAATTTTAATTTATAAACTAAAATTCCAATATATAAACTAAAAGTCTAATTCATCTCCTAAAGGTTCAATTCATATCCTAAAGGTTCAACTCATATCCACAAAAGTTCAAGTCATATCCTAAAATTTCAAATTATAAACTAAAATTCCAATTCATATCCTAAATGTTCAATTCATATCCTAAAGGTTCAACTCATATCCACAAATGTTCAAGTCATATCCTAAAATTTCAATTTATAAACTAAAATTCCAATACATAAACTAATATCCTAAAGTTCAATTCACATCCTAAAGGTTCAACTCATATCCACAAAAGTTCAAGTCATATCCTAAAATTTCAATTTATAAACTAAAATTCCAATACATAAACTAAAAGTCCAATTCATATCCTAAAGGTTCAATTCATATCCTAAAGGTTCAACTCATATCCATAAAAGTTCAAGTCATATCCTTAAATTTCAATTTATAAACTAAAATTCCAATACATAAACTAAAAGTCCAATTCATATCCTAAATGTTCAATTCATATCCTAAAGGTTGAACTCATATCCACCAAAGTTCAAGTCATATCCTAAAATTTCAATTTATAAACTAAAATTCCAATACATAAACTAATATCCTAAAGGTTCAATTCATATCCTAAAGGTTCAACTCATATCCACAAAAGTTCAAATCATATCCTAAAATTTTAATTTATAAACTAAAATTTCAATATATAAACTAAAAGTCCTATTCATATCCTAAAGGTTCAATTCATATCCTAAAGGTTCAACTCATATCCACAAAATTTCAAGTCATATCCTAAAATTTCAATTTATAAACTAAAATTCCAATACATAAACTAAAAGTCCAATTCATATCCTAAATGTTCAATTCATATCCTAAAGGTTCAACTCATATCCACAAAAGTTCAAGTCATATCCTAAAATTTTAATTTATAAACTAAAATTCCAATACATAAACTAATATCCTAAAGGTTCAATTCATATCCTAAAGGTTCAACTCATATCCACAAAAGTTCAAGTCATATCCTAAAATTTCAATTTATAAACTAAAATTTCAATACATAAACTAAAAGTCCAATTCATATCCTAAAGGTTCAATTCATATCCTAAAGGTTCAACTCATATCCTCAAAAGTTCAAGTCATATCCTAAAATTTTAATTTATAAACTAAAATTCCAATACATAATCCTAAAGGTGCAACTCTTAGGGTTTCTTCTCTTCAAACAATTTCTTCCCCAAATTAGTAGGTAAAACTAAATATTTTGGACTAAATGTATTAATAAGAACCCTAAAAATGCAAATAATATATAACTTTGAACCCTAATATGGTTGAGCTAACTTTGAACCCTAACATGGAGAAATTAAACCCTAATATGGAGAAATTATACCCTAATATGGAGAAATTAACTTTGAACCCTAACATGGTTGAACAAATAATATATAAATTTGAACCCTAATATAGATAAATTAAACAAAATTACTGTATTTCGAAAAAAACAAAGAAAGGAGAAAGAAACCTACCTTGGGAATGTCGGCGGTGGAGCTGCTACCGTCGGTGGTCGTCGGTGGCGTGGGTGGCGCCGCTGCTGCTGGGAGTCGGAGGGGGGGTTGAGTGTGAGAGAGAAAAGAGAGATTTTGGGGAATTTTTTTGAAAGAATGGGAGAGGAAACCCGATTTTGACGCTAGAATTAAAAATAGCGACCAACTTTGGTCGCTATTTTGGTAGCAAAATAAGTTTTGACTTTTTAACCAAAATAGTGACCAAAGTTGGTCGCTATTTCTAAAAACAATTAAATTACTTTTAATTCAATTTTAAATTATGTACATATGTAGTATAAATTTAGGATTTTAATTCAATTTAAGCTATATATATATATATATATATATATTAATTGATATAAGTCAAGACGTTTTAATTTATTGTTAATATATATACATGCATATGAGTAGGTTATAAGTCGATGAATCAATTTACAAGTGTATCAATACCTAAAAGAACCCGTCCCTGTGTTCCGAGCGCTTCATGTTCTTATATATATATATATATATATATATATATATATATATATATATATATATATATATATATATATATATATATATATATATATATATATATATATATATATATATATATATATATATATATATATATATATATATATATATATATATATATATATATATATATATAGTATTAGTGCATTAACTAATATTATATCAAATATAGCTATATATATATACATATATTAATTGATATAAGTCGAGACGTTTTCATTTATTGTTAATATATATACATGCATATGAGTAGGTTATAAGTCGATGAATCAATTTACAAGTGTATCAATACCTAAAAGAACCCGTCCCTGTTTCCGAGCGCTTCATGTTCTTATATATACATACCTAATATTATATCGAATATAGCTTATATATATATATATATATACTATACTATACTATACTATACTATACTATACTATACTATACTATACTAAATAATATAAATGTAACCCGCTAACACTTTTGTAATACAAAGGATGAATAGACTAAAATATACTCTAACATGCTATATATGCAATTAAGCAGTACTACGAAGCGTGCGTGTGTGTCTATATATATATATAAGAACATGAAATGCTCGGAACACAGGGACAGGTTCTTTTAGGTATTGATACACTTGTAATTTGATTCATCGACTTATAACCTATATATATATTAACAATAAATTAAAATGTCTCGACTTATATCAATTAATATATGTATATATATATATAGCTTATATACTATATACTATATTATACTATATATATCGAATATACCTTGATACATACATACATACATACATACATACATACATACATACATACATACATACATACATACATACATACATACATACATACATACATACATACATACATACATACATACATACATACATACATACATACATACATACATACATACATACATACATACATACATACATACATACATACATACATACATACATACATACATACATACATACATACATACATACATACATACATACATACATACATACATACATACATACATACATACATAAATACATACATACATACATACATACATACATATATTGTTAATATATATATATATATATATATATATATATATATATATATAGGTTATAAGTCGATGAATCAAATTACAAGTGTATCAATACCTAAAAGAACTTGTCCCTGTGTTCCGAGCGTTTCATGTTCTTATATATATATATATATATATATATATATATATATATATATTTCATGTTCTTATATATATATACACACACACACACGCTTCGTAGTACTGCTTAATTGCATATATAGCATGTTAGAGTATATTTTAGTCTATTCATCCTTTGTATTACAAAAGTGTTAGCGGGTTACATTTATATTATTCAGATAGTAAATACAAAAGTGATTTTTAATTTTGACCATTGTTGACCTGAAAAGAGACCAACTTTGGTCGCTAAATATACATAAATTTAAATTAGCGGCCAAAGTTGGTCGCTAAATTTAAATCAAATTTATTGATATTTTATATAATATTTAAAATAATAATATAATTGTTAAACGTTAGAACTCGGTCCCAGATTAGCGACCAAAGTTGGTCTCTATTTTCGTAAGCGACCAACTTTGGTCGCTAAATTTGAATTATATTTTTTTATATTTTATAAATTTTTTTAAATAAAAATATAATTATTAAAATTTTATAATTGGGTCCCATTTTAGCGACCAAAGTTGGTCGCTATCTGCTTACCCCTTAATTAGCGACCAACTTTGGTCGCTAATTTAAGTTATATTTATTTATATTTTATAATTTTTTTAAAATAATATTATAATTATTATAATTATATAAGTGGGTCCCCCTGTAGCGACCAACGTTGGTCGCTAATCTCAGTATACCTTTGACCAAGCAAGTCTGACCAGTCCGGTCAATATTTTGACAAAATTAGCGACCAAGTAGCGACCAACCTTGGTCGCTAATGTATATCAAATAATTATTTTATTATTTTCGCCAATTTAGCGACCAACTTTGGTCACTTTTCTTGACAGACCAACTTTGGTCGCTAAAGTTTGGTCACTTTTTTCAGGAATTCTAGTAGTGTCAGCTTAACCTCATAGAGGACCAGGTACTCTACTGTTTGGTGGACTCATACAAACTAACAACCATCTAATATCTAGCACACTAGAGATCTACGATCAGTACCTGTAGGCAAAGGCGAATCCGGGGTTTTAGCTTTATGGGTTCAAAATTTAGTATTTTATATTGAACACATTATACTTTAAAAGTATTGGGTTTGAATCCGCAGCTCAAAAGCTACGACCCCCCTACCTGTAGGTCTTTTTTGTAATAACTGTGAAATATTACCATTTAACAACCAAATTAATACGTCCTAAAGAGCACCTAGACACACTACCACCTTCTAAGAAGAGTCCAATGTACTCATAGGCCTCTAATCATTCACTAATTACAAAGTTTCGGTAGCAAATAATCGCATCTTCTGGCTTTCCTAGAGTTTCTGTGTATATCTATTATATCTTTAAATTCCTTTTGTATGTGTGTCATCACAAAGCTAATATTTACATTGATTCCTTTAAACACTTTTTCATTCCTGGTTTTTCACGTGTGATAGATCAGGCCCCTCAAATTGCTGCAGCTATTTCCTTTTTGAAGAACTTCCCGTGCTTTCTTTTAATCTTTTCCAGCACCTGCATTAGAGTCCCTTGTGGTATTATCATATCTGTCCAGTTCTGTATCGCAACCGTCAATTCTGTTGTCCATCGACAATCCTGAAACATGTGGTCTTGGGTTTCAGCAACCATATCATTACATAAGCACCATTCAGTGTCTTGTATTGGCATATGTAGTTTCAAAGTTTATCTTTCGTAAGCAATATAATTAACACTAGTCATTTTCTATTTGGATATGAGAACAAAGAACTTTCAGTTTCGTACATCAAATAATGTATACAAAGAAAAGTTTGTCCTCCTTTAAATATCATGCGGCTTTTCAAGAGAGAGGCTTCAATCATAGTTAGAATCCAGTGGCGGGCCAGTTCTAAGTTACACTTATATGCATCTCTATGATGGATAACTTCCATAAAATGGACAATTGCTCGTGTATTTTATGACCAGATGTAACAGTTAACATTTTTTGTGCAATAAATCTTTTGTGGTTTCGATAGTCCAGAGTGTTCATGTTCTATATACAAATCGGAAAGGTCCGATAGTTAGCAAAGAGATACAGGAAATACAGAGATGGTTTAGGACAATCTGAGTTATTTCTGGTGGAGCTTTAGAGCCCGTTTGGATTGGCTTAAAAATTGACTTTTCAGCATAAATAACTTTTAAGCCAAAAAGTAATAAGTTGGGGCTGCCCTATTTTAAGTTATTCTAACTTTGCCATACAATAAAAAAAGTTAAAAAGAGCTTAAAAACTGAATTAACCAGCTTAAAAGTCAATCCAAACACTCTCTTACAGTCAAAGAAGTGCATAGGCAGGCCATGACAAGTATAAATATTAGGGAAAAGAGTTGCTGCTACAAACAAAATCGACAAAAGTATTGGATGCTCGACAAGCGGATAGTAATTGGCATATGCTATTGTGAAATGGACGTAGCAAATGGTATAGAAAAGTAGTAGTAGCAATTTTGTGCAAAAATCTAATAGACATTATTTGCCGTTTAAGGTTTTCGGCTTTTCACACAACTCTTAAGAAAAATATATTATAACTTTAATCATAAGAATGCTTGTCTAAATTTCTTTTAATCTATGCCTTAACAGCTTGTTTGGATGGTTGTTACTCATTGTATCGTATTGTATTATTATCTCAAAACAATGTTTGTTTTGATTTTTTTAATTAAAATTGGTTGTATTGTATTGTTAAATCCATTGTTCCGGAACAATAAAAAGTCTCATTTTTTTAAACAACCAATTTGGTGTGGTGGGATCGAGGTTCAGCTGTGCTCCAGTGAGCTTTGCTCCAATAAATATCAATGGTTGTTTAGATTATTGACATGTGTCCTTTTTCATTCTAAAGGTTAACATTTGTTTAGAGTTAGTCTACATTGTGAGAATGCACGGGAAAAATATTATTGATATTATTCTCTTATGTTAAACACAATAATATATATATATACACACACACATATATACATAACACGTCTTACTCCTAATACATATGGGATTAGGGTTATTTACTACTATTTACATAACTATTCTAACACTCCCCCTCAAGCTGGTGCATATAAATCATATGTACCGAGCTTGTTACATATGTAGTTAATACGAGGACCAGTGAGGGACTTGGTGAAAATATCTGCAAGCTGATCATTCGACTTCACAAACTTTGTAGCAATATCTCCCGAGAGTATCTTTTCTCTGACAAAGTGACAATCAATCTCAATGTGTTTAGTTCTCTCATGGAACACTGGATTTGGCGCAATATGAAGAGCAGCTTGATTATCACACACAAGTCTCATCTGACTAATCTCACCAAATTTCAACTCCTTGAGCAACTGTTTAATCCAAATTAGCTCACATGTCGCCATAGTCATCGCTCGATATTCTACTTCTGCACTAGACGGAGCAACCACATTCTGTTTCTTGCTCTTCCAGGACACCAAATTTCCTCCTACTAAGACACAATATCCAGAAGTAGAACGCCTATCAGAAGGTGATCCTGCCCAATCAGCATCTGAGTATCCAACGATCTGCTCATGGCCTCGATCCTCAAATAATAAACCTTTGCCTGGAGCTGATTTTATGAACCGAAGAATGCGAACAACTGCATCCCAATGACTATCACACGGAGAATCCATAAACTAACTCACAACACTCACAGAAAGGGAAATGTCCGGTCTTTTCACTGTAAGGTAATTTAATTTACCAACCAACCATCTATATCTTGCAGGATCGCTAAGAGGCTCTCCCTGTCCTGGCAGAAGTTTAGAATTCGGATCCATCAAAGTGTCAACAGGTCTATAACCTGCCATTCCTGCCTCCTCAAGAATATCTAAGGCATACTTTCGTTGTGAGATCACAATACCTGAGCTAGACTGAGCGACCTTAATACCCAGAAAATACTTTAGTTTGCCTAGATCTTTAGTATGAAAGTGTTGAAAGAGATGTTGCTTCAATTTAGTAATACCATCCTGGTCATTGCCGGTAATAACAATGTCGTCAACATAGACCACCAGATAAATACAGAGACTCGAAGCAGAATGCCGATAGAATATAGAGTGATCAGCGTCACTCCGAATCATGCCAAATTCTTGGATAACTGTGCTGAACTTACCAAACCAGGCTCGAGGAGATTGCTTTAGACCATAAAGTGACCGGTGCAAGTGACATATAAGGCCATGAGACTTCCCCTGAGCAACAAATCCAGGTGGTTGCTCTATATAAACTTCATCCACAAGGTCACCGTGTAAAAAAACATTCTTAATGTCCAGCTGATAGAGGGGCCAATGGCTAATAGCAGCCATGGATAGAAAAAGGCGAACTAATGCTATCTTAGCCACGGAAGATAAGGTATCACTGTAATCGAGCCCAAATATCTGAGTATATCCCTTGGCAACAAGACGAGCCTTAAGGCGATCAACCTTACCATCTGTACCAACCTTGACTGCATACACCCAACGACAACCAACAGTAGATTTACCTGAAGGAAGAGGGACGAGCTCCCAAGTACCACTCGCATGTAAAGCAGACATCTCGTCAATTATAGCCTGTCTCCATCCTGGATGAGACAACAGATATTCCGACTGACTGGGATACGAGGACAATCCCGATTGTCCGATTGTCTCATCCAGGATTGACGAGATGGCGACAGTCATCAGCAGATACGAGGACAGCAGATATTTCGACTGACTGGGATACGAGGACAGTAGACATCTCGTCAATCATAGACTATCCACTAACTGGGATACGAGGACAACAATATGAGATGCCCGATTGTCCACTGACTGGGATACGAGGACAGATGAGTCAAGTGTCTGTGATGAGCTCACTGGGTGACTTGGTGTTGCAGCAAGGCGAAGTAATCGAGAGAATAATTCATCAATTGTGGGGACAGTCGGACTAGCCAAAATCTGGTCACGTACTAAATCAAGGTCATTAGGGAGTCCAGCGAGTGTAAGAACTAGAAACATCTTTTGTCGTTGCTCTTATTGCTTTTCAATGCTAGTAGAAACTGGCATCAATGTCTCAAATTCTTCCATGGCTGCCTGTACTTGTCTCAAGTAAGTAGACATATCCAATTCCTATTTCTTCAAGCTTGTCATTCGCGATATTACATCATAGAAACGAGATATGTCATTAGTGTATAAATTACGAGCCTTTTCCCAAACTAAATAACATGTCTAGAACAGACGGAACAAGGGTATCAACTTGGAATCAATAGATCGCCACAGGATACTACATAACTGAGTATCGACCTTCTCCCACAGTGTTTTGGCCTTTTCATCACCTTCGCTAGCCTTTTTTGTTAAATGATCTTGAACTCCTTGACCTTTACACCACAACTCGATAGACGAAGCCCAAGCTAAGTAGTTTGAACCTCCCATTAAAAGGTTCTGAGGTAATCATAACACCGGAACTGCCAGAACCCGGGTTTTTAGACCCGAAAGTATCGACTCCCAAAGACATCGTGAAAACTCGCTGAAACAAATGAAGGAAATACTATTTTTGCTGGGAAATTACTGTAGCTGCCGGAAAAAAATTGGTGTAGATGCCGGAAAAAACTCAAAGTGGTCGGAACCAAATGAAAACAGGATGGGTAGGGTCGGAATTAGTAGCCGACCCAACTGTTCTGAAGATCCATCGTTAAAAATGGCCGGAAAGGGCTCCACGCGCCGACGCGTGAAGCAGATCTCGCCGGAAAAAAAATCCTCCGGGCGGCGCGTGAGAGGTTGTCTGCCGGAGGTGTTTGATGGAGTTTGGTCGCCGGGGATTGGGGAGTGTTATGGTGGTGTTGGTTTTTTGTACAACACCGATGGAAATTGATTTTTTTCGAAAAACAACCCTAAAAGGTCGCCGGAATTGATGCACGACGACTGTTTTGGGTGGGTTTTCTTTTCCGGATGTTTTCTCACTGCTGCTCTGATACCATGTGAGAATGCACGGGAGAAAATATTATTGATATTATTCTCTTATGTTAAACACATACTTATATATGCATATATATATATATATATATATATATATATATATATATATATATATATATATATATATATACTCACACACACAAATACATGTCCTACTCCTAATACATATGGAATTAGGGTTATTTACTCCTATTTACATAACTATTCTAACATATATCAATGGCAATAACTAAAAGATATAATAAAATCAGCAGTTATACTATTTTCTCTCTTACTAGGAAAGAAGTACCGTAAAAGCTTAGCATTGACTTCCAAAGTATGTCTTCTTCCTTTTCATTTACAATATTTTTGTGTGGTATTATTTAATTTAAGTAATCATGATTATGTTCTATGTATTAACTATGTAGACAATATTGAGATTATTAATTATTTTTTTTTTTAAATTCATCTGGAAAATATGTTTGTTTGATTTTTTAATTATCATTTCTTGTTTTTAAGCTTAAATTTGGATTTGAATTTAAATGTGATAAAAGTATAGCTGATTTTTACAGCAAATGTTAATTTTAATTTTGTCTTATAATACTGGTTCTATATATTTATCTTTGAACTCACTTTCGATGTAACAATTACGTGACACACATTATTGTTATAATAAAATCCTTGAATTGTAAAAGTCAGACCAAAAAGGGGGGGAAAATTAAAAAGAATGTTGTTTAAAGAAACAGAAAATAATCATGTTCTAGTATTTTTAACAATTGATAAAGACATTTAAAAGAGAGATAAATTGGCGGGTTTCCGATGCTGCTCAGTCACTAAAAGTAAATTTTTGAAAATATCTTTTCCCGTTATTTTCATTAATACTGTAAACAAATCTTAACCTTTGAAATTGTGAAGGACACGTGTCTCTAATCAAAACAACCATTGAGATTTACTGGAGCACAACTAAATTCGTGGGATTGTTTCCTATTTTTCTTTCCGATTATGCGCTAACTTATTACTCTACAATTCTATTTTACCCTTTACCTTTTTTTTCATTTTAACTCCAATTCTCTAACTTGTAACCCACTTTGTCTTCGTCCTTTTTTTTCTACCAACATCAATGGTAAAAAAGAATAGGTTTTGCCTACTTTTTTTTTATTTCGTTTTTCTCCTAATTTGATTTTAACTCCAATTCTAATTACTTTAATCTCCAATTAGCTGCATACTATTGGCTTTTTTCAAGTGTGCAAAGTGTTATTATTTATCTTCTCAACTCCTTGTTTCTTTATCATTGTTCCTTTTTAAAAAAAAAATGATGTTAACCTTATTTTTCATTATTTTGTTCTTGTTTTCACATGGCAATTGAGTTAGAATAATATTATCTATGGTATAATTGCTAAGGATTTTATGGAATATGAATATTTCGGTATGGATTATATGTCACATTGTTAGAAAACTATTATGTTATGCACTTTAAGTTATGGATTATATGTCATCACTACTGAAAATTGGACCTATGGCAACAGTTTTTGCCGCAGCGGTTATATGGTCTATTGCAACGGTTCGAACTATTGCAAAAGCTTCCTGACCCTATTGGAACACTTTCGCAATAAAACCGTTGCATTAGCTATAAAACCGTTGCAATAGAAGTATTTAATCAGAACGGTTCCTTTAATCGTTCCACTAAATTCCTCTACAACAACGGTTCATTAAAAATATTAGCTATAGAGACGGTTTTCAATTCCCTCTCCACTTTCCCTCTTCTATTTGCCCAGGTCCTTTATAAGTCTTTTTATATTCTACTTTTATTTGTTTTTTGTCAAAAACAGAACACATCGAAGCTTATAGAACTCTCAAACACATCGAAGCTCTGAAATCTCTCTATGGGCAACAAACCTCTCTTAGAGGAGCCGAGAATCAAAGCTTTGAAATTTGATCTTCAAAGGTTAGAAGAACTGTGTCGAATCTCTGAAGGAGCTCTGAACTCAGTGTCTGGATCTCTTCAACTTGCTTCATGGTTGTATGATCAAAGGTAAGCAAATCCAGATCTAGACCTCAGTTTCTTGATTTTCAATATTTTTCTGGTATTTTTCGAATTTCTTGAATGATGATGATTTATGTGCGTATGCTTTTGTAGCTAGGGTTTTGAATTTATGTGTTTGTAGTTAGAATTTCGAATTGAATATACTGTTGTTGCGCATGTATAGTTTTGTACATTCAGATCTATCAGTTTTATGTATGCGTGTGTATTTTTTTCCTTTTCTTTTTCATTCTTTCAAGGAAGGGGGTAGTATTTAAACCCTAAAGTTGCTAGTATTTGATTTGGTTTTCTGGGGTTAATTTTAATTTCTGCTGGTTAGAGTCCTAAAATGACATTGTTGGTATAAGAAACAGAGAAACCCATGCCTATAGTCCAAAATTAACGATAATGGAGAAAACGATACTCTTGCCGTGAAAAGTATTTGCAGTTTTTCTATAGTCATCTTACTCTTTGAAGTTTGGAGACCATCTAAATACAATATTCGAACTGAGCTCATACTTCTGAGGTCCTTTTGCCTTCAGTCAGACTTATTTTTATTACATACCTCATGACAAAGTCATGGTAGAGAACTGTATTCTGCAGGCCTAGGTAATATTGAACATATGTGACACACAATGACTTTTTTGAAGGCATACTCATTACTTACAGTGCATTTCCAAGCATTACAAATTTTTTCTTTTGGTTCATGGCTTAGTAGACATATTATTCTTGGCTTTTGGTTTACATGTATCATTCAAGAGGAAATGATTGAATGAAATATATATATATATATATATATATATATTCTATTATATTGGTGGCTCTGTTTGTCGAATTAAACGTCACTTAAATTTGTATGAATTTTATTGCTTAATCTATTTATAAGACATAATTGGTGATAAATTAGTCGAAATGGGCTTTCTTAAATTATTTTTATGCGTAATTCTTAATAAGCTTAATATTTAAAACAATAGAGGGTATTTTAATAAACTTATCAGTTACAATACAGTACGATATAGTCAAACCAAACAATAAAATATTATTTAACAACAACAAATACTACAATCTATCCAAACGTCATATTCATAACAATTATAAAATGATGGGTAACAATGATCCAAACAGAGTATAAAGATCCACTTAATTTACAATTCTCTAATTGGAGCACTGAGGATAGACTTGGAAAAGAAGTGACAATTGACTTCTTGATTTTAAAAAAAAATCATATATTTCAAAATAAATCTTATTAGCCAAAACAACTAATATTTGGCACCGGAAGAAGTAGTAAAATATTTTGGGAACATACCTTAGAGTAGAGCATCATAAAGGTTCCAAGAGGAGGTTAAAGAGCACATATATAGTGCAGTTATATATGCTGGGAGAATTATGTTGATGTGTTGAAAAACTTTATGGCAAAGGGTTAAATATATCCTTGTACTATAAGAAAAAATTTAAATATACCCTTCCTTATACTTTGTAACGACCCAACTGATCGTTTTGAGTAATTGCGTCCGGTTCGGCAGTTTGAGATCACGAGTAGCTTCATATTATGTGTATCGACTTGCATGCGCAGTTCGGGAGTGAAACCAGAAAGCTTTTATGTGAAAATATGAAAAATATAGTAATTTCTAGAGTTAAAATTTGGTTTTTAATTGACTTTGTTCAATATTTTTAGTAAACGAACCCGGATCTATGTTCCGACGATCCCAGGAGGTCCGCGGTAAAATATGGGACTTGGACGTATGCCAAAATTGAATTCCGAGGTCCCTAGCCTCAGAAAATAAATTTTGAAGAAAATTATTGTGCTGGTTTTTAAATGAAATAAAGAAATGAATTAATGTTTGAACTCGTTGGAATCGGGCCCATATTTTGGTTTTGGAGCCTGGTACAAGTTTGTTATGATATTTAAGTCCTATCTGTGAAATTTGTTGAGAATCAGAATTTATTTGACGTGATTTGGACGTCCGGTTGAAAAGTTAGAAAATCATGAGTTTTGAGGTTAAATTCATAGTTTTTGATGTTATTTTGATAATTTGATCACATGAGAAAGTCCGTATAACATTTTTAGAGCTGCGTGCATGTTTGGTTTGGAGTCCCGAGGGCTTGTGTGAGTTTCGGATAGGTTTAGGCTATGTTGCGCTTGCTTTTGGATGCTTCATCATCGTTTCTTCAAGCAAAAATGATATCATATTGAGAAAATGAGATCCAAATTCAATTTTTATTGAACCATTAGATCCGTATCAAAATTTTGGAGCCATAGGAAAAAGAATCATCGAATTTAGACATTGTATGAGGAAGTTATGCTCATTTTCATGTCGGGAATAATTGTTGGTTTCTGGTGTAGTCGCAAATGCGAACTTTTTCATCGCAATTGCGATGCCCAGTTCGCAAATGCAAACTTTTTATCGTAAATGCGACTTCTGCCAGCCCTGCCTTGTTCGCAAATTGCGAACCCTGGGTCGCAAATGCGACATTTGAGGCTTGTTAAGTGAAATTTTTTAAGGGATTTTCACCCATTTTTCAATTTTCTCAAACCCTAAACCTCCATAAGTGATTTTCCAAAGACCCAAACTTCTCCAAATTATTGGGTAAGTACCTATAATTAATTTTCAACTATATTTTATGATTATATCTTAGATTTAACATCAAATTCATGAGAATCTAAAGGAAAATTTGGGGAAAATTGTGAAATCTTTCAAAAATGTAAAATGATGATTTGAATGACCAATTTGTATCGGAATTAGACAATTTTTGTATGGGTGAACTCGTAGCGGAATGGGTGTTCGGTTTTTGTAAATTTTGTCGGGTTCCGAGGTGCGGGCCCGGAGAGTTGACTTTTGTTGACTTTTTGCAAATTGTATAAGAATCATAGTTTTGTCAATTAAAATTGTTTGATATATTCAAGTCGTTTTTCGCTAGATTGAGCCGAGCGTTGATGAATTGGTAAAGGAAAAAGCTAAATTGAGTATTGAATTGGCCGGATTGAGGTAAGTATCTTGCCTAACCTTGTGGGGGGAGGACTTCCCCTTAGGAGTTGAGTCTTCTATGCTATTTGTTGTCCGTGCACGCGAGGTGACGAGTATGTGTTCAGACTTACTTGTGGGAAATTTGCCTTTAGGGTTCTTAGGTCCTTATGTGCATTAAGTGGGAAGTTTTCTATATGATTGGGTTTCCTAATTGACTGTTTTACCTCTTTATGCTCCATACGATGTTGTTAGCTCTCCTCCAACTCTTACTTGTTACTTGACCCTTATTTGCCTTAATTGAAGTGATTGTCTTCCTTATTGTTTTGATACTTCTTGATTGTGAATTCCTCTATGACTTCGTGCAAATATGTTACATGTCCAATTGTTGTGATTATCGATATAGTTATTACGTGCTCATTATGTCTTGTTATTTTTGTTAAGGTTATTGTGTTTCTTGGCTTTTCCATGATCCTTATTATGTACTATTTATGCTTAAATTGATGAATTATTCATGTTGAATAAGACTGATGATATTCTCTGGGTAATTGACCATTGTTGAGTATTGAGTCAAGTTGAGATCTATATTGCGAAGCTAACTATTAAAACAAGATTGTTTCTATTGTTGATTCCCTTGCCGGGGTGTTATTATTTCTATTGTTGATTCTCTTACGGGGATGTTGTTGTTTCTACTGTTTGGGTGAGGAAAGAGTGATAAAACACGAAGGGTGATGTCGTGTACATTTATATTATTCATATGGTGAGGAAGAGTGATAAAGCACGAAGGGTGATGCCGTGCACATTTACATTTATATTATTCATATGGTGAGGAAGAGTGATAAAGCACGAAGGGTGATGTTGTGCATATTTACATTTATATTGATGCATATGTTGAGGAAAGAGAGATAAAGCACGAAGGGTGATGCCGTGCACATTTATATTATTCATATGGTGAGGAAGAGTGATAAAGCACGAAGGGTGATGTCGTGCACATTTACATTTATATTATTCATATGGTGAGGAAGAGTGATAAAGAACGAAGGATGATGCCGTGCATGTTTATATTTATATTGATGCATATGGAGAGAAAGATAGATAAAGCACGAAGGATGATGTCGTGCACATTTATATGATTCATACGGTGAGGAAGAGTGATAAAGCACAAAGGGTGATGCCGTGCACATTTTTGTTATTTATTGCATGGTGAGGATTGAGAGTTAAAGCACGAAGGGTGATGTCGTGCACTTTCTGTTGCTGTGTTTATTTGTTGTTATCAATTCAAGTATTTAACTGTTTAAATTTCTTTATTGCTGTGATCCTTTGTGTTGGAACTTACAATGTTTTCAATACCTCGCCATATTTATATATATACATTCCAATACTTCAAACTTCAATAATTGTTATATCTTTAATTCAATTAGTTTCTCAATTGTTTTCCCTTAAACCGTCTGAGGTTGTATTTTACTTAAAAAGGAATTTCTACTAAGTTTTAAGTTATTAACTCCGATGTTAAAGATAATAATTCATTTGATGTTGTATTTTAATTGAAAAGGGTACTTTCTTTACTCAAATGATTTCTAAAAAATAACTTCATCTTTTCTCTCTGGTTTATCCTAATTAGTTTAGAAATTATAATTTACTTATATTAAGTAAATGAGACTTTTTAAACATCTTGAGTGCATTTGTACTGACAGTATGTACTGTATAGCATATGAATTTTGTTGTTAAAAGTGAGATGGAAAATATGGGGGCACAAGGTGCCATGTGTGCTGAAGGTTCGGAAGTTGAGATTATGATATGAGAAATCGAGGATTGAGATGGTTGGGATTGTGTATTAGACTTGATGTGATTGATTGAGTTGGCATTGCCTTCTTTATTTGAATACATTCTTACTTGTCTCTTTTCCTGTTATGTCAGTGTTGATTTACTTGGTTATGTGATTTACTTGGTTATCGTTCGTTACTACCTGTGTTCTCCCTTTATTGTTCCTACTGTTTGTATTTTGATTTCTCTTCGCTGTTGATATTACCTCGTTATCTTTATCTCGATATTTTATTATCATATCCTGTTCATTTCATTTGACCAGTAGGTGTCTTGACTGTTCCTCGTCACTACCCCACCGAGGTTAGTCTTGATACTTACTGGGCACCGCCGTAATGTGCTCATACTGCACTTCTGTATATTTTTTGTGTATAGATCCAGGTATTGATCAATAGTAGTTGTGCGGGTCGTCGCGGTGGAGACTCACGGTAACCTGTTGTTGCGTTCGTAGGCCTCGGAGTCACCTTCGTTTTTATTTACATTCCATTGATTCCTTCTCGTTTTGGAATAGTGTTGTATTTATTTTGTATAACTACTCTTAAAAAGGCTTATTACTTGTACCACCGGTTTTGGAAATTGTGATTTATTGAGAGTTATTAAATTTGAAGTTAGTAAATGTTAATGTTATTTCAGTAAATGTTAGGCTTACCTAGTTTAGAGACTAGGTGCCATTACGACTCTTTCAGAGGGATTTTGGGTCGTGACATACTTTGGGTTCAAATATACCTCTGTCGTAATGCTATTGGTTCAAATATACCCCTTTTCTGTTAAGTTCGTTCAAGGTGGACATCCGATCCTATGTGGCACTGATATTTGATGAAGTGGATGTCACTTCATATCACCTTCGCGCCCCTAATTCATATACAAAAGACTATTTGAATTTTTTTTTATGGTAGCGATAATGGTGGTAATAGTGATGGGCGGTAATGATGAAAATAGTGGTGGAGGGGAAGGAAATCTTAGTGGTAAAAAAAAAATAGAAGGGAAGGATAAAATGGGTTAGGGGCGCTGAGGTGACAAGTCATGTGACATCCACCTAATCAAATATTAGTGTCACGTATAATTGGATTTTCACTTTGGACAAGCATAAACGGAAAAGAGGTATATTTAAATCAATAGTATAACTACAGGGATATATTTAGATTTAAAATATAACGAGTGGTACATTTAAATATTTTCTGATAGTACATGGGTATACCCTTTTCTGAAAACTTTACTATACGCCTCACATAACTCACATAAGTTGTGTGTGGCTTTATTTTGTCTCACAACAAAGTGGACTCAAATTTTACAGATTTGGGTCCACAAAACTTTGGGCCCATTTTGTTGTGAAATAAAATAAGAGAAATTTTCACAAACCACTATTGTTTAGTGGTTATTAGCTAATTGTAGCTACCATTTACTATATTACTTCATATAGCTACATTTTCAGTGTTTTTAGAGTGTATTCGATGTATTTAAGCTACTGTATTCATGAATACATAGCAAAACTCGGCGTGAAATATGGGATTCCAGCTAGACAATTATTGTATTCGACTGTATCCACGATATGTATTTGTGAATATAGTAACGTAAATAGCGCAAATCGTGGTCTATTCAACTGTTTTAAACGGAAAGTGAATTAATTAACACAATAGACTCCTAATATAACTCAGCTAACTCAATTGCATAACCCATAATCTGTATTTGACGTGAAATATGCTGAACAATTTTCCCAGCCGATAAATACAACAAAACAGAGCAATCACCGAGTTTCTAATCCTTCCCTTTTATGTTGATATCGTTCGTGGATGTTTCTGTTTTCAACCATTAAAATTCGAGATTCATCTATAGTGCAAAAACATATGAATACATACTGCAGATACATTTGAATACATATATACATCTGAATACATAAATTATATTAATTAAAAAAATATATGAATACATTCATGGAATACAACGAGACAGTGAATACAATGAAATACATGGAATACAACGAGATTCATTGAAATACAATGAAAAAAGACAATGAATACAATGAAATATATGGAAATACATCGAGATATATTGAAATACAATTAAAGAAAAGGTAATAGAATCTTCAAGTTACTCAGCCCAAACTCCGTCGTCTTTGTTCAAGAACAACCCTAATGTCGTCTCTTCGAGAGGGCTGCGATTCTGACTCGAAACGTCACTGTTCCCGTTTCGATCAAGAACCCTAGGTGAGGAAACGTTTGTTAGGTTGGGTTTTTATGATATGGGAGAGGTAGTGGCAGATAAATGACGTGAAGAGGAAGAGGAATTATTTCACGAGGTTGTATTTTCCAATCCTGCTTCACTAGGCAGGAATTTCTGGAACCAACTTGCTATTGAATTTCCTTCACGGAGCAGGAGAGAACTCGTTAGCTATTATACAAAGCGTTGAGAGAGAGAGAGAGAGAGAGAGAGAGAGAGAGACGGTGGAGAAAAATCTGAAAGAATGAGAGAGAAAAATAATACAAAGCGTATTTTATGGCTTAAGGGTAGGAGATGACCATAAATAGATATTTGGCTATAAAAATTAAAATGTAGCTATAGAATATAATTTTTTAAAAGGGTATTTATTTAAAATAAATAATGTATCAACCTTTGCTATAGGAGGTAAAAATTCTATAAAACAAAGCTTCGGCATAAAATAAATTTTTTTCATATGCTCAATAGTACTCTCTCCTGCCTCTATCCCAAAAAGAATGCTAATATTTTATGGATTTCGAGGTCACACTTCTTAATTTTAATCATGAGTTAATGTATAAAATCTTTAAATTTTTTAAATAAAATTTATATATTTAGAAACTACATAAAAATATTATAAATCATAATAATTAAAACTCAAAACATTTAAAAGGTACATGAAAAAGCTGTGGTCAAAGAAAAGTATCATCTATTTTTGGACTGAGAAAACAATAATTAGTTAAAGAAGATAATTAGTGATGTATTCAGATTAAAATCAAAACTGCATCACGTTCTTAACTTGTATGAGCATCAGATTTCAGATGCATACAAATATAGACGTTAGATTTAGCACATTATATAATCTTGAATGGAGAATTAACAAATGCCAAATGGGTTCAACCCCATGTGATTAAAACAGACATGCCTTCTTTTTATTATATTAAAAAAAAAACCGATCGGATCTGACACTGATCATATGCTCATCTTATTGGAGTTATGTAAGCTGAACTTGGGCAGCGAACTTTTATAGTTGCTCGTGCTTATGAACTTATAATCACAAGATAATTTCTAGAAATTCCTTTAACAACCTACCTATTATTATCTTGCAGTACCTTGTATTACTACTACACATCAATCTCAAATTATTTGATACAGACATATAAATTCTAGTAAAAGCTTACTCCATTAGGTGTTCACATCAATAGAATATATATACGCACGAACATAATTATCACAAAGTTATATTTATCACCTTTGACTTAACTATGAGGTATTAATTAGGTTTGATGCGCGGTGCGAGTAAAATATTACTTGAATTCTCTATATCCATAAACATGATCTATCTGGGTCGATGTCATTCCGATAATTAATAAGTTGTGTTTTGTGACAAATTCAAGATTTCTAAAACCATAAATTCTCTAAAAATCAGACTTATCCCTATGCTTACATACAAATGCAAATAGGGTCAGATGAAAATTGGGAAATAATAGGAAAAATGACACTCTGTATAGCTACTCTCAAAATAGTAGTCGAAAAAGATATATAAAATAATAGACGAAAAAATGTATAATTTTTGTATGTATATGCATTATGTATGTTATATACAAAAATTATATAAATTTGATACACTTTTTCGGCTACCAAATGTAAATAGTTTCTGGGGCGGGCTAAAAACGATAATACCCTAATTTGTTCTAAAATATATTAATGATGATATAACATAATATTATTAGAGTAGTTGCCATTACGGTGTAGGGAGCAAACTTTCAAAGTACATTGTACACCCATACAATTAAGGAGAGTTTTGTCGATATTCTTGAATCTTCGTAGGTAATTAATGAATGAAAAATCCATATTTTACCTTGCATTTTCTACGACATTTCGCAATGCGCCAGCATGATACATGAAAAGTCATACTCAAATTTTGAAAACTATATCAAATGGCTGCCACAAGTTACCCTACTTTTTTCTCTAATACACATACCCTTGAATAACTTACTGTCCTAATCAAACAAAATTTCAAGAATATAAAAGAAACTAGTTGGCTAATCAAATTTGATCTTGATCTCTGTCAAGATCACGCACCAAGTTGCAATTCTTATGCATAAATTGGCCCATTTTTTTAAGAATGATAATATTTTTCACACATATCATGTCTTTAAACGCCAGAAAGATTGGATCAAAACCAGCCAAAGACCTCTTGTCGATTGGAACTACGTTAGAAATAAGATGCCAAGTCAGATGCTGAAGTATCTTGAGTTGGAAAATACCATATTAAAATTGGCATATGCAGAATAGCCCAAAAAACATATATTTCTCAGCTAATCTTTGTCCTTTTGTCGGCCTACATATGGTGGGGCAAACCTTAATGGCTGAGTTTAGGCGAATCCACGTCTTTGAAAAGGTGATGGCCAAATCTCAGCGGCCAACCAATTTTAGGCGAATTCCACATCTTTGAGAAGGTGGTGGGGCAAATCTCACTAAAGACGCTGAGTCTTAAGGGGTGAATGTATTGCCCATGACGGAGAATGGGCTAATGAGGACTGGTCAAGCAGGACTGACAAATTTCTAGGCCGACAAACTTCTGAAAAAGGAATGCACATCTCACCTTAGGCGAATCCCATATCGAAATGGGAGAGGAAAGTGAAGAACCTTCTAAGACATGACACAAATGCAAATGGATACACGCTTTTAGGGCTTGAGATGACGCAACATGAAAGACAAACCCGTGTTGGCCTAGGCCCAAAACAGACAATATATGTTATGGGCATAGGCCTAGGCCTAAACCGGACAATTTATGATATGGATGACAAATATAAAATAAAAAGTTAAAGGAGAAAGCTTAGCAGCTTAGGATAAGGACCACCGTTTTTGTTAAAGATATTTACACAGCATTAAATGAAAAGATAAATGAGCTGTACGACAAAGAATATATTTTGATTATAAATTAATAAACTCAACGACAAATTTATAGGACACGGAAAATAAAGACCACTATATACCAGATTTGACGACTCAAGTAGTTTTAAATGGATCTTAAATGACACCAAATCAGAAGGGGTTAAAAAAAGATAAAGATAAAGAAAAACGTAAGAAAGGGGATTAACGATATGTCTGCTCTAGAAATTAATTGTTCACTGTCAAAGAAAGAGCCAAGTGTGGACCAAATACATAGAAACAAGATTTTTTTCAGTGAGAATTTATACGCCGTGAATGCTGACTCAAACAGTGAATTCTCAAATATATATCTAATTCAAGGTATTCTTGTTATTTACACACAAAGTTCGATTCAAAACTCTGAAATTCTACATAACACGCGATCACACATTTGGATCTACCAATGTTTTTTGGTGAGAAATTAACTCCAAAAGGAAACTTTTGTTGCTTTAATCGGTTTCACACGTCAGTTCTAGCTTTGCCAAGTCATTTCAGTAAAAATATTACTACTATTGTTATCGCCACAACATTTGGGATGCAGATCTGGTTACACCTAGAAAATTAAATAC
This sequence comes from Nicotiana tabacum, assembly GCF_000715075.1. Lineage (NCBI taxonomy): Eukaryota > Viridiplantae > Streptophyta > Magnoliopsida > Solanales > Solanaceae > Nicotiana > Nicotiana tabacum. The sequence continues at coordinate 159,840,271 of NC_134101.1, read as the reverse complement.
TCCTAGAAAGGAGCCACTCGTACAACTTCTACAGCATAAAAATACGCATATGTCGCTCATCCAAAAACTCCCTTCCTTTCTTGCTTCTCTTCCTCACTTTAGTCCTTGCCTCTAAAACTTCTCTATTTGAACCAAACGCCCCAAAACAAATATGAAGGAAGATATACAGCAAAGTGAGAACAGGTTACAGGAAGAGATAAGAGCTCCTCTCATCACTCAAACATATAAAAGGGCAACAGAAGAACAGGCAGAAAATGGCTGCTACGAGAAGAAACAAAACAGGTGCATGGTTTACCTCAGCACATTTGTGGCTGTCTGTGGCTCCTTTGCATTTGGATCTTGTGTAAGTTCATCTCTCATTCAGGGGTCTACAGTCTACTCTTGTTTTCTTAGTTTAAGTTCTAAGCACTTGACAGTGCAATTTGTACAATTAGATTACTCATAAGATAATTGCTGCTAAATATTTGTGGCAAACACTAATTGGTAACCTGATAAAAATGGCCAGTAATATGGTATAATAAGTCAAACTACACTGATTAATAGTGTAAAAGATCTTGCACTATTAATGTATATAACTTAAATCATTCGTTTCTCCCTTCTCATATGTGACGCTTCTCAACTTTTCAGGCCGGGTATTCATCACCAACACAATCCGCCATCAGAGAAGATCTCAATTTATCTATAGCAGAGGTTAGAGAAACGATGTACATATCTACATTTTTTGGATAGAGTATACCTGTTGCTTTTAAATACAGTAAAAACAAGGGGGAAAAAGCTAATGGATAGAAACTTTGACTGGCTTGTAAATCTCTATACAGATAATTACATCCCTGCAATTCTCCAGTATACTTTCACTTAATGAGTATAACTTCTATACATTGACATTTAATTAATCAAATTTTTTCACTATCAGGTTACCTAAAAGATAACTATTGGTAGTACGAGATTAGTTACAGGTAAAATAAGACAAGTAACCTACTATAATAGATTGAAGTACAGTGATAAGTGTAAAAATTCTTTACACTATCAGTATATATAAGTTAAATCCTTCACTCATTCACTTGGTTAGATGAGCATTTTCTAGTTAGTCTGATCAAGAAAAGTTCAATATACTTGCAATCAACCTAATAGTTATTCCATACAAACAAGAAATGAACTAGCATAGGACACAAATGTTTGTATGGACTCGTTAATTTTCTGGAAAAGCTGGTTGTACTAGAGGAAAGAACACTAACATGATGGCAAGTATCTACCTTGATTAGAATACTTCAGTCCTTAATGGAAAAACCTTTCTTGTTTGGAAGAATATTTGGCATTCTTAAACTGTGTTCTTGTTTTAGACTTTACCTTAGATGTGTTCAACATTTTGTACTACGCAGTTCTCGCTCTTTGGATCAATATTGACATTTGGTGCGATGATTGGAGCAATCACAAGCGGTCCCATTGCTGATTACATTGGCCGTAAAGGGGTAAGCCTGGAGTATATTCTAAGTACACCAGTATCCACCTCCATATATCTTCTTTATTACAGCCTGATATTTATCTGACTATGTGTAACATGCAAACAGGCAATGAGAATGTCAAGTGCTTTCTGTGTTGCTGGGTGGTTTGCCATTTACTTTGCTCAGGTTTATTACAAGTTCTCTTTTCATCTTCATGACACGGTATTGCTACCTAGGTCTTACAAACTGATAACTATTTTTTCCTCTTCAAAGGGAGCTCTTTCTCTGGACATTGGAAGATTGGCAACAGGATATGGAATGGGAGTTTTTTCTTACGTGGTACATACTCTGTTTCCTAGAGATTTTAACAAAATATCCAACTATAGTGTGCTTTCGACTTTCTTGATTCCAACATTTCCCTGACAACAAATCAGGTGCCTGTATTTATAGCTGAAATTGCACCTAGAGATTTACGAGGAGCTTTGACAACCATAAACCAGGTAAAGAAGTACATTTTCTACCTGTGCTCCATACAGCAACTTTATAGTAGAATGCTTTTACTTGAAATTTTTCTATCTTAGTTATATAGATTTTTGATAACCGTGATGTTCTGGCCAGCTTGTGCACCTCGACTAATTCTGTTTTTCAACTTCTTATCCTAAATGCAATAACCATTTTAAAATGGTTTTGGTCGCTAATCTTATCATATTACAGCTGAACTAATAACAGTACTCCAGTGCTAGTAAAACCTACGTATTGTTTTTCTACAAGACTACTGCCCTTAACTTTTTCCTACTTACCGGATAGTTAGACTCAAAGTGTCCTAAGGTTATTGAAATGTTGGAGACACTATCTTAATATGGTATAACTAGGACTATTAATCCAACATTTTCTATTATTTATCGAGTAATGTATATCACCATCTCTTTAGCTCAGATAAACTGAAAACAGCGTGGTTATTTCAGTCTTCACTAAAATAAAGAAAAGCTAAATAGGAAGAAACATACTATACTTTTACAGATTATAGAGTAGATGTTGTAGTTGGCTGTTGATTATCCTCCCTTGACAGTTTGTTACTTCTACACCTCCAGCTGATGATATGTTGTGGAGTCTCAGTTGCCTTCATTATAGGAACTATGCTGACATGGAGGACTTTGGCCTTAACAGGTTTGTTTTAGCATCAAGTTGTATTGTGAGATCTAGAAAGAACTAGCTGCTACTACAAGGGACAAGACACGCAAAAAGAAGAACGAAAGAAAAACTGAGAAATAACCACAATGAACAATGTATTCAAGTGCTAAGGGTTTGATTTTCTTTTTTTCAGGATTAATTCCATGTGCTATTCTCCTTTTCGGTCTCTTTATTATTCCAGAGTCTCCTAGGTGGTTGGTGAGTTACAATATTCACTGGCTAAGAGTTCATCCTGTCGGTAAAATCAAGAAAATGACATAACATTTCTACCAAATATGTAGGCAAAAATAGGACATCAAAAGGAGTTTGAACTTGCACTCCGCAGACTTAGAGGCAAAGATGCTGACATATCTGAGGAGGCAGCTGAAATCCAGGTTCATTATTCTGGAAAACTTAAATTTCAGTTTCTTTCATACTTTGCAGGTCGCCTAAAACTTCCTCAAAATACTCTCCTAATATTACGTATTTGATCTGCTTGACAGGATTATATAGAAACCCTTGAAAAGCTTCCCAAAGTCAACTTGTTTGATTTGTTTCAAAGAAGATACTTGAGCTCACTCATAGTAAAGTTCCTTTTCCACATTGTTTTTCGACAATTTGGTAGCTGAAACTGTTAGTTAATTTATGTATATGATAAACCTATGGCCAGGTGGGAGTTGGACTTATGGTGTTTCAACAGTTTGGTGGAATCAATGGAATCTGTTTCTACACCGGTAGCATATTTGAGTCCTCAGGTAGGAAACCCTCATTGTCAAATATATCATGCTTTACACAACAAGAAATGTAGGACATTCAACATTGTATTATCAGTAATCAGCTAATGTGATAAGCAGATGAGGAAGATAATGTTTAGAACTTGAAACCGCACTAATCTCTTTAGGCTACTTTCTTCGCCATTCTATAGTCCCATTTTAATTAAGTTTGAAGGCCTGTAAAATATAACATGTCATTTCATTTCCCTTCAGCTCAAGAATTTAAAGCAAACAACTGTGTTAAACCATAAAGTTATTTGTTCTTTAACTGTATTCCTTTTCCAGGGTTCCCCTCTGATGTCGGAACTATAATCTATGCAATTATACAGGATGTTAGATATCTTCCTCCTAAGGTCTGGTGTTATAATGGATCATTCACTTTACTTTATTTTCTTCATCAGGTTCCCATCACCGCATTGGGTGCAGTCTTAATTGACAGAGCTGGAAGAAAGCCTCTTTTATTGGTATATCTAGGAAAAGAAAGCCATTTTCTTGAGGATATTACCCGTTGCATTCACCAAATATAATGATGATCATATCTTTGCAGGTTTCTGCGACAGGACTTGTCATAGGCTGTATACTAACAGGAACCTCATTCTATCTGAAGGTTAACACTAAAACATAAATTGCTTAAGCTTCTTAGCATGTCTCATGAACATTTTGACGAAAAAAATTATTGTTTGACCAGGGACATGAAATTGCAGTAAAGGGAGGACCAATACTTGCCGTCACAGGCATACTGGTACCATAAATATCCACTCTGATTGTCCTCTTCATAGTAGCTTACCCCGATCCCCACTCTCCCTCAACCATGTGAAAAAAAGTGGAGGTTTTCCTTCCAGTTTATCTAATAATCATTCTCAAATGCAGGTCTATATCGGGTCCTTTTCGATAGGAATGGGAGCAGTTCCCTGGGTTGTAATGTCGGAGGTATGTAAAATCTGTACTATCCTCTATTATTAACATTTGAGACATGTCGAGCCTAAGAATTCAATTACCTTTCTTGCAGATATATCCAATAAATATTAAAGGGGCTGCTGGGAGCCTTGCAACACTAGTGAATTGGTTTGGGGCATGGGCGTGCTCTTACACTTTCAACTTCCTCATGACCTGGAACTCTTTTGGTAAGCTGTTGCCACAAATATCATCTCTAAAGTAATGCAAAAATGAGAATCATGCAAAAAAAAAAAAAAGATTTTTTTTTATTTTTTATAGAAGTGCCAAAGGAACCTATATTGGAAATTAATGTTGCAACTTGCAAGCAAATTTGATTGAAGATAGGGTTCGGGGGGTAAGTCCATTTATCCGTCATGGTTTAAAAATGATAGACAGAAGAAAGGAGAAACTAATAACAAAGGAGGGGTATAAACTATTTACTGCATATTAAGACAGCTAAAGGTTAGATATGTATGCTCACATTAGTTTCACTGGTTGCAGGTACTTTCATTCTTTATGCTGCAGTCAATGCACTCTCAATTTTGTTTGTGATCAAGATAGTACCTGAAACCAAAGGAAGAACTTTGGAACAAATCCAGGCTTCTATTAATGCATCATAAAATGCTCAGCACCTTGTTTCGTCCTTCCTACTGAAAACTATCAAATAGCCAGAGAGATGTCAGGACGCGCGCTGCTGGTTGAAATCTCATACTCATCCTGGGATTTTCCAAAGATTTAAAATGATCGACTATTTGTTGCATAGGGGACCGTGTCCATATTCTCCATTTGTTTAAGGTATGAATACCGTATTAGAATAAAATGATTAGAATAATGTGTTCCAGTGCCCTTTTTTTTTCTTCTGAGTATCATTCAGTTAGTCAAGAAAAGTCTTCCCAAGATGTGGAATCACATTTTTGAACTGTACTCATTGATTTATCTATCTTGCAGAAACCCTAGTTTTCTGCTCGCTTTTCCTTAATTACTTGGGAAATTCAGGTGTCTCTTCACAAACCTAATGCCTTATTTTATCAGTGTACTGTTTCCTCAGTCTAGAGCAGATTAATATGCAACCGACGAACCTTACAAATTTAATGAAAATTATGAAAAGAACAACGATTTTAATGAGCACGAGCTACACAATATAGATGAAGGGTGATATGTCTAAGGGAGGTCAAAGAAAATCCCTACCAGATTAGTGCATCAAAGGAGGGCTGCTTAAAAACTAAAGAGATTATCTAGCAACTTTGCCATGCTAGACCTTTGTAGAATAGAATTAATTTGCCTAATCCATCATTAACCAATTGCTGTTCTCTGAAGAAGACCCTTCAACTGTGACAGCTTTTGAGAGGTTGTTTAATGCTATGTGGACTAGGGCTTAATATAATTAAGTCCTCATTTCTCCAAGTTTCTGCCCTATAAATAAAGGAAGTGGTGATGCAGATATTCAGCTGATACAATCTGAGAATAATATTGCTTCCTTAATATAAGAATACACAGAAGTCTTACGCACTACCCTCCTCAAACCCCGCCTGCCTGTGGGATTACACTAGGACTGTTGTTGTTGTACACATAATATATAACAAGCATGGAAAGAAGGCAGATCGATCTACACTGCAAACTGCTAAAAACCAGAAATATCTATCAAATCAACAATCTTTTAAAACTCTTAGCATCTTTAGTGGCTGATAATGACTGATGTTAGCTGGTGCTGTGATTTCAAAGTTGAAGTGCAGTAACTCATAAAAAATCTCAGTTTTACCTACAAAATTAATTGCTAACTATATTAAATCAGCCTTACATTTACCTTAACAAACCATGTTGAAGTGCGAAAGAGGTATGGTTACTTCATGTGAATTCTTCAAAATATACTAAAGACTTGCAAAAGAACTGAACTTTGTCTTGATTCCCCCATTTTTACTGCCGTAGTAAGAATAAATGCTTCATTTTCTGTAGCTGGAAGACTTTCAGGAAATTTAAATAAGAAAAATTGATTATATGAGATAGAGGCGGATCTATGATTTCAAGTACATGGATGCACTACTAAAAAAAGAGAAAAAAATGCATTAAGTATGGAATTGATCCTATTCCTCTTGGTAAAAAATTTAACCATCAAAACAAGTGCGCCATTTAACTTTCTTTGAGCATGAGTGCCAACAATTAATATTATACTAATTTTTAAAAATATATACATAAAGTATCTAATTTTACGGAGAGACTACGGGTTCACTTGCCCCATAATTCCCAAAAATTTGCCCTTGTTTGAGAGTGATACAGAAATTTAACGTAAAAGAGATGATAGCAGTAGTTAGAACATTACCTATTCTTATAACTTTGAAATTCAAACTCCCTTTTAGTTAGTTTCCTGATAATCAATTTGATAAACAGACATTATCGGTTTTCAGCTCAAGAGAAGCATAATCATCCATTTCTGATATCTCATCTCCTAACTCCTAAGTAAATAGTACTATTTTATCTTATACTTCCTCGAATGACCGACCGGTTCGAAGAATAAAATAAATACATCTATTTTCCCTATGAATTAGAAAATGGACTATACTATTTTTTATATTCTTTCCAATATAGTAATTTTTATGTAGCCGGACCCAATGTTAATTTCCGATTTAAATGTCAGCTTCAATTTTGGAGCGATTCATAAAATTATTTTAGTTGTCACAGTTGAAAACTCAAGGGTCATCCGTTTGTGTTCTCCCTGCTACTCCTACAGCCAATTTTAGTCTCTTCTTTCATTTTTCATTCTTTATAATTATCACTAAGGTTGTATTGTGAATATTCCAAATAGAAAAACTTTAATTAGTTTTTTGTTGTGGTTAAAATATTTGAAAATAAAAGAAAAAGAAAAAAATTGTTTGAACAACTATGATGATAATAATGTCATAAAACACATGGAGTATCAGATTAGCAGAACGGAGTGAAGTTACTTTTAGTGGGATTGGTAGAAGAGGAAAGAATTTAGTAGGATTGAAATTCTGTACTTTGTCATAGGGAGGCTGCAATTAGGTTTTATGTATTAAAATATTTCTTCTTAATTAATTCATTCAAAATATCTCAAAATAAGGTCCCTATTATTTATTTTTTTAGGAAAAATGGAATTGTGGCTACTAATAGTCTTTAGGTAATGGGGCATGCTAGGAATTGTAATAGCTAATTTATGCGATGTATCAGCTTGACAGATTCCATTTATTTAGCTCTCTCTCGAACATGAAAAAGAAAAGTTACACTTTGCTTCAGCTAATACAGATGAATTTACTCCAAGTTCAAGTATAATTTTTATTCCATTAGGAGTCGTTCGGTGAAGTTTTTTTATCGGTACGGATATGTACATCAAATAAATAAATATATGATACGTACTTGCATATTTAGGCGGAGACATATTGGTATTGATAGAACCCAGTAACTTTGACTCAAACCCTATATTTCTGTTAATTTTTTTTAATATGTACAAATAAGTATTCAGAACCCAGTAAATAAAAGAATTTGGTCCAAACCCTATAAACTAAAAATTCTAGCTTCGCTTATGTGCACATTCACTTTTATCACTTAAACTATGGTTAATTAATGCATTCTTTTACTTCATTAAATCACTTGACTATGATAAATTGAACTAGTTCAGTACTATACATTATGCATCAAATAAAAAGACATGTCAAATATATAAACAAACAATATATATGAAACAAAAGAAAAAAAAGGGAACTTTTGACAAAAGTTGCTAGGTAAATTTTTTGTCAAGTTACGTACCAGAGAAAAGGAAGCAATAGACCAAAAATTAGCGCAAAATTATCAACATGCCATGTGCTAAGGGGTGGGAGGAATCACTTTGAGGTAGAACAAATACTTATCCGCATTATATTCGTATTGTACTAACTCAATGACGCCATTGATGTGTCTCTTTGTATAATTTTTTTTCCATGTGATAGTACCAAACTAATATTCCCTCCGTTTAAATGGACGTAATTTGATTAAATACGAAATTTAAAAAAGAATTATTTTTGAAATTTGTAATGCTAAACATGTCAAGAGATATATATTTATGATAAGATCTTATCACTAATGAATACAATCAAAATTTAAAGTTGAACTATTTTTAATTACAAAAAGTATATACGTTCATTTTGTGTCCCTTAAAATTTAAAATTTTCCAATATATATAGTTCAAGCATAAGTATAGAAAAACTATTACTCTGGTGAACTTTACTTATAATTGGGTGAGGTAGATTAGCCTAGTAGGGGTGGGGAAAGGGACATCAATGCAATTAAAGGGGAGAAAAAAGAGGAAGGATACTTTCATAAAATGCACCATCAATGCAATTAAAGGGGAGAAAAAGAGGAAGGATACTTTCATAAAATGCACCTTGAAATTTGATTGCATTTAGCTCTACACTAAATTAACAAATGTAAAATATGTATTGACATATATACTAGTACCTTTTATCACTTCTTCATCATTAATAAGTATTTTCTTTTTTTATTTTATGTGACACTATTTTTTTAATAATTGTTTTCAAAAAATAATTTTTTTAATATTTAAACAATTTATCTTTAAATTTATTATTTTACATCATTTTAGCAACGAAAAACCCATGTCATGTTTAAGACTATTATAAGTTCCAAAAAACTTTTGTGTTTTTTAAAACTTCATGTCCAACTAGCTAATCAAACAAGTTATTCACATAATTAAAATGAAATGGAGGGAGTATACATTTTACTACTATATTTTATCACTTAATTATGATAAGATTAATATAATTTAACGTAAACACGTAATGCAAAGTAAGACCATTGGAATTAAAATGAAAATAAGCAAGATCGCTCACCATTATTTTCACTCTTACGAATCAACCATTTATTTTTTTATTTTTTGTTTTTGTTTTTGCATGAGGTGGTTACTGCTAAAAAGAACCCCTACTTACACATTTTTCATACTATTACATATTCGTTCTACGTGCATTTTCAGTCCTACAGTACAAACATGCGCACGCGAATTGACGAAGATCACAAAAATCCCAGCAAAACCGTGGAAACTCGTCAACACTAACTGTCTACCATTACTTTTCTTCCTCATCTATCACTATCACTACAACAGTATAACTGCCGTTTCAAGATTTTCTTGACGTTTCTCCATCTTTCTTGGGTAATCTGCTTCTACGCTAATAATCAGAAGATCCATTCTTGTCGATTTCACTGTTTTCTTGCTCATCATCATCATCATCAGAAGAATCCCCGCCATTGATGAACTTCACTCTCATGCGGCCGCCGTCGCTACTTTCATCATCTGCAGATGGTGGTGAACGTACAACCAACACCTCCGGCCGATTGTTTCTCACGCTCGAAATCTGCAACCGTCCATTTTCCCGCACCTTAACTAGACTAGATCTTGGCCGTCCGTTCTTTTTCAAAATTGATAGAAGTGGCGGGAAACTTGCAACTGCCAATTTTCCCTCTCTCTGCTGGCGCATCCGCATTACCGTTGTGGTATTTGTTCTTGATCTCCGTTCTACTGTCAGCAACTCTAATTCCTCGAAACTGCATTTTGCTTTCTCGTTTAAGCTCTCAAACCCTAGGCTTTCTGTTAACGTCTCACAACAATAATCCACACTTTCTTTAAGATTAAAACTATTGAGTCTGTGTTCAAGTTCATCACTTGTTGACTCGTTTGACCCGTGATCTTCCTTTTCGCTACTGGAACTCTCAGCAGATTCGTTATTTGTGTTCCACATTGCTTCAAGATTAATGGAATGAATGAAATTAAAACGTTAGCTGATTAAGTCAGCTGGAGAAGTATACAACGGGAAGCAATGAGAGAATAATGGTTATGGCTATAGAGTAGTGATGATTAGTGTATCAGAAACAGTTGGGGCTGGCAAGAAGTAGAAAGGAAACTAGAAGAAAGAAAATTGGGAGATTTTGCGTGAAAATGAAACGCTTTTCAAGTTGAGTTATTATCTTAACTTGCGAATGAAAAATTATTGAATTGGAACGATTTAAGAAGACAGCATTAGAGCAATTTAAGTTTTTTCGCTCAGCTCTAGGAGCGGCAATGTGCTACATGTACTGAAAGAAAAAGAAAAAAAATTAACTGCGGCTAGTTTATTTAAGCATTATTCTTTCTTTATAGAAGCTAACTCATTTTAACCGTTAACATTCCGTTTCCATTAACAGGTTTAACAACAATAACAACAACAAAGTATCCCAGACTGTGGGGTCTGGAGAGGATAGTGTGTACGCAGACCTTACCCCTACCTTGTAAGGATAGAGATGCTGTTTCCTATAGACCCTCAGCTCAGGATAGCATAAGCACCATATTAATGAAAATATAGACAAGAAGGGACACTGCCAAAAAGTCATATAAAATCAAAATAAAAACAACAAGACAGTAAGGTGATCAACAATGAAAGAAACAAAGGTTAGTCATAAAAACCTACTACCAACAAAAAGCGAGACTGCGTGCATATACTACTGTTATGAACTCTAGACTACCTACTCTACTACCCTAATCCTCGACCTCCATATCTTATTATCAAGGGTCATGTCCTCGGTCAGCTGAAGCTGCGCCATGTCTTGCCTAATCACCTCACCCCCACCTCTTCTTTGACCTACCTCTACCTCTTCATAGGCCCTCTAATGTCAACCTCTCATACCTCCTCACCGGTGCGTCTGTGCTCCTCCTTCTCACATGATCAAATCACCCGAGCCGTGCTTCCCGTATCTTGTCCTCAATAGGGCCACACCCACCTTGTCACGAATAACCTCATTTCTGATCCTATCTAACCTGGTGTGCCCGTACATCCATCTCAACATTCTTATCTCTGCTACCTTCATCTTCTGGACATGAGCGATCTTGACTGGCCAACACTCAACCCTATACAACATTGTTGGTCTGACCACCACTCTGTAAAACTTACCCTTAAGTTTCGGTGGCACCTTCTATTGTCACACAAAACACCGGAAGCGAGTCTCCATTTCATCCATCCCGCTCCAATACGATGTGTGACATCTCCATCAATCTTCCATCTCCACTTCTTCCTGAATAATAGACCCAAGATACTTAAAACGCCCTCTCCTAGGGATGACCTGTGAGTCTAGCCTCACCTCTCCTTCCCCTCCTTGAGTCTCGCCACTGAATTTACACTCTAAGTATTCTGTCTTAGTCCTGCTCAATTTAAAACCTTTAGATTCTAGTGTCTGCCTCCATACCTTTAATTGCGTGTTCACATCATCTCACGTCTTGTCAATCAGTACAATACATCTACAAATAGCATGCACCACGGCGCCTCTCCTTGGATGTGGCGCATTAGTACGCCCATCACCAAAGCAAACAAAAAGGGGCTGAGTGCCGAACCCTGATGTAACCCCATCATAACTGGAAAATGGTCCGAGTCCTCATCTACCGTCCTTAATCGGGTCTTTACTCCATCATGCATGTCCTTAATCAACCTAACGCATAGGTAACAGGTACATCTTTAGCCTCCAAACATCTCCACAAAGCCTCCCTCGAAACTTTATCATAGCCTCCCTCGAAACTTTATCATACGCCTTTTTAAGTCGATGAACACCATATGCAAGTCCTTCTTTCTCTCCCTATATTGCTCCATCAATCTCCGAACAAGGTGGATGACTTCTGTAGTTGAACGTCCCGACATAAATCCAAACTGGTTCTCGTAAATAGACACACTCCTTACCCTTAGCTCTACCACTCTCTCCCAGATTTTTATAGTATGACTAAGCAGCTTGATACCCCGATAGTTATTGCAATTTTGGATATCATCCTTGTTCTTGTATACAGGAACCATCGTTGCTCCACCTCAACTCGTCGGTCATCTTCTTCATTCTAAAAAAGACGTTAAATAACCTAGTGAGCACTCCAAACCTGCCTTGCCTACACTCTTCCAAAACTCCACTGGGATTTCATCTGGCCCGGTCGCTTTGCCCCTACTCATCTTACGCATAGCCCCCTCCACTTCATCCACTCTAATTCGCCTAAAATATCCTAAGTCACAACGACTCCCAGAGAGTTCCAAATCACCCAGTACAATACTCTTGTCCCCCTCCTTGTTCAAGAGACTATGGAAATAGGTCTGCCATCTCCGACGGATAAGCCCCTCATCCAACAAAACTTTACCTTCTTCGTCCTTGATGCATTTCACTTGGTCCAAGTATCGCGCTTTCCTTTCTAGTGTCTTGGCTAACTTGAACAACCTCTTATCCCCACCTCGGCCCTTGAGTTCCTCATACAAACGACTAAAAGCTGCTGTCTTGGTCGCCGTAACTGCTAGCTTTGTCTTTTTCTTAGCCAACTTATAATACTCCCTATTCGCCCTCTTCTCCTCATCGTCTACACTTTCCACTAGCTTCAGATACACTACTTTCTTGGTTTCCACTTTTTCTTGCACCTCTCCATTCCACCACCAGTCTCCTTTGTGACCACCAGAGTTTTAACATATGGGTAAATTGCGAAATGGTCCTCAATAGATTATGGGGCGCAAATTTCATCAACCTTTGTTAACTTGTTCTTGAGCCGTTCAATATCGAATTATGTGAGTGCAATCCAATTTATACTTGAGCCACTGTCAAGTGTGACCTTAGCTTACAGATAAAATTAGTGCAAAAACTCTCTGTCATATATGTGAATTTAGTCATGCTATTGCATAAAACAAACTAAAAAACATTAGATTATTTGTAACAATTTAAGTTACATATACACTGATAGTGTAACGATTTATTTTACGCTATTAATGAATTTTAACCTGTGATAGTGTAATGACCCGATCGGTCATTTTGAGAATTTGTTTGGTGGCTTAAGGTCTCAAGAAGCTTCATATTGTGTATCATGACTTGTGTGTGTGGTCGGGTTCAATTTTCGGATGATTTGGGATTGATTTGGAAGAATGATTCTTGTTTTAGAAGCTTAAGTGGCAAGAGTTGACCAGGGTTTGACTTTTATGTTGACGACTCCGGAATGCTATTTTGATGATTCCAATAGCTTTGTATGGTGATTTTGGACTTTGGACTATGTTCGGATTTGGAATTGGAGGTCTGTAGGTTGATTCGATGCATTTTGGCGAAAGTTGGAAAGTCGAAGGTTTGGAGGGTTGAGAGGTTTGACCGGGAGTTGACTTTATTGATATCGGATTCAGATTTCGATTTCGAGAGTTGGTATATCTCCGTTATGTCATTTGGGACTTGCATGCAAAATTTGATGTCATTCCGAGTTGATTAGATATGATTCGACGCTAGTTGTAGAAGTTGAAAGTTCATAAGTTCATTAAATTTGATTTGAGGTGTGATTCATAGTTTTGATGTTGTTTGATGTTATTTAAGGCCTCGAACAGGTCCGCATTATATTTTGGGACTTATTGGTAAGTTCAGACGGGGTCTTGAGGGGCCCGGGTGAGTTTTGGATGGGTTTGGGTTGTGTTGCGCTCGTTTTTGATATTTCGACGTTATTTATTCAAGCATAAATGGTAAAAAATTAATCAAATGAGCTCCAATTTATGTTTTGATAGATCCGTATCATAATTACGGAGCCATAGCAAAAAGAATCGACGAGTTTGGACATCGTATGAGGAAGTTATGCTCATTTTAGTGTCGGAGAAGAGAGCTGGTGCTGGTGCTTCGCAGATGCGAAGTTGGGTCCGCATCTGCGACCCCGCAGGTACAAAAAATTGTCCACAAAAGTGGAAATGACAGCTGAAAATGTGTAGGTGTGGCCTTTTCGGCGCAAAAGCGGAAATGCCTGTGTATAAAAAAAATCAAACTGCGTTGTTTTGGTATTTTGAGCATATCTTGAGTTTTAGAGCTCCAATTGAGGTGATTTTTGTGGCGTTATTCTTGTATTTTCATGGGGGTCAGTATCTAATCTTAATTTTGTATTTTAACATGATTCCAATAGTTAAATTTTGAATTAATCCATGTTTTGATTGGAGAATTGGGCGTCTTTATCAAAAAACTTTTCTAAAGAGAATAATTGAGTTTTAAACATCAATTTGGAGTCGAAATTGGATGAAATTAGTATGTTTGGACTCGTAATTAGTGTGTTCGGATTTTATAATTTGTTTTTGTGTTTCGAGGTGCGGGAATAATAAGTGGGGATTTTGACTGCTTATTAGCACATTTTAGCTTTGGTTTTAGTCCGAAATTATTGAATTGTATTCCCGAAACTAATGAAATTGTACAAATTTCAGGAATGCTGCAAGTTTGGTCTCCGGAGATGAAATCCGACTCAAAAAGGAGTGTTTTAAAGCACAAGATAATAAAGGGTACAGAAGCACAAATGTGCAATTCGTAGAAGAAATTTGCGGACCGCAGAATTCCATCTGCGACCGTAAACCAAGATGAAAAATCTAGCAAAACTTTCAACAATGTGCGGACCGCAAATGAATTGTGCGTCCGCAAAACTGGGCTAAGAGTCAAAGATCAGAGAGTATGGAAAAAGACAAAGTCTAAGAGCCTTTGTGAATTGCGGACTGCACAAGTATTGTGCGGCCTCAAAAGGTTGCCTTGCGATTGCAGTCCAGAAATGTGCGGCCGCAGAAGATTGCCTCATGGCCAGAGTTCAGAAATGTGCGGTCGCATAACTCCACTTCCTGCCAGCTAAAGAAATTTCTGGACCGCACATGGAATTGTGCGGTCGTAGAACCTCCAGAGGGGCATTTTTGTCCGAATTTTCAGCCCTATATAAATAGACGAGTTTCACAAAATTAGGTCAAGAGTTGTTGTAGCCATTTCTCTTCGCTATTTTAGGAAGTTTTAGCTTATTTGAGCATTTTAACATTAGATTTCATCATTTTAATCTTCCATTATGAGTTTTATTAGCTTTTCTTCTTTGTTTTCTTCAACACCCATTATGAGTAGTTAGATTTTTACTAGAGTTATGACTCAATCCTAGTGTTTAAACCTTATGAGTGATTAATTTTATGCTTATTTATGATTGGGTGTTGATTATTTAGCTTAGTTCATGCTTCAATTTTAGAATTAGTGCTTGCAAACATTGATTCATGCCTATTTGACTTAATCTCTACTTGAGAAAGAGAGACATAGTCTAGGATAACTTAGCTAACAAGGAATTGAATTAATTGAGAGATTGATTAGCCTAATTAAAGGATTCAAACTAGAGATAGCACTACTAGAAATTCGGTAAAAAGCGACCACAAAAAGCGACCAACGTTGGTCGCTTATAGGCCTAAAAGCGACCAAAAAGCGACCAAACATGCCTGGTCGCAATATTGCTGGTCCCTTTATTTTAGGGACCAAAGCTAGCGACCAACTATGGTCTCTAAGGTAAAAGGACCAAATATTCTGGGTAAAGACTATAGCGACCAACTTTGGTCGCTTTATTATTTTAATAATATAATTTTGGCGACCAAAGTTGGTCTCTAAATATAAAATACGTTTTTTATTTATTATTTATCATAAAAAAGCGACCAACTTTGGTATCTAATCCAAATATTATATTTTAAAATCTGGAAAATAGAGACCAAGATTGGTCGCTTTTTTATTAATTTTTTTTTTTTAAAAAATAAGCGACCATAGTTGGTCGCTAACTTCAAGAAATAATTTTTTTAATTATAAGCGACCAACTTTGGTCGCTATATTTCCAGAAATTATTATTTTTAAATAGAATAGCGACCAAAGTTGGTCGCTTTTGAGAAATCTGGGTTTTTTTAAAAGGGAAAAGCGACCAACTAGCGACCAAAGTTGGTCGCTTTTCTTGGTATATTTTTGGCAGCTACACCACCTGCCAGCTTATCAAAAATCCTAAACAGGCATTTTATGCCAACAACAACAACAACAATAAACAACAACAACAACAACAACAACAATAAAAAGCAACAATAGAACTTTATAAAGTTCAATAGAACTTTATAAAGTTCAAATGATTTCCATTGTGATATGATGTGTAGTCCCAAGTTATGGGTGCGTGAAGAATCATTTTATGTCTCCTATTTGGAGTGAAGTAAATTTCATGTTACAGTATGAGTTTAGACTCAGGAAGATTAAGTGATTGTGTAATGTGTATGGCAGTGGAAGGTATACAAAAAATATTAACTAAAGGTAAAGCTAGTGGGTAATTGGCTTATGAGGGGAATCTATTTGTCATACTAGTTAGATAAGTCTGGGAGCTGAGATCGCTTCTGTAAATGTATTATGACGAAATCGTTGAGTCAAGGAGACCACCTTGAGGGTCGAAAACATTAAAGAAAGAATATGTTCTTACTCGGTTGAATAGCCCAATAATGGAGGATTGAAAGGTATTTTCTATGTGTTATGATTCAAATAGGTGCAACGCATGTCCATGTATCAATTTTGATAATATAATACATGTAACATTGAGATTAATGTTGTTGATATACATTGTGATGCTTTGTCAAGTTGTAGACGTGTTGTTAGGATGATTTTGGTGATTCTCTGGAAGGTGGATAGGCCCAATTATAAAGGAAACTCTGCCAAAATTTTTGAAAAATTTGGGACTTAGTAAAAAAATTGTCTCCTAAAGAGTGGGCTTAACTGTTATGTGAGTGAATGCAAAAATTGCAGAAGAGTTAAAATTTCTGATGATTCGTGTTTCCACAAGCTTATGAAGGAGTGAGTTTAATCTCACCATGGTATTACGGCAGCAATAGAGTATATGTGTTGTGATCTATGGCTTCGAGCCAAGTTGTGGAGCTTGCTATTGGTTAGCGGATTGTACGGTTATGTACTATGTTAGTTCCGATTTGATGCATGCTGGTGAATCAGTTCTGGTTGTGGAAATTAGGCCGAGAATGGCACGAGTGAAGGAAATTTTTTGATAAGATGTCATGAGCTCGGATGAGCAGGAGATAAATTTCGATGTTTACGGTAAGTTGGAATTGTCTTCAGCGTCACCTAAGATCGGTGTTTTGTAAAAAGGGTTTTGCGTCCCGGTTAATGACTCTTGATCGCTCTTTAGCGTTAGTGCGATCGATGGTTTGGAGGTACGCTCCAGATATTGTTGTGGTAGGTTGTGGGAGTGTGTCCCACGGGAAGATTATATAAGTGTGGCATGTGATCACTTGATTGATTAAAGATGTAAACCAAGTATGAAGTTTGTGATGGTGTCGTTAAATTAAAGATTCATGCCTGGAGGGCACTTGGCATATTGGGTTGTGAACTGGGGAGGATTACCCCAATTGTGATGATTGTTCTTGTGTGTTATGAGAAAAATGAGAGTTATTATGGACCTTTGAAAGGTTATCAGACTAGTTCAGTGTGATCAGAATCGGCTTGAAGTCGATGGATAGATTTAATGTGAATAATGGCTCTATATCAGGCTAGATGTGTGCATTTTAGTAACGCGGTCCTCATGGAGGAGTAGTTAGGTTGATGTTTCATTGTCAGATATTTCGCGTAGTGATACATTGAGCCGTGGGAGTTGTGAGACGACTTGAGAAATTGCTATGTGTTGAGAATCTGTGTAGGAATGACGTTATATGAGCATCTTGGCTCTTGAAATTCAGATTGTACATCGCACCTCAGTTGTGCTTGAGTTTTGTAGCTTATAATGCTATATGTCCCTCAGAGATATTATTATGCACTTAGCATGCTTACGACCGAAACTCGATATTTTGTCGTAATGAGCAAATTTGGCTCAATGTGCATCTCCTTATGTGAGATCTATGTGTGGATCGGGTGGCACGCTGCCATGGGTATGTTATCTGGATCGGGTTGCACGCCGCAACAGTGTGATGTTGAGTATAGTTTTCTATATGCTATTTTGTATACCTTGCTTCCTGTTTTCTAAGGAAAGTCTCTATTAGTGTGTGAGATTGGTAATTCCTTCCAGAGTTTGTTTTCCTTTTGTACCGCGTTCGAATTGGTAGCTTATTGGCATATTGATGCATCATATGCGACTTTTGATTATGTCTGGGGTGTCTTATTGCCTGAGCAGTTCGTACTGGGTGAGACGAGATCATTGAATTTGAGATTAGTGCAATCTAAGTATATGAAGTAAATTAAGGAGCTAAGACCATGATTTTTCTCAAAATGAGGTGATAGTTCTTGCCAGGAGTATAGAACCAACGAATCGTTGTCTCGACAGTGGTCATGAATTTATGTATACCTCATCCGTCATGTCAATATTGTAAGAGTTAGAACAATACCTATGTACATCATGCAGAACATGAGATGTGTAGCGATTTTCTTCTAGGTGATTAGAGAAAAAAGCTTCAGATGATTAGGGCGAATGATCTTCGGATGATTGGGGAAATAGTATTGCTAATTGAAAGTGACTTGACGAGATTATATGTCTCATAAAAAGGTAATGTTATTAAACTAATAATATTTCGGTAGTATTGCGGAATGTTCTTGTTGGGCCCGCTGATGGTACTGATGAGCTTGAGGTACGACCCTTTCGTTTGAGTCATTTTTCATGACTTGAGTATGTTCAGGCCGTTTCTTATTGGTGCGTGTATTATGAAAGTTGTGGCTTAGGCCTGTATTGAGGTGTCATATCACCAGAGTGGTGTGTTGGATTTGAGGTGATCATTGGGGTCATTGATGAATACGAACGGATTTGATTTCAGCATGTTTGATGGGTAAATATCGAGGTTCGGTTTTAAAAATAAATTGTTACTATAATTTCTAGAGGAGAAATGGCCTCATGAATGGTTGATCTGAGTAATGGTTATAATTTATTGCGTGTTTCAATTATCATTGGCAGTATATGAGAGTGTTGGAATAAGACATTGGCTAATATGAGATTTCTATCGGTATTTGGTTGTTGTGGGCAGCTGCTGTGAATGGAAGTTATTGCTGCATTTGTTTGAGTTATTGGTATATCATACAATTGCACCTAAGGTTGCAGGCATGGTCTATTACAGTTGGTTCAAACTTATTCTGAATGTAGGTGTGAGGTTCTAATCTTGTGTATGATTCCGAAAAGGTGAAATATGGTTCTATGATTTATGGGCTAGACTAGATTGTGTGATCTTAGTTACAACGCGTTATCGGACCCATGTGAGATAGGGTGACGTGGGATCATCCCCGGGTTATGCTTGATATGGTCATTCAGCTTTTGGTTGGCTTCTAGGACAACTCTGGGTATGCTCGAGGACGAGCGTTTGTTTAAGTTGGGGAGAATGTGACGACCCGACCCGTCGTCTCATGAGTTACTGTCTCGTTCGTCCCATTTTCCGCTTCCTCATGTTTCATTATCGGTATTGGGTGCATTAGAATTTATTTTGAGCGATTTTGATAAGAAATGAGACATTTAGTCTCTTTTAAGAAGGTTTAAGTTGGAAAAGTCAACCAGACGTTGACTTATGAGTTAGAGGGCTCAGATGTGAATTTTGACGGTTCGGTTAGTTCCGGGAGGTGATTTGTGACTTAGGAGCAGGTCCGGAAGTAATTTTGGAGGTCCGGTGTTGAATTAGGCTTGAATTGGCGAAGTTAGTATTTTGGCGAATTTCGGTTGATATGTGAGATTTTGATCCGTGTGTCGGAATGAAATTCCGAGAGTTGCTGTAGCTTCATTGTGTCATTTGGGATACGTGTGCAAAATTTCAGGTCATTCGGACATCGTTTGGTCGGGTTTTTGATCGAATGTGTGTTTTAGAAGTTTTAAAAGAACTTAGGCTTGAATTCGATATAATTTGATGATTTTGGCGTTAGTTGAGGTGTTTTGACGATTCGAGCAAGTTTGGATAACGTTTTAAGACATGTTGGTGCTTTTAGTTGAGGTCTCGGGGGCCTCGGGTGTATTTCTAAGGTTAACGGATCGATTTAGGCATGAAAAAATAAAGCTGTTGCATTTTTTTTACAGCACTGTGAACAGTAGTTATGAACAGTACCCACGAACAGTCCCATGAATAGTGCCCCGTAACAGTATCCGTGAATAGTGCCGTGAACAGTACCCCGTAACAGTATCCGTGAATAGTGCCGTGAACAGTACCGTAACAGTATCCGTGAATAGTATCGTGAACAGTACCCCATAACAGTATCCGTGAACAGTACCGTAACAGTATCCGTGAACAATACCTCGTGAACAGTAACACGGGGTGAACAGTAATTCCGAAAAATTCTGGGCAGAATGTTTACATTTCATTTGCGAAAAACACCCAATTTCTCCACCATTATTAGTCATTTTGAGAGCTTTTGGGCGGGGATTGAAGGGAGTTTCAACTAAGATCGATTGGAGGTAAGTTTTATGAGTTAAATACATGATTTTATTGAAGAATCATCCTAGAAATCCATGAAAACATAGCCAAATTATAAGAAATTAGGGCTTGAGATTGAAATTCTAAATTTGGGATTTGAGGGGTCAAATGGACTCCGATTCTTGTGAATTTGGTATATATAGACTCGTGGCGAGATAAGGAACATTTTGATGTAAAAATTTCTGGATTTCAAGACGTGCGCCCGGGGCTCGGGTTTTGCAAATTTTGTGATTTTTGATATTTTTCAAGTCTTTTCGATTGGGTTATATTCCTTTAGCCTATTGTGATGTATTCGTTGTGGTTTTGGCCAGATTCGACGCGCGAGGAGGTCAATACGAAAGGAAAGGGCATCGCGGAGTAGTATTTGGCCGGCTAGAGGTGAGTAATAGATGTAAATGCTGTTCTGAGGATTTGAAACCCCGGACTTTCACATCGTAACGCTATATTGAGGCGTGACACGCACTCGATGATGAGTGCGGGGTCAGTTACTATTGGGGATCGTGACTTGGTCCATCCCGCGTGATATTTATACTATACTGGTGATTGATACACATACTTTATTGATATTTACTGGGTTGGATGCCATGTTTGGGACCTTGTGCCGACTTGTAGAATCCTTCGGGGATTGATATTACTGCTTTAGCATGATTTGCATATCATTTGGTTTCAGTCCAAGGTTTTAAATACTGTTTTGCAAACTCAGCCATATTTCTAAGTTTTGAAAACTCAAATGATATTTTAAATCTTATTTCGGGCTGAGAACTACTGTTTTTAGAAATGCCCATGGGGCTTATGATGTTTTCTGGACTGATTATCGGTAGCTCGGGCTGTGCGCCGCAGCAGTGACTTAAAACAGTGGTAACAATGGCACTGTGTGATGTAACTTGAAACATTATGGGTGGCTCGGGCTGCGCGCCGCAACAGGAACTTGAAACAATGGTAACAATGGCACTATATGATGCAAATGGGTCAGGTAACAATGACTGACCAGGATTTGATTGATGCCACGAGATGGCTTGATATTGCGCTTGGGCTGTAGGAGCCCCTCCGGAGTCTGTACACACCCCCAGTGAGCGTCTTCAACGATAAATAAATATGGATGGCTCGGGCTGCACGCCGCAGTGGGTACTAGAGGGTACCGTCATATGTATTGCATTGCACTCATGCATTTATTCTTTATCTGCATTATCTGCCATAATAATTATGTGCTCTTATTTCATTGACTGGTTGCTTTATACTGTTCTGAGCCTGAGGGGTTGATACTGTTCTGAGATACTGAGCCCGGGGGGAAGATTTCTACTAATTATTTTGATACTGAGCCCGATGGGAAGATTTCTAATTATTATTTTGATACTGAGCCCGAGGGGCAGATTTCTACTTATTATTTTGATACTGAGCTCGATGGGCAGATTTCTAGTTATTATTTTGATACTGAGTCTGAGGGGCAGATTTCTACTTGTTGTTTTGATATTGAGCCCGAGGGGCAGATTTCTACTTGTCATTTTACTGCTAAATTACCTGTTTTACCGGTTTAAAAGAAATTTCACATGATATTTCACTGAATTGTTATTTTAAATGATTTCACTGCTTCTGTATAGAATGTTGTGTGCTTTAACGTGTTTTCTTACCTTCAGTCATTATTTATATTTATTACTCACTGAGTTGGAGTACTCACTTTACTCCCTGCACCTCGCGTGCAGTTGCAGGTATTTATTCACCCGGTAGCTGGTATTGGCTGCGTGAAGGCAGCGTTGTAGAGGTTTTAGCGAGGTGACTGCTAGCGTTCGCAGCACCACTGTCTCTCTATGTTATTCATTATTCTTGTTCAGTGTATTTCTAGACCGTAATGTGGAAATTTCATTCTTATAGATGCTCGTGACTTGTGACACCCCGGTTAGGGCTGAGTTGGGTTGGATTTCCGTATTTTATCTATACTTTCCACTATTGGATATTATTAAACCATATTTATACTATAATTGTGTTAATTAATTGTCTTAAAAGGATGAATTGGGTTGAATGGCTGGCCTTGTCTTCATGAGAGGCGCCATCACGACCAGGTTCGGGAATTGGGTCGTGACAATACTCGAGGCTCGACTCTCAACCCACCTTTCTGGATCAGTCTCTTTCTTCTTCTTTACAATACGAGTCTCATTGAATAGCTCATCCTGCTTCATTGGCATCATAAAGTTGTCTCGTGGCTTTGGTGATTATCCTCGTGGTACTATTACTCGGGATGAACTTGGATACAGAGAATAACTTGGATACAGTACCCGACAAGGTGTGTCTTTGATCAATTATTGTTCTCATTAGCGACAATGATGATGAGAAGTCAATGGCATGTGTTTCAAACAGTGATGGTGTAGGTAGGAATTTAGCATTTCCTAAGCAGATAAAAGAAGAGGTTATAGAGGAATTCTCTACTTCATTTTTCAAGAGGAAAAGAAGTTTAATTAAGAGTGACAAGGTTGATGGTAATGGAAAGAATTGGACTATGAATTGGCAATGGCATGTGTTTCAAATAGTGATGGTGTAGGTAGGAATTTAACATTTCCTAAGTAGATAAAAGAAGAGGTTATAGAGGAATTCTCTACTTCATTTTTCAAGAGGAAAAGAAGTCCAATTCATAGTCCAATTCTTTCCATTACCATCAACCTTGTCACTTTCAATTAAACTTCTTTTCCTCTTGGAAAATAAAGTAGAAAATTCCTCTATAACCTCTTCTTTTATCTACATAGGAAATGTTAAATTCCTACCTACACCATCACTGTTTGAAACACATGCCATTGCCTTCTCATCATCATTGTCGCTAATGAGAACAACAATTAAAGGCACACTCTGTCAGGTACTGCGTCTAAGTTATTCTTGGTGGAAGTTCCATTGCATGTCTAATAAAGTCATCAACCTCTTCTACAAAATCCTCCTGCAATCCTAAATTTCAATTCATATCCACAAAAGTTCAATTCATATCCTAAAAGTTCAATTCATACACAAAAATTTCAATTCATATCCTAAAGGTTCAATTCATATCCTAAAGGTTCACTTCATATCCTAAAGGTTCACTTCATATCCTAAAGGTTCAACTCATATCCACAAAAGTTCAAGTCATATCCTAAAATTTCAATTTATAAACTAAAATTCCAATACATAAACCAAAATTTTTAATTCATATCCTAAAGGTTCAATTCATATCCTAAAGGTTCAACTCATATCCACAAAAGTTCAAGTCATATCCTAAAATTTCAATTTATAAACTAAAATTTCAATACATAAACTAAAATTCCAATTCATATCCTAAAGGTTCAATTCATATCCTAAAGGCTCAACTCATAACCACAAAAGTTCAAGTCATATCCTAAAATTTCAATTTATAAACTAAAATTCCAATACATAATCCAAAACTTTCAATTCATATCCTAAAGGTTCAACTCATATCCACAAAAGTTCAATTCATATCCTAAAATTTTAATTTATAAACTAAAATTCCAATACATAAACCAAAAATTTCAATTCATATCCTAAAGGTTCAATTCATATCCTAAAGGTTCAACTCATATCCACAAAAGTTCAATTCATATCCTAAAATTTTTTAATTTATAAACTAAAATTCCAATACATAAACCAAAAATTTCAATTCATATCCTAAAGGTTCAATTCATATCCTAAAGGTTCAACTCATATCCACAAAAGTTCAATTCATATCCTAAAATTTCAATTTATAAACTAAAATTCCAATACATAAAATAATATCCTAAAGGTTCAATTCATATCCTAAAGATTCAACTCATATCCTAAAGGTTCAACTCATATCTACAAACGTTCAATTCATATCCTAAAATTTCAATTTATAAACTAAAATTCCAATACATAAAATAATATCCTAAAGGTTCAATTCATATCCTAAAGATTCAACTCATATCCTAAAGGTTTAACTCATATCTACAAACGTTCAATTCATATCCTAAAATTTTAATTTATAAACTAAAATTCCAATACATAAACTAATATCCTAAAGGTTCAACTTATATCCACAAAAGTTCAAGTCATATTCTTAAATTTCAATTTATAAACTAAAATTCCAATACATAAAATAATATCCTAAAGGTTCAATTCAGATCCTAAAGGTTCAAATCATATCCACAAAAGTTCAATTCATATCCTAAAATTTCAATTTATAAACTAAAATTCCAATACATAAACCAAAAATTTCAATTCATATCCTAAAGGTTCAATTCATATCCTAACGGTTCAACTCATATCCACAAAAGTTTAAGTTATATCCTAAAATTTCAATTTATAAACTAAAATTCCAATACATAATCCTAAAGGTGCAACTCTTCGGGTTTCTTCTCTTCAAACAATTTCTTCCCCAAACTAGTAGGTAAAATTAAATATTTTGGACTAAAAGTATTAATAAGAATCCTAAAAATTGCAAATAATATATAACTTTGAACCCTAACATGGTTGAGCTAACTTTGAACCCTAACATGGAGAAATTAAACCCTAACATGGAGAAATTAACTTTGAACCCTAACATGGTTGAACAAATAATATATAACTTTCAACCCTAACATGGAAAAAGTAAACAAAATCAGTTTGTTTTTGTCATGACCCCAATCCCGATCGTGATGGCGCCCAACACGATGCTAGGCAAGCCCGACCAATTACCACTCACAATCCTTCTTATTAGAATTCATTACCAAATTTTCAGAAATAGATACCAATTTAATATAAGTAGAAGCCTGAAATAAAAGATTGAAATATGTGGAAGGCCATAATGAAATCTCTACAAATGCCCAATGATCTGGTGTCACAAGTCTGAGCCTCTAATACAAGGTTTCAACAGCCTAATGCAGAAATATATCTGAAATGCGGAATAGTAAAGAAAGATAGAGGGAGAAATTGGGTCTGCAGACACCATGCAGCTACCTCAATAACTCCGATGAAAAACTGAACGACAGGAAAGCTCGCTCTACACCTCAGGGACACCTGTACCTGCACACACGGTGCAGGGAGTAATGTGAGTACTCCGACCCAGTGAGTAATAACAATAAATAATGGCTGACGGTATGAAATCACGTAAAGGCACTAAGCAGTTGTATATCAAAGCAGTAAAATCATTTAAAGAGCAAGTAGTAAAGAAAATTGAATGAAACTCTTTGAACCAGGTGAAACAGGTAATTTGACAGGCATTAATCTAGTATAAATTCGCTCCTCGAGCATTTCTGTTCATTTACTTATTTCTAACCCTCAATACTCAATTCATATACTTCTCACAATAACCGAAATCGAAACATATATATATACCGCTGCGGCGTACAGCCCGATCCGTATATCGCTGTGGCGCACAATCCGATTCATAATAATAGACAGTCGGCTGCGCTCACTGGGGGTGTGCAGACTCCGGAGGGGCTCCTACAGCCCAAGCGCTATATTGCTGCGGCGTGCAGCCCGATCCATATAAGTATTGTTGCGGCGTGCAGCCCGATCCATAACATATATAATATCCTCACCATTGGGTTCTCAACCCCTCTTAGTCATTAACCTCAGAGCCTCTCGATATAAGTATTTTCTGCGGCGTGCAGCCCGATCCAATATATGTATTTGCATATTTGCTACGGCGCGCAACCCGGTCCATATAAGTATTTGCTGCGGCGTGCAACCCGATCCAATATATGTATTTGCTGCGGCGTGCAGCCCGATCCAATATCATATATAATATCCTCACTATTGGGTCATCAACCTCTCTCAGTCATTATAATCACAGCCTCTCGGGCACAATAATATAAGGTAGGGATCTCAGCCCACATATTTCTCTTATTTATGGTTAACATTTCATAACCCGGTTCATATCATTTTTAAACAATTAGAAACATGACTGAGGATATGATTTTTAGCAAATAAGTGAGGAAAACCAGTCAAAAATCCCATAAGGGTTCTACAGGTCGGCACAAGGCCCCAAACATGGCAACTAGCCCAAGTCAGGATGACAATGCATAAGTCTCAGTCAAAATGTAGTGAAAATATCAATTGGGATGGACCAAGTCACAATCCCCAGTAGCAATGAACCCCACGCTCATCACGCAGCGTGTGTCTCATCTCAGTATAGCACTACGTTGTGCAAAATCCGGGGTTTCAAACCCTCGGGACATCATTTAAAATCATTACTCACCTCAAACTGGCCAAAGCTCTAGCTCGCTATGCCCTTGCCTCTCAAATTGGCCTCCTCGCGCGTCGAATCTGACCAAAATCACAACGAACATGTCACATTATGCTAAAGAAACAATACCCAATCAAAAACAATCGAAAAATATCAAAATTCTCGAAATTGGCAAAACCCGAGCCCCGGGCCCACTTCTCGAAATTCAGAAAATTTTATATCAACGGGTTCCTTATCTCTCCACGAGTTCATACATACCAAAAGTTCTCAAATCCGATCCCAAATGGTCCTCCAAATCTCCAATCAAAATCTCAAAATCCCAAGCCCTATTTCTTCCATTTTTAGCAAGAATTCAATGATTTTCTAGGTGGATTTCACAATATAAATGAGTTTTAGGTCCGAAATGCTTACCTCCAAAGGTTTCTCCTTGAATCCCTCTTCAATCTCCTTCAAAAAGCTCTCAAAATGATCAACTATGGCTGAAAAATGGACCTAAATCGCGGACAAGAGGACTTAAAAACATTCTGCTATCACGACCCCAACCCCGGTCATGATGGCGCCCAACACACTACTAGGCAAGCCCGACCATTCAACAACATTATCCCAAATTCTTATTCAGATTATAGATAAATATCATAGAGAATTTACTAAGTCATTACTTTCAAGTGTATAATTAATAATAAAACCTGCGGAAATTCAACTAAAATACCACACCATAGCCCAATAGAATCCAGTGTCACGAATATGAGCCTCTAATACTGAATATCCACCTATTACAAGTCTGTCTAGGAAAAATGCGGAATAAAAGATAGATATAGAGGGGAGAGATCAAGGCTGCGAATGCCATGCAACTACCTCATTACTCCCGGATACTGCTGCTCAGCTAAACAAATCCTCACTCAGCCTGTGGTGTACCTGGATCTGCACGCAAGGTGTAGGGAGTAATGTGAGTACTTCGACCCAGTGAGTAATAAACATAAATAAAGGTTGAGAATAAGAAATCATGGAAAAATACAAAGTAAGCTATAACTGGCAGTTTAGAACAACAAATAGTGGAGCAACAAGTCAATTAAATCAGAGTACCAAATACTGAGACATGTATAACAGATAAAAACAAATGCATGAGTGCAATGCAATGCATATGATGGTACATTCTATGCATGAGTGCAATGCAATGCATATGATGGTACTCTCTAGTACCCACTGCGGCGTGCAGCCCGAGCCATCCATTTTATTTATCGTCGACGGCGCTCACTGGGGGTGTGTGCAAACTCCGGAGGGGCTCCTACAGCCCAAGCACAATATCAAGCCATCTTGTGGCATCAAATCTAGGCCATCGACCTCATATCAATATCAGTATAATCACCCAGGCTCTCGGCCTCAATATCAATGTAATCAACCAGGCTCTCGGCCTCAATATCAATGTAATCAACTAGGCCCTCAGCCTCAATATCAATGTAATCAACCAGGCTCTCGGCCTCAATATCAATATAACACTGCCGTGGTGCGCAGCCCGATCCATGCTCAGTCCAAAAATCATCATAAGCCCCTTGGGCATTTGTAAAACAGTAGTTCTCAGCCCGAAATATCATTTAAAAATATCATTTAAGTTTTCAAATCTTAGAAAGATGGCTGAGTTTGCAAAACAGTATTTAAAACCTTGGACTGAGATCAAATGATATGCATGTATGCAAAAACAGTGATATCAA
Source organism: Nicotiana tabacum (assembly GCF_000715075.1). Lineage (NCBI taxonomy): Eukaryota > Viridiplantae > Streptophyta > Magnoliopsida > Solanales > Solanaceae > Nicotiana > Nicotiana tabacum. The sequence continues at coordinate 159,811,891 of NC_134101.1, read as the reverse complement.
TCCCTGAAGGATTCAAATAATTGGCAAGAAGCCCAAATGTAACAATTAAATCCAAGTAAGGATGATTCTCAATTTAGTTCAAGTAGAAAACACGGTAAAAACATCTCTCGGGACGGACTAAGTCACAAACCCAATGGTGCTCTACCCCACGCCCGTTATCCGGGGTGCAAGTCACCTCAATATAGCGTTACGATGTGAAATTCCGGGGTTTCAAATCCTCAGGACATCATTTACATCAATTACTCACCTCAAACCGGCCAAAGCTCTAGCTCGCTATACCCTTACCTCTCAAATTAGCCTCCTCGTGCGACGAATCTGCTCAAAATCACAACGAATATGTCGCATTATGCTAAAGGGACAATACCCAATCGAAAACACTCGAAAAATATCAAAATTAACGAATTTGGCGAAACCCGAGCCCCGGGCCCATGCCTCAAAACTCAGAAATTTTTATACCAAAATGTTATTCGTCCTCTCACGAGTCCGTACATATAAAGAACACAAAAATCGGAGCTCGTTTGACCCTTCAAATCGACCCTAGAAAATCTCAAAAGCACAAGCCCTAAAACCCCACTTTTCTACTGATTTTCATGTTCTAATTCACATATAATCTTATATTTAACTTGGAAATAAGTAGAAACAACTCACCTTTGATGCTTGATAAAATCCCCCTTGAAATTATCTCCAAAATCATCCAAGCCAAATGAAAGAAATGAAAGAAATAAGCCAAACCTGTGTTTAAAGAATCTGTCTGTGCTTCGTCGAGTTGTACCTTGCACTTGTGCTATACAAGTTGTACATCCTATTAAAATTTTCCCTTGTCAGACACCTTCTGTTTAAACACACATAACGTCTTGTATAAATATCCAAATTACTAACGGTTTGAAGATTTAGAAACTAGACTCGATGATCTTTAATTTGATAGGTTGTACACCATATAACTCTTTATATATCCCGAGATATGAGTTTCTAAAGTCGGTTCCATGAAATCAGAAAATTCTGGAGAAACTGCTCCACCAGTCATCTTCAATCAATCATAACGTTCTTTACATATGTCCAAATTACGATTTCCTTAGCTTTCTGGAAACTGGACGCAAAGGGCTACAACTTTCATTTTTGAATCATCTCAAAATTCCTTGTAGATCAAAAGATATAGGCCTCCGAAGTACGCTCCACGACTGCACATTTGCTGTCCAAAGACAGCTTAGCAGCAGAAATTGCAGCAACTTTTTCTTTTCTTTTTGGGTCCGAATTCCATTCCGTTAACCTTCCGAAATCCACCCGAGGCCCTCGGGACCTTAGCCAATTATATCAACATGTCCCACAATATCATTCAAACTTGTCCCAACCTTCGGAACACCCAAAATAATATCAAAATATCAAATCATCATCGGATTCAAGCCTATGAATCTCAAGAACTTCCAAATTCCATTTCTGATAAAAAACCCGACCAAACCACGTCCGAATGACCTCAAATTTTGCAGACAAGTCCAAAATGACATAATGAAGCTACAACAACTCTTGGAATTCCATTCCGACTCTCAGATCAAAATATCACCTCTCAACCGGAAATCGCCTAAATACTAACTTCGCCAATTCAAGCCTAATTCTACACCGGACCTCCAAAATTACTTCCGATCACACTCTTAAGTCACAAATCATCCCTTGAAGCTAACCGAATCATCAGAATTCAAATCCGAGCCCTCTAACACATAAGTTCGACTGACTTTTCCAACTTAAACCTCCTTAAAAGAGACTAAGTGTCTCATTTCCTATCAAAACCAATCCGATTTAACTCTAACACACCGAATACCGATAAAGAAACATGAAGAAGCATAAAATGGGGGAAATGGGGGCGGTAACTCACGTGACGATGGGCCGGGTCGTCACATCTGCCCAGGCTTCATCGAGGTGTACCTTGCGCTGTGCAGGTTGTACATCCTCTTACCATTTTTCCTCTTGTACACCTTCTGTTAAAATACCTATAACTCCTTGTGTAAATATTCAAATGACAAACTGTTTGAATATTTAAAAACTAGACTCAAAGATCTTTCATTTGATAGATTGTACACCATATAACTCTTTATATATTCCGAGATATGAGCTTCTAAAGTGCGTCAGAAAATTTTGTCAAAACTGATCTACCAGCCATATTCGATTCATCATAACTTTCTGATCGAAAATCCAAATCATGAATGGTTTAACTTTCTAGAAACTAGAATGCAAGGGATACAACTTTTATGTTTTTCACTTTTTCTGATTCCTTATATATTCAAGATATGAGCTTCCAAACTGGACTCCTCGCACCAGAAATTTTCTGGTTCACAGCTGAAGCTAAACAAAAATCTGCAACTTTTCCAAAAATGAAATAGTCTGTTTAACCACCCGAAACTCACCCGAGGCTACTGGGACCTCAACCAAAAGCACCAACACATCCTAAAACATCATCCAAACTTGTTCCAATCATCAAAACACCTCAATTAACACCAAAACCATCAAATTACATCGAATTCAAGCCTAAGTTCTTCTAAAACTTCCCATGGGAGTTTAGGACTTCGCATTCGCAAAGAGGTCGCCTGGTTAAGTAACGTGTTCGCGAGCTAGGACTCGCGTTCGCAAGAGTAATTTTGATGCGGAAGCTGGTTGTGCTTCGCGAACGCGAGGGCAGTGCCGCATTCGCAAAGAAGGAGGCTGCAGTGCTGGGTAGAGTATTTTAAAAGCGGGGCTTGGGTTTATTTCACCCATTTTTCACACGGTTTGGGAAATTGTTGGCGAGCTTCAAGTGAGGATTTTCATCATCTATATCAAGATAAACACTTATTATAAGTTAAATACATGGTTTATATAAGGATTTAAATATGAAAATTAGTAGAAATTGTGGGGTTTCGGTAGAAGATCTAGAATTTGGTCTTTTTAGATTTTGACCCCGAATTTGGGCATGGAATTGAGAATAAATTATATATTTGAGTTCGTGAGGTTATGGGTAAAGTTTATCTTTGAAACTTTTCGGAATCCAGGTACATGGGCCCGAGGGTGATTTTTATCAACTTTTCGAACGGAGTTGAAACAATTGTAAATAGGATTTTTATGAGTATTAGAGTATATATTTATAGAATTGCTCATTTATTGACTAGTTTTGGAGCATTAGGCATCGATTTGAGTTGCTGGAAGGGCTTGGGAGCCAGTTATGAAACTTCGCAGCGAGATAAGTCTCCTTTCTAACCTTTTAAGAGGGAATTAACCCCATAGGTAAAATAATTCAATATGTACTTCTATTTGTAGGGGCTATGTATGCACGAGGTGACGAGATTCCGTGCGTAGTTACTATTATGCTTAAGTCCGGATAGTCTAGGACCCAAAAGCATACTCTACTTGCGATATTTGTAACCTTATTGTCAATTTAAATTGCTTGAATCATATCGAACTTGGTAAATGAATTTCTAAAAGGTTAAACATCATTTTCTTGACCTTTAATAGAGGATTGACATTTCCTTGGATAATTGCTCATTGATGAATACTTGATTAATTGTTTGATTGTGTTTTCTTTTTGTGGAACGGGCCGAACGCCTCGGCAGATTAAATAGATGCATCTATTGTTCGCATCGTTCGACTCTCTAGCAGTGCACAGTTTAAATATTATGTTGTATCGGGTTGTACGACCTCGACATGAATTGCGCACTATTGTATTGCTTGCTTCGAAATTTATAATAAATGATATTGCTTCCCTGGTCTGAGATAAATTGGTAATGGATGAAAATAAAATTGGAAATCTCCTGCTAACAAAAGTATTGCTTAGTTGATTGTGGGGTGTTTCACCCCGCGTAGTTGATTGCGCTGTTGTCGTCACCTTTCGAAAGGATATTATGTCATTTCAGCTAAGTAACTATACTTTTGAGAGCTTTGAGGCTATGCATGGGTTTGCTATGATGCTCATGAGTTGTTATCGTACAATATTGATGTGATGGTAGGATGCTTGTCTATGTGTCAAGGCAGTAAATGACTTGAAAGGAGGTTTACTAAGTGCATGATTCAGAGATTCAATATTTTATTTCCGACAAAAGGAAGGCAATCGGACTATGAATGTTTAGGTTTGGGTTGACGGAGTAATGAGACTTGGTATTTTCAAGCATGGTGGAATTTTCATATGTGATTTGGTATCGTCGCCCTTGATAGAATGTGATAAGTTTGTCGGTGTTGTGGTCTTCTTCAATTCGCCTTCAAGGTGAGGTATTGTGAAATGCTACCGGAGAAGTGGTTGCCCGAAGTAACGGAGTGTAGCAATTTCAAAATCGAATCGGTGTTTCTAGTGTTCGTGGATCGAGAAAGATGATCTTCGTAAAGGGGTAAAGTTGATAGCGATCTATTGGTTCAAGTGCGACAGAGATAGGTTTGATTTAAGGTAACAACTGTGCCGCGAAGGACGATGAAGTATATGTGGGAGGTGTCTTGTGGTGGTTAAATTTCTAAAAGGTCGGGTGTAAGAAGCAGAAGTTGAGTGGTTGCTTAAAGGAGAGGGTTTGACCAAAGGGGGAGAGTGGCAAAGTAGCATAAGGGTTCTGTGATAGGATGACTACACACCTTGAGAAAAGTTTAGAGGGATTTGGGATTCGTGGTGGAAAGTGACTAGGTCTACAAGCTTAATTTAGCATAAGGGTGATTTTTATTGACTTTTCGAACGGAGTTGAAAACAGTTGTAAATAGGATTTTTATGAGTATTAGAGTATATATTTATGGAATTGCTCATTTATTGACTAGTTTTGGAGCATTGGGCATCGATTTGAGTTGCTGGAAGGGCTTGGGAGCCAGTTATGAAACTTCGCAGCGAGGTAGGTCTCCTTTCTAACCTTTTAAGAGGGAATTAACCCCATAGGTAAAATAATTCAATATGTAATTCTATTTGTAGGGGCTATGTATGCACGAGGTGACGAGATTCCGTGCGTAGTTACTATTATGCTTAAGTCCGGGTAGTCTAGGACCCAAAAGCATACTCTACTTGCAATATTTGTAACCTTATTGTCAATTTAAATTGCTTGAATCATATCGAACTTGGTAAATGAATTTCTAAAAGGTTAAACATCGTTTTCTTGACCGTTAATAGAGGATTGACATTTCCTTAGATAATTGCTCATTGATGAATACTTGATTAATTGTTTGAGTGAGTTTTCTTTTTGTGGAACGGGACGAACGCCTCGGTAGATTAAATAGATGCATCTATTGTTCGCATCATTCGGCCCTCTAGCAGTTCACAGTTTAAATATTATGTTGGATCGAGTTGTACGACCTCGACATGAATTGCGCACTATTGTATTGCTTGCTTAGAAATTTATAAATATATGATATTGCTTCCCTGGTCTGAGATAAATTGGTAAAGGATGAAAATAAAATTGGAAATCTCCTGCTAACAAAAGTATTGCTTAGTTGATTGCGGGGTGTTTCACCCCGCGTAGTTGATTGCGCTGTTGTCGTGACCTTTCGAAAGGATATTATGTCATTTCAGCTAAGTAACTATACTTTTGAGAGCTTTGAGGCTATGCATGGGTTGCTATGATGCTCATGAGTTGTTATCGTACAATATTGATGTGATGGTAGGATGCTTGTCTATGTGTCAAGGCAGTAAATGACTTGAAAGGAGGTTTACTAAGTGCATGATTCAGAGATTCAATATTTTATTTCCGACAGAAGGAAGGCAATCGGACTATGAATGTTTTGGTTTGGGTTGACGGAGTAATGAGACTTGGTATTTTCAAGCATGGTGGAATTTTCATATGTGATTTGGTATCGTCGCCCTTGATCGAATGTGATAAGTTTGTCGGTGTTGTGGTCTTCTTCAATTCGCCTTCAAGGTGAGGTATTGTGAAATGCTACCGGAGAAGCGGTTGCCCGAAGTAAAGGAGTGTAGCAATTTCAAAATCGAATCGGTGTTTCTAGTGTTCGTGGCTCGAGAAAGATGATCTTCGTAAAGGGGTAAAGTTGATAGCGATCTATTGGTTCAAGTGCTACAGAGATAGGTTTGATTTAAGGTAACAACTGTGCCGCGAAGGATGCTGAAGGATATGTGGGAGGTGTCTTGTGGTGGTTAAATTTCTAAAAGGTCGGGTGTAAGAAGCTGAAGTCGAGTGGTTGCTTAAAGGAGAGGGTTTGACCAAAGGGGGAGAGTGGCGAAGTAGCATAAAAGTTCTGTGATAGGATGACTACACACCTTGAGAAAGGTTTAGAGGGATTTGGGATTCGTGGTGGAAAGTGACTAGGTCTACAAGCTTAATTTAGGAATATTGGTTATTATACGGTAGGAGATGGGATACGACAGAAAGGAGTTGCTTGATATGAAGAAGGATACAACATGACTTCGGGTTGGATACAACAGGAGTTGCTTCCATTTTTAGCAAGAATTCAATGATTTTCTAGGTGGATTTCACAATATAAATGAGTTTTAGGTCCGAAATGCTTACCTCCAAACGTTTCTCCTTGAATCCCTCTTCAATCTCCTTCAAAAAGCTCTCAAAATGATCAACTATGGCTGAAAAAAGGACCTAAATCGCAGACAAGAGGACTTAAAAACATTCTGCTATCACGACCCCAACCTCGGTCATGATGACGCCCAACACACTACTAGGCAAGCCCGACCATTCAACAACATTATCCCAAATTCTTATTCAGATTATAGATAAATATCATAGAGAATTTACTAAGTCATTACTTTCAAGTGTATAATTAATAATAAAACCTGCGGAAATTCAACTAAAATACCACACCATAGCCCAATAGAATCCAGTGTCACGAATATGAGCCTCTAATACTGAATATCCACCTATTACAAGTCTGTCTAGGAAAAATGCGAAATAAAAGATAGATGTAGAGGGGAGAGATCAAGGCTGCGAATGCCATGCAACTACCTCATTACTCCCGGATACTGCTGCTCAGCTAAACAAATCCTCACTCAGCCTGTGGTGTACCTGGATCTGCACGCAAGGTGCAGGGAGTAATGTGAGTACTTCGACCCAGTGAGTAATAAACATAAATAAAGGTTGAGAATAAGAAATCATGGAAAAATACAAAGTAAGCTATAACTGGCAGTTTAGAACAACAAATAGTGGAGCAACAAGTCAATTAAATCAGAGTACCAAATACTGAGACAGGTATAACAGATAAAAACAAATGCATGAGTGCAATGCAATGCATATGATGGTACATTCTATGCATGAGTGCAATGCAATGCATATGATGGTACTCTCTAGTACCCACTGCGGCGTGCAGCCCGAGCCATCCATTTTATTTATCGTCGACGGCGCTCACTGGGGGTGTGTGCAGACTCCGGAGGGGCTCCTACATCCCAAGCACAATATCAAGCCATCTCGTGGCATCAAATCTAGGCCATCGGCCTCATATCAATATCAGTATAATCACCCAGGCTCTCGGACTCAATATCAATGTAATCAACCAGGCTCTCGGCCTCAATATCAATGTAATCAACCAGGCCCTCGGCCTCAATATCAATGTAATCAACCAGGCTCTCGGCCTCAATATCAATATAATACTGCCGTGGTGCGCAACCCGATCCATGCTCAGTCCAAAAATCATCATAAGCCCCTTGGGCATTTGTAAAACAGTAGTTCTCAGCCCGAAATATCATTTAAAAATATCATTTAAGTTTTCAAATCTTAGAAAGATGGCTGAGTTTGCAAAACAGTATTTAAAACCTTGGACTGAGATCAAATGATATGCATGTATGCAAAAACAGTGATGTCAATCCCTGAAGGATTCAAATAATTGGCAAGAAGCCCAAATGTAACAATTAAATCCAAGTAAGGATGATTCTCAATTTAGTTCAAGTAGAAAACACGGTAAAAACATCTCTCGGGACGGACTAAGTCACAACCCCAATGGTGCTCTACCCCACGCCCGTTATTCGGCGTGCAAGTCACCTCAATATAGCATTACGATGTGAAATTCCGGGGTTTCAAATCCTCAGGACATCATTTACATCAATTACTCACCTCAAGCCGGCCAAAGCTCTAGCTCGCTATACCCTTGCCTCTCAAATTAGCCTCCTCGTGCGACGAATCTGCTCAAAATCACAACGAATATGTCGCATTATGCTAAAGGGACAATACCCAATCGAAAACACTCGAAAAATATCAAAATTAACGAATTTGGCGAAACCCGAGCCCCGGGCCCACACCTCAAAACTCAGAAATTTTTATACCAAAATTTTATTCGTCCTCTCACGAGTTCGTACATATAAAGAACACAAAAATCGGAGCTCGTTTGACCCTTCAAATCGACCCTAGAAAATCTCAAAAGCACAAGCCCTAAAACCCCACTTTTCTACTGATTTTCATGTTCTAATTCACATATAATCTTATATTTAACTTGAAAATAAGTAGAAACAACTCACCTTTGATGCTTGATAAAATTCCCTTTGAAATTATCCAAAATCATCCAAGCCAAATGAAAGAAATGAAAGAAATAAGCCAAACCCGTGTTTAAAGAATCTGTCCGTGCTTCGTCGAGTTGTACCTTGCACTTGTGCTATACAAGTTACATCCTATTAAAATTTTCCCTTGTCAGACACCTTCTGTTTAAACACCCATAACGTCTTGTATAAATATACAAATTACTAACGGTTTGAAGATTTAGAAACTAGACTCGATGATCTTTAATTTGATAGGTTGTACACCATATAACTCTTTATATATCCCGAGATATGAGTTTCTAAAGTCGGTTCCATGAAATCAGAAAATTCTGGAGAAACTGCTCCACCAGTCATCTTCAATCAATCATAACTTTCTTTACATATGTCCAAATTACGATTTCCTTAGCTTTCTGGAAACTAGACGCGAAGGGCTACAACTTTCATTTTTGATCATCTCAAAATTCCTTGTAGATCAAACGATATAGGCCTCCGAAGTACGCTCCACGACTGCACATTTGCTGTCCAAAGACAGCTTAGCAGCAGAAATTGCAGCAACTTTTTCTTTTCTTTTTGGGTCCGAATTCCATTCTGTTAACCTTTCGAAATCCACCCGAGGCCCTCGGGACCTTAGCCAATTATATCAACATGTCCCACAATATCATTCAAACTTGTCCCAACCTTCGGAACACCCAAAATAATATCAAAACATCAAATCATCATCGGATTCAAGCCTATGAATCTCAAGAACTTCCAAATTCCATTTCTGATAAAAAACCCAACCAAACCACGTCCGAATGACCTCAAATTTTGCAGACAAGTCCAAAATGACATAATGAAGCTACATCAACTCTCGGAATTCCATTCCGACTCTCGGATCAAAATATCACCTCTCAACCGGAAATCGCCTAAATACTAACTTCGCCAATTCAAGCCTAATTCTACACCGGACCTTCAAAATTACTTCCGATCACACTCTTAAGTCACAAATCATCCCTCGAAGCTAACCGAATCATCATAATTCAAATCCGAGCCCTCTAACACATAAGTCAACGTTCGGCTGACTTTTCCAACTTAAACCTCCTTAAAAGAGACTAAGTGTCTCATTTCCTATCAAAACCAATCCGATTTAACTCTAACACACCGAATACCGATAAAGAAACATGAAAAAGCATAAAATGGGGGAAACGGGGCGGTAAATCACGTGACGATGGGCTGGGTCGTCACATCTGCCCAGACTTCATCGAGGTGTACCTTGCGCTGTGCAGGTTGTACATCCTCTTACCATTTTTCCTCCTGTACACTTCTGTTAAAATGTCTATAACTCCTTGTGTAAATATTCAAATGACAAACTGTTTGAATATTTAAAAACTAGACTCAAAGATATTTCATTTGATAGATTGTACACCATATAACTCTTTATATATTCCGAGATATGAGCTTCTAAAGTGCGTCACAAAATTTTGTCAAAACTGATCTACCAGCCATATTCGATTCATCATAACTTTCTGATCGAAAATCCAAATCATGAATGGTTTAACTTTCTGGAAACTAGAATGCAAGGGATACAACTTTTATGTTTTTTACTTTTTCTGATTCCTTATATATTTCAAGATATGAGCTTCCAAACTGGACTCCTCGCACCAGAAATTTTCTAGTTCACAGCTGAAGCTAAACAAAAATCTGCAACTTTTCCAAAGATGAAATAGTCCGTTTAACCACCCGAAACTCACCCGAGGCTATTTGGACCTCAACCAAAAGCACCAACACATCCTAAAACATCATCAAAACTTGTTCCAATCATCAAAACACCTCAATTAACACCAAAACCATCAAATTACATCGAATTCAAGCCTAAGTTCTTCTAAAACTTCCCATGGGAGTTTAGGCCTTCGCATTCGCGAAGAGGTCGCCTGGTTAAGTAACGCGTTCGCGAGCTAGGACTCGCGTTCGCAAGAGTAATTTTGATGCGGAAGCTGGTTGTGCTTCGCGAACGCAAGGGCAGTGCCGCATTCGCAAAGAAGGAGGCTGCAGTGCTGGGTAGAGTATTTTAAAAGCGGGCTTGGGTTCATTTCACCCATTTTTCACACGGTTTGGGCAATTGTTGGCGAGCTTCAAGTGAGGATTTTCATCATCTATATCAGGATAAACACTTATTATAAGTTAAATACATGGTTTATATAAGGATTTAAATATGAAAATTAGTAGAAATTGTGGGGTTTCGGTAGAAGATCTAGAATTTGGTCTTTTTAGATTTTGACCCCTAATTTGGGCAAGGAATTGAGAATAAATTATATATTTGAGTTCGTGAGGTTATGGGTAAAGTTTATCTTTGAAACTTTTTGGAATCCAGGTACATGGGCCCGAGGGTGATTTTTATCGACTTTTCGAACGGAGTTGAAAACAGTTGTAAATGGATTTTTATGAGTATTAGAGTATATAATTATAGAATTGCTCATTTATTGACTAGTTTTGGAGCATTAGGCATCGATTTGAGTTGCTGGAAGGGCTTGGGAGCCAGTTATGAAACTTCGCAGCGAGATAAGTCTCCATTCTAACCTTTTAAGAGGGAATTAACCCCATAGGTAAAATAATTCAATATGTACTTCTATTTGTAGGGGCTATGTATGCACGAGGTGACGAGATTCCGTGCGTAGTTACTATTATGCTTAAGTCCGGGTAGTCTAGGACCCAAAAGCATACTCTACTTGCGATATTTGTACTCTTATTGTCAATTTAAATTGCTTTAATCATATCGAACTTGGTAAATGAATTTCTAAAAGGTTAAACATCATTTTCTTGACCGTTAATAGAGGATTGACATTTCCTTGGATAATTGCTCATTGATGAATACTTGATTAATTGTTTGATTGTGTTTTCTTTTTGTGGAACGGGCCGAACGCCTCGGCAGATTAAATAGATGCATCTATTGTTCGCATCGTTCGACTCTCTAGCAGTGCACAGTTTAAATATTATGTTGTATCGGGTTGTACGACCTCGACATGAATTGCGCACTATTGTATTGCTTGCTTCGAAATTTATAATAAATGATATTGCTTCCCTGGTCTGAGATAAATTGGTAAAGGATGAAAATAAATTTGGAAATCTCCTGCTAACAAAAGTATTGCTTAGTTGATTGCGGGTTGTTTCACCCCGCGTAGTTGATTGCGCTGTTGTCGTCACCTTTCGAAAGGATATTATGTCATTTCAGCTAAGTAACTATACTTTTGAGAGCTTTGAGGCTATGCATAGGTTGCTATGATGCTCATGAGTTGTTATCGTACAATATTGATGTGATGGTAGGATGCTTGTCTATGTGTCAAGGCAGTAAATGACTTGAAAGGAGGTTTACTAAGTGCATGATTCAGAGATTCAATATTTTATTTCCGACAAAAGGAAGGCAATCGGACTATGAATGTTTAGGTTTGGGTTGACGGAGTAATGAGACTTGGTATTTTCAAACATGGTGGAATTTTCATATGTGATTTGGTATCGTCGCCCTTGAACGAATGTGATAAGTTTGTCGGTGTTGTGGTCTTCTTCAATTCGCCTTCAAGGTGAGGTATTGTGAAATGCTACCGGAGAAGCGGTTGCCCGAAGTAACGGAGTGTAGCAATTTCAAAATCGAATCGGTGTTTCTAGTGTTCGTGGATCGAGAAAGATGATCTTCATAAAGGGGTAAAGTTGATAGCGATCTATTGGTTCAAGTGCGACAGAGATAGGTTTGATTTAAGGTAACAACTGTGCCGCGAAGGACGATGAAGTATATGTGGGAGGTGTCTTGTGGTAGTTAAATTTCTAAAAGGTCGGGTGTAAGAAGCAGAAGTTGAGTGGTTGCTTAAAGGAGAGGGTTTGACCAAAGGGGGAGAGTGGCGAAGTAGCATAAGGGTTCTGTGATAGGATGACTACACACCTTGAGAAAGGTTTAGAGGGATTTGGGATTCGTGGTGGAAAGTGACTAGGTCTACAAGCTTAATTTTGCATAAGGGTGATTTTTATCGACTTTTCGAACGGAGTTGAAAACAGTTGTAAATAGGATTTTTATGAGTATTAGAGTATATATTTATGGAATTGCTCATTTATTGACTAGTTTTGGAGCATTGGGCATCGATTTGAGTTGCTGGAAGGGCTTGGGAGCCAGTTATGAAACTTCGCAGCGAGGTAGGTCTCCTTTCTAATCTTTTAAGAGGGAATTAACCCCATAGGTAAAATAATTCAAACTTCTATTTGTAGGGGCTATGTATGCACGAGGTGACGAGATTCCGTGCGTAGTTACTATTATGCTTAAGTCCGGGTAGTCTAGGACCCAAAAGCATACTCTACTTGCAATATTTGTAACCTTATTGTCAATTTAAATTGCTTGAATCATATCGAACTTGGTAAATGAATTTCTAAAAGGTTAAACATCGTTTTCTTGACCGTTAATAGAGGATTGACATTTCCTTAGATAATTGCTCATTGATGAATACTTGATTAATTGTTTGATTGTGTTTTCTTTTTGTGGAACAGGCCGAACGCCTCGGCAGATTAAATAGATGCATCTATTGTTCGCATCATTCGGCCCTCTAGCAGTTCACAGTTTAAATATTATGTTGGATCGAGTTGTACGACCTTGGCATGAATTGCGCACTATTGTATTGCTTGCTTAGAAATTTATAAATAAATGATATTGCTTCCCTGGTCTGAGATAAATTGGTAAAGGATGAAAACAAAATTGGAAATCTCCTGATAACAAAAGTATTGCTTAGTTGATTGCGGGGTGTTTCACCCCGTGTAGTTGATTGCGCTATTGTCGTCACCTTGCGGAAGGATATTATGTCATTTCAGCTTAGTAGCTGTACTTTTGAGAGCTTTGAGGCTATGCATGGGTTGCTATGATGCTCATGAGTTGTTATCGTACAATATTGATGTGATGGTAGGATGCTTGTCTATGTGTCAAGGCAATAAATGACTTGAAAGGAGGTTTACTAAGTGCATGATTCAGAGATTCAATATTTTATTTCCGACGGAAGGAAGGCAATCGGACTATGAATGTTCAGTTTTGGGTTGACAGAGTAACGAGACTTGGTATTTTCAAGCATGGTGGAATTTTCATATGTGATTTGGTGTCGTCACCCTTGATCAAATGTGATAAGTTTGTCGGTGTTGTGGTCTTCTTCAATTCGCCTTCAAGGTGAGGTATTGTGAAATGCTACCGGAGAAGCGGTTGCCCGAAGTAACGGAGTGTAGCAATTTCAAAATCGAATCGGTGTTTCTAGTGTTCGTGGCTCGAGAAAGATGATCTTCGTAAAGGGGTAAAGTTGATAGCGATCTATTGGTTCAAGTACTACAGAGATAGGTTTGATTTAAGGTAACAACTGTGCCGCGAAGGATGCTGAAGGATATGTGGGAGGTGTCTTGTGGTGGTTAAATTTCTAAAAGGTCGGGTGTAAGAAGCAGAAGTCGAGTGGTTGTTTAAAGGAGAGGGTTTGACCAAAGGGGGAGAGTGGCGAAGTAGCATAAGGGTTCTGTGATAGGATGACTACACACCTTGAGAAAGGTTTAGAGGGATTTGGGATTCGTGGTGGAAAGTGACTAGGTCTACAAGCTTAATTTAGGAATATTGGTTATTATACGGTAGGAGATGGGATACGACAGAAAGGAGTTGCTTGATATGAAGAAGGATACAACATGACTTCGGGTTGGAATGTATTGTTGCACTTTTAGTGATGTCAATGGAATTGAACGGACTTGTATAGCCGGTGAATGAGCACGGGCTAAGGATGGGTTACTGATTTTATAGTAATTGTACGCAGTGCAACAATGTTGGAAGACATTGGCATGTAATTTCCACATGTGGGATGTCTCCTATGAACAGGTTAGCAGTCGCGTGGTATTAATGAAGCTTCTATGAAGAATTCTACTGGCTATTTAGTAAGAGGACGAATATCTATATATGGCTAGTGATTCAGAGTGTTCATGAAATGTTAATAGAAGGATTTCGAGAAAACTTGGTAGGTTGATTGTGCAAGATCAGGTCAACGATGAAGAAAGAATCTTGGTGGGTTCCAGAGTTATGCAATGATAGCTTCGAGCTAAGTGGGAGAGGCCCACCGCCTACGGTTGAGTTGCATGGTTATCTACTTGTAAGGTATCTGGTTGTCGGCATATTGATGCGTTATTATGACTAAGGAAAAAGAACATCAGCGCTAATTTGAGCAAAGGATTCGAGGAATGTGTTCTATAATTGGCCTTATCGATTCATTTTCAGGATATGGGAAGACTTAGAGTTTATGTTTCGTGTAGATATGACTTACAAGGAAAGTGATTTAGATGCGTGCTTCTTTGAAAGGGTGTTAATGTTCTAGAAGAGACTTGTAGTTGATTATATTCGGGACCAAGTCAGAGTGGGTGACTCTCAACAACTGTCCTAGTAGATTCAAAAGTTAAAGTGTGGTGCCTAATAATTTCGAGTCCATAGTATGGTTGATTATCGAGCTTTTTCAGTGGAGTATGAAAAGGGGCTTGGAATGTTCTGTGTCATCTTTGGTATACATTGTAACATGAGAGGAATGGTAGAAAATGAGTTTGGGTTCATGGAGAAATTATCGGAATGAGTGTACCAGTTGAAGACGTGAATATGCACACAATGAGGGTATGAGATAGTTTGTGATGTTTTGAATGTGGCTATTATTATTCCTAAGTCAAGCCTAGAGTAAATTAGAAGAAGTTGAATCAGTTAGCAATGGTTGAATTGGCATGATGGTAGCAATGATTAGTTCCTTCAGCGTGATAAGTTGTACATGTGCTTGGTGGCGGTGCGTGCAGGGCTTGACGGCCGCCGTAATTGATTTTACGTGGAGGCATTCGAGTGTTATGGCCTGTTATGTGGAGATGGATCCTGGAAGGGTTATGGTGGTTTAGATCACGACTCGAGGTTGTATTTTCTGTGGTTATAGGAATCCAGTTGTGTGTTGAATTGGTTCTTTTGAGATGAGCTAAGTAAAAGGTTTCTATATGATGAAGTGTTTATTCTACTAGTGGTTCAAGAGTTATGATGAAATTCTTATACTATTGCGTATTGGCATGTTAGGTGTAGTGAGAGGCATGGAATTTGAAAGTTGAGGATCAAGGTTGCGGTTCGGTGTTGACAAGGATGTCACGAGCTCGGATGAGCAGGAAAGAATTTAGATGTTTAGAGTAAGCTCGTATTGTCTTCAGCGTCACTTGAGATTGGTGTCTTGTGTAAGAGGCTTTGCGTCCTCGTTGCAGATTCTTGATTTGCTTTACAACATTAGTGCGGCTGGTGGTAAGGATGTGCAGACTTGTTACCTGGTACGTGAGGTCGTGGGAGCATATCCCATAGGAAGATTGTATAAGTGTGACATGTAGTCACTTGATGGATTGAAGATTGAAACCAAGTATGAAGATTGTGGTAATATCGCTAATTCGAGAATTTATTCCTGGAGGGCGCTCGGTTCATTTGATTGTGGACCGTGGAAGTTTTCTCCTAATATGATGGATGTTCTTGTGTGTTTTGGGAAAAAGGGTTATTATGGACCCTTGAAAGGTTATTAACCTAGTATGGTGCGATCAGAATCGGCTTGAGGTCTGTGGATGGATCTAAATGTGAATATGGGCTTTATATCGAGCCAGATGTGTTTAGGTCAGCATAGCGCTCCTTATGGAGGAGTATTTGGACATTGGATGTTATTTCGTCATCGGCTATTTCATGTAAACCTATATTGTGATGTGTGGGTTATGAAACAACTGATTAAATTTCATATGTGTTGAGGTACCGCGTAGCGATGGTGTTGTGGGAGAACGATGGCTCTTGAGATTTGGATCATATATCGCACCTTAGTTGTGCTTGAGTTTTTGTAGCGTATGGCTCTATCTGTCTCCCCAGGGATGGTATTATGCACTTAGCATGCTTTTTAGTAATGAGCATTCTAGCACGGTAATTATCTCCTTATATAGATTTGATGTATGGATCGGGTTGCACGCCATAATAGTATCATGTGTGGATCGGGTTGCACGCCACAACAGTGTGTTGTTGAGTATTGTCCCCTATATCTATTCTTGTGTGTTTTGTTTCCCATTTTCTGAGGAAGGTTCATAACACCTTTTCGATTGTCTAATTAGTTACGTGGGTTGAGTAGTCCTTTCTAGAGTTAGTTTTCCTTATGTATCACATTCGAGTTGGTAGCTCGTTGGCTCATTGTGGCATCATGCAGTGTGTGAGGTGGCTTATTGCCTGGGCAGCTTGTACTGGGTGAGACGAGATTATTGGACCTGGGATCAGTACGATCAGATTTATATGAAGCATATTATAGAGTAATTATTGTTGCATGGTTCAGAAGAGGTAATAGTTATTGATAGAAGAATAGACTCAATTATTGGTTGACTCAGTAGTTGGTTATGAGTTTCTACACATATCTTCCGTCGTGGCGGTATTGCAAGAGTTGGAACATAACTTATAGGAGTCATGAGGTGTGTTGTGAGCATTGGATTCGTGAAATTCCGGCTATTATTATCAAAGGATATTAATATGGTCATATGAATTATGTGGTGCATGGTGTGGATTTAGCAACGGTATGCAGTCATGTATTGGTGCATCGTGTAGTGATTGATACGATGATGGAAACAGGCCTGACAGAAATTCTAGATGTTGGAACTCGGCTCTTAGGCTAATTTGACTAACCAAAAATGAGAATCTTTAGATTTGCTCGAGAAAATATGCTCAACTGAGTTGTGGTAGCATGGGTAGGTGCACAAGGTGTGGAACAGAGATTTTAGACAACTCCAGGCGCAGTTCTTAGCATTTTCGAGGATGAACGTATGTTTAAGTGGGAGAGAATGTAACGACCCGACTAGTCGTTTTGAGCTCTAGCGCATCATCGGCAGTTTGATACCATGAGTAGCTTCACTTCAGGTATTATGACTGGTACGCGTGGTCGAAATTAAATTTTAGAATAGTTCGGAGTTGATTTGGAAAGAAAAGTCTCATTTCGGAAGCATTAAGTTGGAAGAATTTGACTAAGATCGAATTTTGAGTAAACAACCTCGGAATCGAGATCTGAAGGTTCTAACAGGTTCATATGATAATTTCGGACTTAGGCGTATGTTCAGAACAAGTTTTGGATGATTCGGGAGCGTTTCGACGCATATTGTAGAAGTTAGCATTTTGGAAGAATTTCATAAATTTGAGTTGAAGTGCAGGTCAAGGTAATCAAGGTCCGTTTGGGATTCCGAGTCTGGGAATAGCTCCGTATGGTGATTATTGTATTGGGAGCACGATCAAAAGTGGATTTGGAGGTCCGTAGGTCATTTTAGCGTCATTTGGCAAAAGTTAGAATTTGAAGGTTTTTGAGAAGTTTGACCGGAAGTGAACTTTTTGATATCATGGTCGTATTCTGATTCCGGAAGTTGGAGTAGGTCCGTAATGTGAAATATGACTTGTGTGCAAAATTTGAGGTGAATCGAACGTGATTTGATAGGTTTCGGCATCGAATGTAGAAGTTTCAAGTTCTAAAGTTCATTAAGCTTGAATTGGAGTGTGATTCATGGTTTTAGCGTTATTTGATGTGATTTGAGTCCTCGAGCAGGTCTGTGTTAAGTTGTGGAATTGGTTGGTGTGATTGGATGGGGTCCCAGGGCCCCAGGTGTGTTTCGGGATGGTTTCGAACCAAGTTTGGCTGAGTTGCTTCTGCTGATATCTAGTCCTGGTTTTGTTCTTCGCAAACGCGAATGAGTTCACACGTTCGCGAATAAGGTTTTGGTTGGCTGCTGATTTGTGCTTCGCGTTTGTGATTGGGTCATCGCATTCGCGAAGGGCAACTAGGCCTATGGGAGTTTAGGTCTTCACGTTCGCGAAGGGTGTAACGCATTCGCGAAGGGGTCGCCTGGTTAAGCAACGGGTTCGTGAGCTAGGACTCATGTTCGCGAAGAGTAATTTTGAAGCGGAAAGCTGGTTATGTGTCACGACCCAGATTTCCCACCCTCGGGATCGTGATGGCGCCTAACCTTTTAGAATGCTAGGCAAGCCTACTGATAGAGATTTAAGTACGCTAACACTAACCAATTCAATAAATAGCAGCAATTTAAACCAAAGCAAATTAAGGGTGTGTTTGGTATAAAGGAGTGCGGAATTTCATAATAATCCAAGTACTAATACACGACTACCCAAAATATGGTGTCACAATCCATGAACTTCTAAGAGTCACTACAAATACTTGCTGAAAGAAAATACAATTGTTCTCGAAGTGAATGAAAATAGGAAACTAGGATAACTGGAATGGGACTCCAGGGTCTGCGAATGCCTGCAGATCTACCTTGGGTCTCTTGTTGGACTGAAGGCAGTAGCTCCACTCAGGTCAACGCAGTCCAATATCAAAATCTACACATAAAGTGCAGAGTGCAAAATCAATACAACCGACCCCATGTACTTGTGAGTGTCGAGCCTAACCTCGGCGAAGTAGTGGCGAGCCTAGTACAAGACACATATATAAACCTGTGTAATTAAGCAATATAGAGGCATAATAACAAATAATATAGACTAAACACATAATAACGGGAGGGGAAAACATGTTGAGGGAAGTACGAGATCATGAGAACAGAACAGTAAAGACAACACAGCAAACCAAGTGCACGACATTACCCTTCGTGTTTTTACTCTCATCCTCACCATAACAAATGAAAGGAACGATGATAATGAATATGAAATGGCATGGCATCACCCTTCGTGCTTTACGCTCTTCCTCACATGATATTGAATATGACATGGCACGGCATCACCCTTCGTGCTTTACACTCTTCCTCACATGATAATGCATATAAAATTGCAGGACATCACCCTCTCCGCTTTACACCCTTCCTCACATGATAATGAATATGCAATAGCACGGCATCACCCTTCGTGCTTTAGACTCTTCCTCACCCAAACAAGAAAACAATAACAACCGGGCAATAGGATTATTAATAACAAGCCCCATTTCAAAATTTAGTTTCACAACGTCAACCTCAACTTTAAGTCAAAACTCAACCAATATCCAATTCCAGGAAACATGATAAGAATTTCCCAACACAAAGAATAACCCATTTAAGCATGAATAATACGAATAAAGAATACAACAATCACAAGAATAAGACTCACTCGCATGCTATGACTCGACGACAACGCATAGGTACTCGTCACCTCACCTATATGTTGTACTCAAAAACCAAACACATAGCAAATATGCAACAACACCTAATCCCTCAAGCTAAGGTTAGCCACAACACTTACCTTGCTACCACAGACAAACTCAAAGCTCAAACACCGTTTTTCCCTTCTCACGAGCCTCTGAACCAATAGAATCTAGCAAACTACCAACCAAACAATTTAATTTAAGCTTTAGGAACTACCCACGATTGTAAGGAATTCAATTTAGGCCATTTTGGAAAAAGTCAACACCCGGGCCCGCTTGGTCCAAATCCGAAATTCGGACCAAAACTTGATTACCCATTCACCCCCAAACCCGGATATACAATTGGTTTTGGAATCCGACCTCAAATCGAGGTCTAAATCCCCAAATTTCGAAATCCCTAGTTTCTACTCAAAAATTCCCAATTCCACCTTGAAAATCCTAAATTTTAGGTTGAAATCTTGTTATAAGAAGTGGAAGATTGAAAGAAATGAGTTAAGAATTATTTACCTATAATTTGGGAAAGAAATAGCCTTTGAAAAATCGCCTCTTGAGGTTTAGGTTTCGAAAATTTGGGAAATGAATCAAAAATCCCGTCTATGTCTCTTTTACATAGTTGAATGCAAAGGTGCCATCGCATTTGCGAAGCCCTTCACAGTCCTGCTGCCTTCGCAAATGCTAGGAAAGTGTCTCAAATGTGATCACTGAACCTCGCAAATGCGAATAAAAGATCGCATTTGCGATCCTGCCCCTTCCCAAACTCCCTTCGCAATTGCGAAGGTAACCTCGCGAATGCAAGAACTACTGGCCCAGCCTTTATTCCCATTTGCGATGAAGGCCTCGCAAATGCGGAACCTTCAGGGTTCGCAATTGCGATGCCTGATCTCGCATTACCAACAATAGGTTCAACTATACCAGCAAAATTTTCTTTGTTCCAAAACACTCCGTAGCCTATCAGAAACTCACCCGAGACCTCGGGGCTCCAAACCAAATATGCACACAAGTCTTAAAACATTATATGACCTTGCTGGTGCGATCAAATCGCCAATTTAACACCTAAAACTATGAATTTAGCATGAAATCACATGAAATTCTCAAGAACACTTTGAAATTCTTATTTTCTCAACCGGACGCCCGAAACCAGACGCCCGAATCACGTCAAATAAACTCCATTTTTTACCAAATTTCACAAACATGACTTTAATATCATATTAAACCTGTACCGGGCTCAAGAACCAAAATACGGGCCTGATACCATCAAGATCAAACATAATCAATTTCTTTAAATCATTAGATTTTTAGTCTTACAATTTTCATGAAAAATTCATTACTCGGGCTAGGGACCTCCGAATCCGATTCCGGGCATACGCCCAAGTCCCATATTTTACTACGGACCCACCGGAACTGTCAAAATACGAGTCCGGGTCCGATTACTCAAAATGTTGACTGAAGTCAACTAAATTGACTTTCAAAGGCAAAATTATAATTTTCTCAAATTTCTACACAAAAGCTTTCCGAAAACGCGTCCGGACATTGCACGCAAATCGAGGAGAATAAATATGAGGTTTTGAAGGCCTCGAAACACGGAATCGAGTTCTAAAACGTAAAATGACCTTTTGGGTCATCACATTATGCTTCACGAACACGAGGGCAGTGCCACATTTGTGTAGAAGGAGGCTGCATATCTGGGCATAGTATTTCAAAAATAGAGCTTGGGTTCATTTCACCCATTTTACAACTTTAAGTCAAAACTCAACCAATAAATGAGGTTTTGAAGGCCTCAGAACACGTAATCGAGTTCTAAAACGTAAGATGACCTTTTGGGTCATCACATTCTCCATCTCTAAAACAATCATTCATCATCAAAAGGACATAGAAAAGTACCTGAGCTGGGAAAAACGTGGGGATATCTACTCCGAATATCGAACTCGGACTCCCAAGTAGTTACCTCAACAGGTTGACCTCTCCATTGCACTTGAACCGAAGGATAACTCTTTGATCTCAACTAACAAACCCGACGGTCTAAAATGGCTATCGGATCCTCCTCGTAGGTCAAATCCTTGTCCAACTGGACAATGCTGAAATCTAACACGTGGGATGGATCAAAGTGATACTTCCGAAGCATAGACACATGAAACACCGGATGTACCGCTGATAAGCCTTGTGGCAACGCAAGTCTATAAGCCACCTCTCCCACTCGATTAAGAATCTCAAAAGGCCCGATGAACCTAGGGCTTAACTTGCCCTTCTTCCCAAATCTTATTACGCCCTTCATGGGTGACACCCGAAGCAATACTCTCTCTCCAACCATGAATGCTATATCCCGAACCTTACGGTCAGCATAACTTTTTTGCCTGGACTAAGCTGTACAAAGTCTATCCTGAATGATCTTAATCTTATCCAAGGCATCCTGTACCAAATCCATACCCAATAACCGAGCCTCCCCTAGCTCAAGCCACCCAATCGGCGATCGACACCGTCTACCATATAACGCCTCATAGGGAGCCATCTGGATTCTCGACTGATAACTGTTATTGTAGGAAAAATTTGCTAATGTCAAGAACTGATCCCAAGAATCTCCAAAGTCAATGACACAGGAGCGGAGCATATCCTCCAAAATCGAAATGGTACGCTCGAACTGTCCGTCCATCTAAGGATGAAATACGGTGCTCAGCTTGACCCGTGGGCCCAACTCACGCTGTACTGCCAGATAGACACGGGCACACCATGAAGACGAATGATCTCACAGATGTAAATCTCTACCAACCGCTCCGAAGAATAGGAAACTGCCACAGGAATGAAATACGTTGACTTAGTTAGTCTATCCATAATAACCCATACTGCATCGAACTTCCTATGAGTCCGTGGGAGTCCAACAATGAAATCCATAGTGATACTCTCCCACTTCCACTTAGTAATCTTAATCTTCTGAAGCAAACCACCAGGTCTTTAATGTTCGTACTTTGATTGCTGTCAATTTAAATACCGAGCTACATATGCAACAATATCCTTATTCATCCTCCTCCACCAATAATGCTGCCGCAAGTCCTAATACATTTTAGCAGCGCCTGGATAAATAGAATACAGGGAACTGTGGGCCTCCTCTAGAATCAACTCATGAAGCCCATCCACATTAGGCACACAAATAGGACCCTGCATCCTCAAAACTCCGTCATCTCCAACTACAACCCGCTTGACATCACCGTGATGCATCATGTCCCTAAGGACAAGAAAATGAGGATAATCATACTGTCGCTCCCTGATACGCTCAAACAAGGAAGACCGAGCAACTGTGCAAGATAAAACACGGCTGGGCTTCGAAACATCCAACCTTATGAACTGATTGGCCAAAGTCTGAACGTCCAATGCAAGAAGTCTCTCACCAATAGGAATGTATGCAAGGCTACCCATACTAGCTGACTTCCTACTCAAAGCATCGGCCACCACATTGGACTTTTCGGGATGATATAAGATGGTGATATCATAGTCTTTCAATAGCTCCAACCACCTCCTCTACCGCAAATTGAGCTCCTTCTGCTTGAACAAATATTGCAAACTCTTATGATCCTTGAACACCTCACACGACACACCATATAGATAGTGCTTCCAAATCTTCAACATGTGAACAATGGCTGCCAACTCCAAGTTATAAATTGGATAATTCCTCTCGTGAATCTTCAGCTGCTATGAAGCATACGCAATAACCTTGCCACCCTACATCAATACCGCACCATGTCCAATACGGTATGCATAACAATATACTATATAGGGCCCTGAACCTGTAGGCAACATCAACACCGGTGTTGTAGTCAAAGCTGTCTTGAGCTTCTGGAAGCTCGCTTCACACTCATCTGACTGTCACACCTCCTTTTTGCGCGCCCGCCCCCAAAGGGTTAGATGCGCGAGGGGAGTTTTTTCCAATTTAAGTGATAATATTCGAAATGGGATTATTTATTTAATTCAGAGTCGCCACTTGGGAAAGGTTTGGCTTTTGGTGTCCCAAGTCACCAGTTTATCTTGAATCCCAAATCGAGGAAAATATTCGACTTTTCCAAATGAAGTCTGCGAACCAGAAATTCTAAGTAAGGAATTCTGTTGACCCGAGGGAAGGTGTTAAGCACCCTCGAATCCCGTGGTTCTAGCACGGTCGCTTAAATTGTTATAATGGCTAAATATCGGATTTAAATACATGTTGTGACTTATGTGCTTTTATTAAGTTTAAAACGCTTTTATTATTATCATTTATTTTTATAGAATTGCAACGTTGTGAAAATGCATCTCGAACCACGTCACAATCAATGCACCCGTGGTCGTCGACACATTTTGACTCCGTTGAGATTTGAATTTGGGTCACATCAATGTGCACCCGTGTTTAAGAATATAATTTGATTAAACCGTGCCTAAAAAAGTCTAACGCGTTATTATTTTTGGATAAGGCCGTGAGATTCACTAAACGGCCTGTCCTGGATTCTAAATATTTATTATGGTTAGTTATTGAGGGCCCCGCAATTTGCATTTTTTATTTGGCGAGGCTCGTCTCATTATTTTAGAAAAAGGATATCCAAAAGCGACTACATTTCTATTATGTTTGTTTCCAGAAATAAAAAAATGTATGCTAATTGAAGTATATGCTTTGGCCTAAACCGGATTCTTATCAATTTCTGATTGGTTACTTATAAAGTGAAGAGACGTCATACCTTACGAAAATGCTTTGGTTGGACAAAGAAATTACATATGAGATTGAAGAAATGCAACACTTAATCCGAACAACATCCTTAAGTCGAGTTTAAATTAAATTGTTTAAGCAGGATTAATAGAATTCCTTATTAAAGGATGTTACTAATGATGTTCAAAACTCGTCCTATAAACTGCCTAAAGAAGTCGAAACTGGGTAATTCAAAAACTGTATTAACTTTGGCTAGATTTAACAACCATTCGCCCTTACGTATTCAAAGCATGCTAAAAAAGCGAGTTTAAGTTAACAATCGTATTAAATAGCTGCACATTTCATTAATTATATTTACATCCTGGATACGACTAAACGAGTCAAATGTCACAGTTTCAGATTGGCATAAACTTTAATTAAATACAACCTTACTAATGTATCTCTATTGGGCTCACAGACTAGAACTCACACAACTTAACAACATTTATATAAAGGGAAACTTGTGAGCAATGCAACAGATGATTATAACTCCTTCAGTTCTTTCGATTCAACTCTTATTGCAATATCAGATAGGTTCGAAATGTGTACCTGAGGAGATGCTTACAATGAAGAAAACAGGGGGGTCAGTTGAGTAGCAGTGTAAATAAAACAGCAGCAGTAACAGATGAATAGCAGCAGGCCCAATTGTACAAAATCCCAGTGCAAAAGGCAACCAGTGCCGATGGAAAAAATGACAGAATGACAGCAATGACTAGCAGTATAGGAACAGAGATCCAGACCTATCCAATTCCAAGAGAATCAACCCAGGCAAACCAAACTAACACTTTTAGCTGATGCTTGAAAGAAAAGAAAGTTGACTGAATAGGCTGAGCAGGCTAAACATTGAACAAAAGCAGGAAGAAAACCAGTTTCTGACATCTGTATCTTTATCCCTCTTACTATCTATTTCCTTTCAAAATCCAATCTCCAATTTCAGTCTTGAAATCTATTTTGGATATCCAGAGGAATTCTTTTCCAGTTTTCTGTTTTTCAGAACTCAATTCTCCTCCAAATGTTCCCTCTCAGTTCCCTCTGTTGTTATCAATGTCTATCCGTGTGTGTGTGTGTATATCAAAATCTTTGTATCTCTCCCCCCTCTCTCTGTGTATTATCCCCTCCTTTTATAAGCCTAAAATCAACCCTTTAACAGCCTGTTC
This sequence comes from Nicotiana tabacum, assembly GCF_000715075.1. NCBI lineage: Eukaryota > Viridiplantae > Streptophyta > Magnoliopsida > Solanales > Solanaceae > Nicotiana > Nicotiana tabacum. Next base: position 159,786,454 of record NC_134101.1, on the reverse strand, counting down.
GACAATCAGAACAACCCTCCCATGTGCTATCCTCTTTTTAGATTCCACTTAGCTATTTAAGTATAAACAAACCCCCCCACATGATATTCCCTGGCAGTCTTACTTTAAGTAATGTTTATTATTTCTGAAGCTAAAGTAGAGTATGGGCAGCAGAATGTAGTCTGACAGCATATGCTGTCAAACTATTTTAATTCAAACAGGACCTTTATGCACATGTTGTCCACAGATGCACATGCCATCAATTCAGATTACAATTACAGCCTACGCCTTAGATTTCTGAAATCAAATTAGCAATTATAAGTAACTAAACTCAGTTCCTAATTGATTCAGGCAATGCTTAACAGAAGCAGGTCAATTGGTTATTGTTCGGACAACTGAAACTAATTGACGACACATGTCGACTCGACTATATTAATCATAACATGTACAATTCTAGCCAAAGATCAGAAATCCAAACAGTATCAACAAGGGGTTCAGATTGCAATGTCAATACAGAAATGACTTTGGGAGCTAATTGAATGACCAATTACGAATTCAATTGAACACACAGTTTACACACACACATTATGAAAAAGACTTGACCAAATACAGAGGTCCGGCCAAGGTGGACAATAGCAGTTCAAAAACACAAAACAAAAAGTTTGGCCATACGGACAAACCTTTAACAACACACAAACATACGAACTGAAATAAAGAAAAGAAAATTAACTCACCTTAAAGCTTTGAAAGAACAAATCAGAAAAATCCACTGGCGTTTGAACAGACCTTCTTTAAGGTTGAATGGACTTTTAAACGAAGTGTTTCTCGGATGAGAAACACTTCGATTAAGGTCCATTAGACCCTAATCTCTTGGCTTAAACAGGCACGGACTAGGCTTGGGGTTTCTAGGGTTCGTGGATGGTAGATTTGGAATTTGGGCTTCCATGGTTAGATTCGGACCAAACCAAGCATGGTTTGGTCACGAGGGGGTCCGGTGATTGTCTGGTATGAATCTAGGGCAGATCGGTGTAGATCGAGTTTTGCTCGAATCTTCAAATGAAGATTCGAGGACCTAGAGGATGATTCGAACTAAACGGTCCACAGATCCATGTTCAGGGTGTCAAGGTGGTTTTAGGGTGTTAAGGTGAAGGTCATCGGCGTTCATGCTGCCGGGTTTCATGGTGAAGGATACAGGGGCGGCTCTAGGGTTCCGGGCTTCTGTGAAGACGATGAAAGGTAAAGGGGGGGGGGTCTTTGGATGGGGCGTAGGGTAATGGTTATAGGCTTATATAGTTAGTGGATAGATGGATCATGGCTGTTGGATGACACACGATGAAGGGCCAGGATCCTTCAACTAATGGGAAACGGTGTCGTTTCAAGTGTAAAGGGTTGGGGTCGGTCCGGGTAAGACGGGTCGGGTCTATTAGTGGGTACGGGGTGTGGGGTCTTGGCCGTTGGATCAGTTTGGTTTGAATGGTTGAGATGGATTGGTATTGAAACGACGTAGTTTTGGTGTCAAACTACGTCGTTTTGTGGCCTGGGGGTGGGTTGTTCGGACTGGTAACTTGGGCTGCTCATTTGGGCCCTAAATTTGAAATGGGGATCAGCCCAATTTCAACAAATTTTAGCCTTTTTTCTTTATTTCTAATTTTCTAAAAACACACAACCTAATTAAATAAAATTAAAACCATTAATTAACGTTTAATGTTTTTATCACATACATATAAAAAATGTTAAAAGTAGGTAAGATTAAACAAAACAACAAATCAAGGATAAAAATGCGTATTTTATGATTTTCTATTTAACAACCGGATTACGGTTCAAATTACGCATGACACATACATTTTTTGTATTTTGTTTTAATAAAAATAAAAATGGGCAAAAATCATAAATAATTAACAAAGTGCCATGTAAAAAATCCAAATATTGTACAGCAGGACCAATTATTATTATTTTTTATTTCTTTTGGAGCGATTGTCGCGTGAAACAAAAATCACGTGCTCACAGCTGCCCCTCTTTGTTCGGAAATACGAAGAGTTTTCGTGCAAAGATAAAGTGAGCGTGTATGAGCGATTTTTGCCTATGGACTACTCCGTGTGAAGCATGTTTTTGAAAGATCTGACCGAATCTTGCTTCAAAGATTTCCTACATATCCTGGGCTAAACAGGAATCAGGTCAATGTAGTTCGGGAAGTTTTGGTAGCTGGGACTACCATGGGATTGCAATGCTTGCTGTTACTGCTGTTGCTGTTGTCACTGCTGCGTCACTGACCGCCTTATTACAACCAAAGGAAAATTGGAACTGAACTAACTACTTATATGCATGTCAACTGCGAGTTACAAGATTCCTATCTATGATTCTTTTGCGACTTGATCTTGGGTCTTAGCTGATTGTGCTTGGAGACTTTGATCCGAATCTTGATGCTTGCGAGTTGCGGCGACTTGTTCAATCTTTGGGATACTGAGTGAAATGCGACTGGCAGAGTTCAGGACCTTAGTCAAATGTTGGAGCCGATCCGCCTTCCATTTACTCTGATATTCTCGGGACATCTTCTTTTTTTGTCTTTTTTTCTTCTTTGATTCTGAGTTGAGACTCATCTCGTCGGTCATTTCGAATAGCGTGGCTCGAGGTTAGACCTGCGGGAGAAAACAAACAAACGAACGAAATTTTCTGCCCCAGTTTCATTAGGAAAATTTCGTGAATTATTCGCCAGGAAGTTCATAAAATTGATGAAGGAAGATAAAAATGTTCAGTTCAGGGTTGGAGCCCTAATACCGACTAGCTAGGGAGAAGTTCAGTTTTAGAGTTGAAACTCTAATACTGACCAACTGGGGAAAAGTTCAGCTTAAGGGTTTAAAACCCTAATGCTGATTACAGGAAACAGTTCAGTTTAGGGTTTAAAATCCTAATGCTGGCTGAAGGAAAAATTCAGTTTAGGGTTTAAAACCCTAATTCTGACTAAAGGGAAAAATTCAGTTTAGGGTTTAAAACCCTAATGCTGATTGCATGGAAAAGCTCAGTTTAGGGTTTAAAACCCTAATGCTGGCTGAATGGAAAGAGTTCAGTTTAGGATTTAAAACCCTAATGTTGATTGCATGGAAAAGCTCAGTTAGGATTTTAAAACCCCAATTCTGGCTGAAAGGAAAAAATTCAGTTCAGGGTTTAAAACCCTAATGCTGACTAAAGGAAAAATTCAGTTCAGGGTTTAAAACCCTAACGCTGATTGCATGGAAAAGCTCAGTTTAAGGTTTAAAACCCTAATGCTGGCTGAAAGAAAAAAAATTCAGTTCAGGGTTTAAAACCCTAATGCTGACTAAAGGAAAAATTCAGTTCAGGGTTTAAAACCCTAATGCTGATTGCATGGAAAAGCTCAGTTTAGGGTTTAAAACCCTAATGCTGGCTGAATGGAAAAAAGTTCAGTTTAGGGTTTAAAACCCTAATGCTGACTAAAGGGAAAATTCAGTTTAGGGTTTAAAACCCTAGTGCTGACTTCATGGAAAAGCTCAGTTTAGGGTTTAAAACCCTAATGCTGGCTGAAAGGAAAAAATTCAGTTCAGGGTTTAAAACCCTAATGCTGACTAAAGGAAAAATTCAGTTCAGAGTTTAAAACCCTAATGCTGATTGCATGGAAAAGCTCAGTTTAGGGTTTAAAACCATAATGCTAGCTGAATGGAAAAAGTTCAGCTTAGGGTTTAAAACCTTAATGCTGATTAAAGGAAAAATTCAGTTTAGGGTTTAAAACCCTAATGCTGACTAAAGGGAAAATTTAGTTTAGGGTTTAAAACCCTAATGCTGACTGCATGGAAGAGCTCAGTTTAGGGTTTAAAACCCTAATGCTGGCTGAAAGGAAAAAATTCAGTTTAGGGTTTAAAACCCTAATGCTGACTAAATGGAAAAAAGTTCAGTTTAGGGTTTAAAACCCTAATGCTGATTACATGGAAAAGCTCAGTTTAGGCTTTAAAACCCTAATGCTGGTTGAAAGGAAAAATCAGTTTAGGGTTTAAAACCCTAATGCTGATTAAAGGAAAAATTCAGTTTAGGGTTTAAAACCCTAATGCTGACTGGAAGGAAAAGCTCAGTTTAGGGTTTAAAACCCTAATGCTGGCTAAAGGAAAAAGTTCAGTTTAGGGTTTAAAACCCTAATGCTGACTGAAAGGAAAAGCTCAGTTTAGGGTTTAAAACCCTAATGCTGGCTGAAGGAAAAGCTCAGTTTAGGGTTTAAAACCCTAATGCTGGCTGAATGGAAAAAGTTCAGTTTAGGGTTTAAAACCCTAATGCTGACTGGAAGGAAAAGCTCAGTTTAGGGTTTAAAACCCTAATGCTGGCTAAAGGAAAAAGTTCAGTTTAGGGTTTAAAACCCTAATGCTGACTGGCTGGGGACAAAGTTCGAGAATACTAAACGATCTCTTTTTTTGAATTTTCTTGTTTTAGTAGAAGATAAAAGGGAGTTTCGTGGAAACTTACCTTTCGAGTGAATTCATCATTGCCAAAGTACTTCTTGTACCCGTGTACCTTCTTCTTTGGGCGTCACCTGCTTCTTGCACGGTTGTCTTGGATTAGACATGTTTCAACCTTTCAGACAAAGAATCATTTGTTAGTTCGGAAATGACGGTCGGTTTGGTGACCTTGATCGTTCCCGGTTGCTTTGTTGCGTCTTCATTTCTGTTGCGAAGTCCCGCCATTGATTTGATTCATATGTCGGAACCTTTTAGACTGCTCAGGCTTGTATTTCCAGATTCCGTAATGATTTGCCTTGTAAGGCCCCTTTTTTTGTGTCCCGTTTTGCTTGGAGGTTCTCAACGGGGATTTTATTGGGGGTATTCTGTACAACAGGAAGTCCTATGGGGGAATATTTACAAAGTGTATTCTTTGTGTGGATCTTTGTACAATGGGGCATGTTGGGTAATTGTTTCGCAGTGGGCTTTCTAGGCATGGTTGGGGTAAGGTCTTCGGGGAATTTTTTACAAAGGGACTCGCTGGGGATGTGCTGGGGAAATTCCAACGGGGATTTTTTTTTTCGTATTGGGGAGACTCTGTGGGAGATTGTACAAGGAGGGACTCTGTGGGGATTTGTACAGAGGGAGACTCGGTGGGGATTCGTCCGAAGGCGGACTTGCTGGGGGAGATTTCTCTCTTTCCTCTTTACTTTAAACACCATCAAACATCATGATTCATCAGGCTTGGGAAATCGTACCAACGAAATGAGGCGTTTTCCTTCATGAGACGGGATTCCGTGCAAACAAACCTGCCACCTGCCCTTTCCGGTGTATCCTGAACTTGGGGTTAAAACATAAAAGGGATTCGAAGAGAAGCAAAGAAAGGAGAAAACAAATTTTAGGAAGGGAGTGTCCCTTTTGGGACGAGAAAGACTTATCTGAGGAAGATAACGCTGGCTTTAAATGTCATGACATGCTCTTTGGACTGGACGCCTGACCTTCCATGAACTTGCGTTTCCCTGAACCAGAACGGATCTATGATTCCAAACCGGTGGAACTTTGCCGAGACCTCCTTGGGGTGGAGTCATTCTTTTCGGCCAACAACGCCCTTTGCGGGTTTTCGCCGGCTGACCTCTCTCATTTCTCTTCCTGTCATCGCTTGATAGCACTCTTTATGAGTTTTTACTAAACAAGCTCTCTCATTTTGGTTTCTCTACTCCCGTCGCCTCGTGGTGCCCGAAGGTTTTCACCGACGAGACTCTCTCATTTTATCTCTCTCAATTCAGAGTGTGCCGGTTTCTATTTGTGACGCTTATTGGTTTCCCACTATCTTTGGTAATTGATTTGAAGGCTTGTGCTTGGTAAAGAGAGGTAGATGATACTAACTTCTAAACTGCTCGACGTGCCCCGGTTTCAATTTCAGGGTGAATGGGATTTTATTGTTGGTGTGACTGAACCTCAGGGAGAGGCTGCCTACGTATCCTTTCGGAATCAAGTCAAACGTAGTTCAGGCCTCAATCAATGTTTTTTTTTTTTTTTTTTGTAAGCGGCTCAAAGGTTTGTAGAGAGAATTGGGTAGTGTTTGGGGAGTAGTGGGGAATAAAACCTTCGTCATTTCAAATGCGTCAAGACTACTGGAGTATAATTCAGACGTAGTATCTCTTGACTGCATCCGCATTTACTGCTGTGTCGGGGTCATTTCCTTCGATATCACCTAAATACAATGCTCCTCTCGGCAATATCTTCCTTATGATGTATGGGCCTTTCCAATTTGGAGCAAACTTCCCTTTTGCTTCCTCATGATGCGGCAGAATACGCCTCAGTACCAGCTGACCTATTTCGAAATTCCTGGGTCAGACTTTTTTATTGTAAGCACGGGCCATCCTTCGTTGGTACAACTGTCCGTGACAAACCGCGGCCATTCGCTTTTCATCAATCAAAGTCAATTGCTCTAACCGAGTCTTGACCCACTCGCTGTCTTCGATTTCTGCTTCGACAATGGTTCGAAGCGAAGGAATTTCTACCTCTGCCGGTATTACAGCCTCGGTCCCATAAACCAAAAGATAAGGAGTCGCTCCTACTGATGTGCGTACCGTAGTGCGATACCCCAATAATGCAAAAGGTAACTGCTCATGCCACTGTCGGGAACTTTGGATCGTTTTCCTCAAAATCTTCTTGATGTTTTTGTTTGCCGCTTCCACAGCACCATTGGCTTTCGGCCGATAAGGAGTAGAATTCCTATGCGTTATCTTGAACTGCTCGCATACATCTCCCATCAAGTGACTGTTCAAGTTTGCTGCGTTATCTGTAATGATAGTCGTAGGAATACCGAAACGACAGATAAGATTTGAGTGTACAAAATCCACTACAGCTTTTTTAGTGACCGACTTGAGAGTGACAGCTTCTACCCATTTTGTGAAGTAATCGATGGCAACCAGTATAAACCTGTGTCCATTCGAAGCCTTCGGTTCGATTGGTCCAATGACGTCCATGCCCCAGGCGACAAATGGCCAAGGTGCAGACATGGGATGCAGCTCCGTGGGAGGTGCATGAATCAAATCACCGTGCACCTGACATTGATGACACTTCCGAACGAAGCTAAAGCAATCCTTTTCCATGGTCATCCAGTAATAACCTGCTCGAAGGATTTTCTTTGCTAAGACATACCCGTTCATGTGAGGTCCGCACACACCTGCGTGTACTTCGTGCATGATCTTTCTTGCTTCCTCGATATCGACACATCTTAAGAGATTGAGGTCCGGGGTCCTCTTATATAACAATTCACCGCTCAGAAAGAAACCACTTGCATGTCGCCTAATGGTCCTCTTTTGATCTCCAGTAGCGTGCTCGGGGTATTCTTGTGTCTTCAGGAACCTCTTGATGTCATGGTACCAAGGCTGCGTATTTGATCCCGCCTCGATTACATTGCAGTAACCGTGTCTTTCCTTGATTTGGATTTCCAAAGGATCGACGTGGGCGTTGCCTGGGTAGGGCAGCATTGAAGCCAAAGTAGCAAGTGCATCTGCCAGTTCATTGTGACACCTCGGGATATACCTGAACTCTATTGATGTAAAGCGCTTGCTGAGGTCCTCTACATGCTGTCGGTACGGGATAAGTTTGACATCCCGAGTTTCCCATTCGCCTTGGGCTTGCCGGATAATCAGGTCAGAATCTCCCATAATCAGTAAGTCTTCGACATCCTGATCGATTGCCATATGCATGCCCATGATGCAGGCTTCATACTCAGCTGTATTATTTGTGCAAAAGAAACGAAGTCTAGCTGTGGCGGGATAATGCTGACCAGAAGGCGAGATCAAAATTGCCCCAATCCCTACACCCTTGGCGTTCACGGCTCCATCAAAGAACATCTTCCAAACATGAGCTTCCTCCGAGACCACTTCTACGGTGTTTACTTCTTCATCTGGAAAGTAGGTATCCAATGGCTGGTATTCCTCATCGACCGGATTTTCGGCCAAATGATCTGCTAACGCCTGGGCTTTCATTGCCGTGCGAGTGACATAGACTATGTCGAATTCCGTAAGCAAGATTTGCCATTTAGCCAGTCTCCCAGTAGGCATTGGTTTCTGAAATATATACTTCAAAGGATCCAACCTGCTTATGAGGAACGTAGTGTGGGCTTGGAGATAATGTCTCAACTTTTGAGCAACCCATGTGAGAGCGCAGCATGTCCTTTCCAGCAGAGTGTATTTGGCCTCGTAGCCGGTGAATTTCTTGCTCAAGTAGTAGATTGCTTGCTCCTTCTTTCCGGTTACGTCGTGTTGCCCGAGGACGCAGCCGAAAGAGTTCTCCAAGACTGTCAGATACAAGAAAAGTGGCCTTCCCGGTTCTGGAGGGACCAAGACTGGGGGATTCGAAAGGTATTCTTTGACTTTATCAAAGGCTTCTTGACACTCAGTTGTCCATTTAATCGCCGCATCTTTCCTTAACAGCTTGAATATGGGCTCACACGTGCTTGTCAGCTGGGCAATAAACCGACTGATGTAGTTCAACCTGCCCAACAGACTCATCACGTCTTTCTTTGTTCTCGGGGGAGGCAGATCTCTGATGGATTTTATCTTAGTTGGATCTAGCTCGATACCTCTCCTGCTTACGATGAAGCCCAAAAGTTTGCCCGACGGAACTCCGAAAGCGCATTTGGCTGGGTTCAGCTTCAAGTCATACTTCCTTAATCTCTCGAAGAATTTCCTCAAGTCTTGGATGTGATTATCCCGCGTCCTGGACTTGACTATCACGTCGTCCACGTACACCTCTATTTCCTGATGCATCATGTCATGGAAAATGGCAGTCATGGCCCTCATGTACGTAGCCCCAGCATTCTTCAAACCAAATGGCATGACCCGGTAACAGTAGGTGCCCCAAGGCGTGGTGAAGGCAGTCTTCTCGGCGTCCTCTTCATCCATCAATACCTGATGATACCCAGCGTAACAATCTACGAAAGACTGTATCTCGTGTTTGGCGCAATTATCAACGAGGATGTGGATGTTGGGCAGCGGGAAATTATCTTTAGGACTTGCTCTGTTCAGATCTCGGTAATCTACACATACCCGAGTTTTCCCGTCCTTTTTTGGTACTGGAACCACATTCGCCAACCATGTTGTATATTGGACTACCCGAATCACTCCCGTTTTCAGTTGTTTGGTGATCTCCTCTTTGATCTTGTCGCTGACCTCAGTTTTGAACTTTCGTTGCTTTTGTTGAACTGGAGGACAATCAGGATGAATCGGCAATTTATGAACCACTAGATCAACACCTAGTCCCGGCATGTCATCATATGACCAAGCAAACACGTCTTTAAATTCAAAAAGAAGTTGAATTATCGCCTCTCGCGTTTTCTTGTCCGTGTGAATGCTTATCTTGGTCTCCCGGATTTCTTCCGGGGTTCCTAAATTTACCGGTTCAGTGTCATTCAGATTTGGCTTAGGTTTATTCTCGAAATATTCCAACTCTCGGTTTATCTCCCTAAAAGCCTCTTCCGCATCATATTCTGGTTCTGGGTTCATTAATTCGCAGTTAAATAACTCATTGTGATCTGGGCGTGAAGTCCGCAAGCATGTCATATTTAAAGCCGCATTATTATAACTGAAAAGAAAGGCAAAAGGAAAAATAACAAAAATCAGAACAAAAGAAAGAATGGGAAAGCAACGATGATTTTTTTTATTTTTCTTTGGAAAGTTGGAAGACAACAATGTTTACAACTTAGGGATTCAAAACAACAATTGAAAGGAAGAAAACGCTCAAGTTATGTCCTGGAGATAACTTGTGACACAGGAAAGGTGGCAGGACAGGTCTACCCGGACTTCCGTCTAGTCGGGAATGGCGTGGCCTCCCAGTTTTGAAGTTGGGCGTTCGGCCCCATGTACAGCATCTCAGCAGTGCTTGTGCCTTCACCTGGTTGAACCATGTGGACCTCGTAGAGCATCTCTCTCATCGCCCCACATATCTCCTCGATTTCCTCAGCTGTGAAGACCTCATCATCTTCTTCTTCAGCGTACCTTGGCCTGATGAAAGTTGCATATAAATCCGGCAGTGGTTGAGGTAACTTCCAACCCTCATTTTTCCTTTTCTTTGCCCACTCTTCGTCGGCTGGAGTAGGTTTGAAACCTAGTCCAAAAGGTTTCTTGGTGACTGGCAAGGTAATGGGCTCTGTTATTCCCTGAAGGGTTCGTCCAAGCCCCTTCCCTGGTCTAAATCCGTGCCGGATCATCTCTTTGGCCACCATAACCGAGGCGTTAGACAAGAAAGGCTGGGGGCAGGGTATTCCCTCTTCGTGCTGCTCTGCCAGTACAATCTCAAAAGCTTGATAGACAGTATGTTCGCTCCCTTCTCTCGGTTCCAGATATGGGGTGGATGGGTCCCGATAAATAGCATGCTCATCTTCCCCATGGACCACGATCTCTCTGTCTTCGTACTCGAACTTCACCATCTGGTGAAGAGTGGAAGGCACGGCTCCTGCCGCATGGATCCAAGGTCTGCCAAGGAGAAAATTGTAGGATGTATCCATGTCGAGCACCTGGAAGGTTACTTGAAATTCGACTGGTCCTATGACCAACAACAGGTCTATTTCTCCCATGGTATCTCTCTTGATGCCGTCGAAAGCCCTTACGCAGACATTGTTGGGTCGGATTCTTCCGGTCCCAATTTCCATTCTTTGTAGCGTGGAGAGCGGGCAAATGTCAACGCCTGAGCCTCCATCCAACATTACCCGCTTGACATAATAGTCTTCGCATTTAACTGTTAGATGCAAAGCCTTGTTGTGTGCCGCTCCTTCCGGGGGTAGATCGTTCTTGCTGAAAGAGATTTGGTTGACGGCGAAGAATCTTTCTGTCATCCACTCTAATTGCTCAACCGAGGTTTCAACTGGCACATATGCTTCATTCAGGGTCTTCAGTAAGATCTTTTGATGCTCGGCCGACCTCATCAATAATGATAGCATGGACACTTGCTCGGGGTACTTGCGCAGTTGATCTATCACTTCGTAATCCGGCATTTTCATTTGTTGGAAGAACACTTCCGCTTCTTCAACACTTACGGGCTTCTTTGGCGGGAAGCGCCTTTGTGTGGCGTTGTTCAGTTCTTGGGTGTTTGAATACCTTCCAATGAAAGTATTTTCTGGAAGTTCTCCCATGACCTCTTTACCTTTGTACATTACCAAAGTCTTTTGATAATTCCACGGCACTGTGGACGGGTTGGTCATTGGCTTTTGTGGCACGCGTCCGATAACCACTGGCTCATTCAGCCGAGGTGGTTGAATCGTCCCCCGGACCACATAGGCCCCTTTCGGCACGTACATAGGTTTTGTCTTTTTGATTGCGAAGTTCTGCGTCTTCTCAGCTCGACCTCGTGGTATGTAAAGAACTCCATCCCCTACCGGCACCACTTTCTTCTCTACCTTCTTTTCAAGTTCTTTCTTTATAGCCTTGGCCTCCTCCCCCTTTCCCGGTTTCTGGTCTGTTTCGAGCCTCTTCCCCGTGTTGACAATGGCAATTATGACTTTCAGAGCAGGGTCGAATTCTTTGTCTTCGCAAATCATTCCGATCAGCGGCCCATTGTTGTGAGCAGGCAATGGATTGTTAGTCACATTTGGGGTCTCTTCGTCCCTTAGCACTATTTTCCCTTGCTCTATCAAATTCTCGACCACTCTTTTCAACGACCAGCAATCATTTGTATCATGTCCCTCGGCCCCTGAATGATAGGCGCATCTGACTCCAGCTTTGTAAGAAGGTGACGTCGGGTTTTGCCTTGTTTGAGGGATTGGTTGCAAGAAACCCAATTGGACTAGCTTAGGGAAAAAGTAGAGTATTGCTCACCGATGGGCGTGAAAGTCCACCGTCGAGGTGGCTCCTGAGGGCGAAAGTTATTCTGCGGGGGTTGTGGGTTATAGTGGTTGCGGTAAGAAGGCTGATTTCTGGGAGGTGGAGCTGGGCCTCGGTTGGCTTGTTGTGGTGGATGGGCATAAGGTTGGGCATTCATGACCATATAAGGTTGATGAGCATATGCCAAATTGGAGTGGGGGAAATAGTGTTGTGGGGTTCTTTCCGGGAAACGGGGCCTGGGATGACGATACTCCCTTGCTTCCGAGGCTGCCATAGTTGTTTCTTCTTTCTTCTTCCCTCTGGTCATTCCTCCGGACCCGCTTTGGACGGCCTGGGAGGTTGCCCTTATGGCTGCTTGACTCAGAATCCTACCTGTTTTCAGACCATTTTCTACCATCTCTCCAATCTTGATCGCTTCCGCGAATGGCTTACCCATGGCTGACATCATGTTTTGGAAATAGTCAGATTCTTGAGCCTGGAGAAAAGTAGTGACCATTTCCACTTCATCCATGGGAGGCTTCACTCTTGACGCCTGTTCACGCCACTTAATATCATATTCCCTGAAGCTTTCTAAAGGTTTCTTCTTCAAATTCGACAGCGAATTTTGGCCTGGCGCAATGTCGATGTTATACTGGAATTGTTTCACAAAATCTCTGGCGAGATCATCCCATATATGCCATCGGGACATTTCCTGGTCCATATACCATTCCGAGGCTATCCCTACTAGACTTTCCCCAAAATATGCCATTAGCAGTTCTTCTTTTCCGCCGGCTCCCCGCAATTGGTTGCAGTATTTCTTAAGATGTGCAATGGGGTCACCGTGCCCATCGTATTTCTCGAACTTCGGGGTCTTGAAACCCGCTGGAAGGTGCACGTGAGGGAACATGCATAGGTCGGCGTAAGAGACGCTCTTCTGTCCGCTCAATCCTTGCATATTCTTCAAACTTTGTTCAAGGCTTCTCATTCTCTTGGCAATCTCATTTTGTTCTGCAATTCTGGGGTTCTGATCTTGCCCGGGTGCAAGCTCACACTGAGGCGGTAGAGGATTAGTGCTGGTAGCGAACCTAGTTGGTTCCGTTGAGAACGATGGTGCTTGGAATGTAAAAGAGGATGAGTCAAAGCTTGGCTTGTACGTGGTAGGCTGTGCCGTAATCGGGCAAGGCGATGCAGTAAAGATGTTCATGCTTGCATCAGTGGATGACATTCGGGGATGAGGCTCAGAAGGCGATCCAGTAGAGAAGGCTGAGGTGGCTGGGTACCCGAATGGGGTAGCAGGATAATTTATGGGGACATTAGAAGTCCCACTTGACCTGGAGAATAATTCAGGGAATCCGGGGACGACACTTGGCGGCTCTTTCCCATTATTCCAATCGTCCAGCATTTCCAACATGCGGAGCCGTAGGATTCTATTTTCCTCCGCAGTTGTGGATTCAGGTGTGAGGACGGCTGAGATCGAGCTCTCATCGGAAACAGGGATTGTTTGCAATGAAATTTCTGAAGACATTTCCACACTTCCTTTTGACCGGGTGAAGTAAGTGTGAGTACTGCTTCTGGTCCTAACAAGAGGTAGTTGAACACTTCTCCTTGACCTCGTGAAGTATGAGTGCGAGGCCAGACTTTCACCAACCAACCGTCTTTTCAAAAACCCTGAGGACTCATCGACAAACGCACGGTTAATTTGCAGCAAATAACAGATAGTTAATCTCACGTTGGGCATGATGCACCTATACAGTTGAGTGGATTACTATATGTTTGCTACGAGAGCATGCGTCATTCCGGCATTTTTCCTCTTATTAGTTTTTCCCCTTCTTTTCTTTTTCTTTTTCTTTTTCTCTTTTTTTTTGTTTTTCTTTTATGTTTTTTTTTATTTTATTTTGCAGTAAAAGAAATGCGACCGGATCCGATGAGGATTGCCTACGTATCACGATGCCTACGTGAATCAGATCATTACGTAGTTCGAAAAACACAAATGATCGTAAAAGAAACAACCTCTTTATTGTTGAAATGGTCTATTACAAACTACATTTTGCAAAAGAACAAGCGAACTTTGAAAATAAACCTAGATTCAAAATAGACTAAAAATCACCCTGATGGGAAAAACAAGCAGAAGATGCTAAGATACAGATTTGACCTATGAGTGCATTATGGTTTTGAAAATTGGTGTCCGCGGGGCATTGTTCGGCCTCACCGCGGTCCTAGGCGTGAGATCCCTCTCAAGTTGCTCCAGCTCATGCATAGTCTGCTTGACATAACCCATTACTGCCGAGAGGACGGTAACGCTGGACATGTTCTCACATCGTAGACATCGTCTGGTGATGGCATGGGCAATGGCCTTGATCCTATCCCTGGTTTGCTTCTTCTCTACGAGTAGGCGTTTTATCTGATCGCTGCATATCTTGAAGACTTGAGCATCATGTACATGCTGATGCTTCAGTCGCCGTACTTCCAACTTCATCTGGGCTATTGAGTCGTACCAGTATCTGCTCTCAATTTGGAAATCCTTGGCCTGATTAACTGCTTTGATCTCAAGTGCAGCCATTTCTCTCTTTATTTTAGCAACAGTTTTCTCGTGGTCGCCTTCCAATTGATTCAGGTATCGGTGATGCTTATCTACTCTTGTATCCCACTGTGCCCTGAGCTCGGCTATGACGTTTTCAGATTTCTCCAAACCATCTTGCCATTCCCTGATTTCACTTTTTAACCTTTTTATCAGCTGCTCGTCTGATCGACGCCTTGGCTGTTTATCTGCATCCACCCTTATCTGTTTGATCTGGGCTCTGAGCATTTCGTTTTCCTGAATTAACCCGTTCCGCTCTCCCAGATTGGTAGAAACTTGTACGTTGTGCTCATATTTCAAGCTTCCCACTTGTTGCTTTAACCTGCTGATTTCGGCGCAATAGCCTCTTTCCTTCGCTAACCAATCCCACTGCCTTTGCGATGATTCGGTGAAATTCCGGATGTGGGGTCTCTTAGCTGGCCTTTCATGCTCAAGTTCCCTTCTATACCATGCAAGGTAACCTGGCGCCGTCTCTCCTTTGGCTCGATCCCGCACGTAAGTATCTGATTTCAAATATTGACACTCACTCCAGATTTGGCGAATCTTTGCTTCTGGGAATTGTCCGTTAGGACTTATCTCAACTGCTTGAGTGCTAAGATCTTCTTCATGAGGTACTGTCTGGCATCTTCCGAACTGTCTCAAAACTCGGCAGGGTGCGTAAGGTTGAATGCTCTTAAGCCCCATCAGTAAGAAATAAGTTTTAGCTGCCGACATATATAGGATCTCATCAACAGGCAACCATCCTAGCGTCCATTGTATTTGGCTGGCCGTAAGAGCTTGAAAGAACGAGGTCCATGCCAGGACTCCTTTAGGCAAACTGATCTCTTTGGTTCTCGTGTAAGATTCTTCTATGCAGGTCTTTGCCGGGGAACCATGGCTCAAAATCTCGGAATGATGGCAGAGGTGCTCGGTCATCCATATCTGTAGGAGCAAGTTACAACCTTCGAAGAAATTTCCCCCAGCTTTACAAACTGTAAGAGCTCGAAAGATGTCAGATACCACCATAGGCGCGAGAGTACTGTCATTTTGCGTGAGTAAAGTGCTGACGACCCCGGATACCTTCAAATCAATGTTTCTGTCTTTCCTTGGAAATACCAGAAGGCCCAGGAACATCATCATGAAAGCTACCCGTCTGTGTTTGTCCCACTTCTGACGAACACCTTTGCTGCACAGTTGGTTGATTGGATTATTGAATCCCCCCTCATGACCGTACCTATCATATATGAAGCATGGAGTACAAAATCCGGCTGTCAGATCCGGGTTGTGGACTGTTCTAGGTATCTTCAATGAATCTAGGAACCGATGTACCGTGATGACTCTTGGGGCGACCAAGTATTTTTCCCTCAAGGGAAGTTCAGTATTCCCGATGTATCCGGCCATTTCTTCCAAAGTCGGGGTGAGTTCAAAATCAGAGAAATGGAAAACATTGTGCGCCGGGTCCCAATAGGTAACCAAAGCTCTTATGATATTTCCCCGAGGCTGGATTTCCAACAAACCCACAAGACCTTTCAGATATTTCTTGACCTCATTTTGTCCTTCAACACCTAGATCATTCCACCATAGTCGTAACTTGACAGGGATTTTGGTCATTATTGAAAAATGTTCATTTTGCATCGTGCTCATCCTGCACATTTATTAAGGTGATTTTAACAAAAATGACTTGACTCAAAATATTTTACAGAGGGGATCAAGTTTTGAACAAGGCCTTTAAACACTTCGGGGACGAAGATTTTAAGGCTGTGTGGGTCTACTGGACAAAATGCTAAACAAGACCCAAAGGTAGCTATTTATGCAAAGTCAGCCTTCCGGCGTCCCTTTCGGGAACATTCGGCTATTTATGACAAAACAACGTCACCCGATTTATTTACGACTCTTTTTAAAGTTTGAAACGCATTTTTTTTATTCATTAATTTTGGCTATTTTAGCAAAAATGGGGGTTGAACCCGACGAGGGTTGCCTACGTATCTCACATCCGGTGAGAATCAAACCGGCGTAGTTCGGGAATACCGTAAATAGAAAAATCAAATAAACCTAGAAATCAAGAATACGTATTTATATTTTTTTTTCTTTTGAAAAGAGATAAAGACTAAAGAAAATTTTTATTATTATTATTTTTTTAGGAAATATTTGGACTATTAGTCTGAATTTATAAAAGGGGTACTACGAAAGAAACAACATTTTTTTTTTGAATTATGAATTTTCCGTTTTTTTTACTTTTAAATAAATACCTTCTCTTTTTTTTTGATTTTGGAAGTGATAAAAAAAGAAAAAAATTTATATTTTTTTTAATAACTCAAACTAAGAAGACAAATTTTGTTTTTATTCCCTTTTTTAGAAAAATTCCGGCGAGGTTTTGACACTACTTGGACATTGATTTTATTTTCCCAAAATAAGTAATTATCTCCCTACGCTGCTATTCTTCCTCTTTTTTTTAGAAACCGGTCAGCATGCGGAACCGAAGCAAATAAATGCGCAAAACAAATAGGATGCAGCAGGGTGGTCTTTTCATTTCAGGTTGCCTGTCCTAGACGGACCCAACCCCTGTGTTGAGCCCCCTAAGTCAAATGCAACATGATGCAAATAAACGTTCCTACTAGGGATCCGGCATGAAGTTTCGTTATACTAGGTTTATACCTTGGGTATTTGTTCTAGACTGTGTACCCGAGCGGACAACTCGAGTCGAGGAGGGGGCTACGTACCGGGGACCCGCGAGATCGTCCGGCTTTGTAACTTGTCCGACCTCTTTCTTATTTCAGGTATCGACACTAACAGAATAGGGAATCTCGACCAGCGAGCTTCTCCCCGGAGGTAAAGAAGAGAAGGGTTTCGGCACAGTTTATATACAGTTCAGATAATATCAAAGCAGTAAAAAAAATAACATTTAGTACGTTATGAAAAAACATGTAATAAAGATCAGATAATAAAACCAAATATAACAATTATTCTAAGCTCGAATTATTGAACCCTGAACCAGTGGTTCTGGGTTAAAATCCCCATCAGAGTCGCCAGAGCTATCACACCTCCTTTTTGCGCGCCCGCCCCCGAAGGGTTAGATGCGCGAGGGGAGTTTTTTCCAATTTAAGTGACAATATTCGAAATGGGATTATTTATTTAATTCAGAGTCGCCACTTGGGAAAGGTTTGGCTTTTGGTGTCCCAAGTCACCGGTTTATCTTGAATCCCAAATCGAGGAAAATATTCGACTTTTCCAAATGAAGTCTGCGAACCAGAAATTCTAAGTAAGGAATTCTGTTGACCCGAGGGAAGGTGTTAAGCACCCTCGAATCCCGTGGTTCTAGCACGGTCGCTTAAATTGTTATAATGGCTAAATATCGGATTTAAATACATGTTGTGACTTATGTGCTTTTATTAAGTTTAAAACGCTTTTATTATTATCATTTATTTTTATAGAATTGCAACGTTGTTAAAATGCATCTCGAACCACGTCACAATCAATGCACCCGTGGTCGTCGACACATTTTGACTCCGTTGAGATTTGAATTTGGGTCACATCAATGTGCACCCGTGTTTAAGAATATAATTTGATTAAACCGTGCCTAAAAAAGTCTAACGCATTATTATTTTTGGATAAGGCCGTGAGATTCACTAAACGGCCTGTCCTGGATTCTAAATATTTATTATGGTTAGTTATTGAGGGCCCCGCAATTTGCATTTTTTATTTGGCGAGGCTCGTCTCATTATTTTAGAAAAAGGATATCCAAAAGCGACTACATTTCTATTATGTTTGTTTCCAGAAAATAAAAAAATGTATGCTAATTGAAGTATATGCTTTGGCCTAAACCAGATTCTTATCAATTTCTGATTGGTTACTTATAAAGTGAAGAGACGTCATACCTTACGAAAATGCTTTGGTTGGACAAAGAAATTACATATGAGATTGAAGAAATGCAACACTTAATCCGAACAACATCCTTAAGTCGAGTTTAAATTAAATTGTTTAAGCAGGATTAATAGAGTTCCTTATTAAAGGATGTTACTAATGATGTTCAAAACTCGTCCTATAAACTGCCTAAAGAAGTCGAAACTGGGTAATTCAAAAACTGTATTAACTTTGGCTAGATTTAACAACCATTCGCCCTTACGTATTCAAAGCATGCTAAAAGAGCGAGTTTAAGTTAACAATCGTATTAAATAGCTGCACATTTCATTAATTATATTTACATCCTGGATACGACTAAACGAGTCAAATGTCACAGTTTCAGATTGGCATAAACTTTAATTAAATACAACCTTACTAATGTATCTCTATTGGGCTCACAGACTAGAACTCACACAACTTAACAACATTTATATAAAGGGAAACTTGTGAGCAATGCAACAGATGATTATAACTCCTTCAGTTCTTTCGATTCAACTCTTATTGCAATATCAGATAGGTTCGAAATGTGTACCTGAGGAGATGCTTACAATGAAGAAAACAGGGGGTCAGTTGAGTAGCAGTGTAAATAAAACAGCAGCAGTAACAGATGAATAGCAGCAGGCCCAATTGAACAAAATCCCAGTGCAAAAGGCAACCAGTGCCGATGGAAAAAATGACAGAATGATAGCAATGACTAGCAGTATAGGAACAGAGATCCAGACCTATCCAATTCCAAGAGAATCAACCCATGCAAACCAAACTAACACTTTTAGCTGATGCTTGAAAGAAAAGAAAGCTGACTGAATAGGCTGAGCAGGCTAAACATTGAACAAAAGCTGGAAGAAAACCAGTTTCTGACTTCTGTATCTTTATCCCTCTTACTATCTATTTCCTTTCAAAATCCAATCTCCAATTTCAGTCTTGAAATCTATTTTGGATATCCAGAGGAATTCTTTTCCAGTTTTCTGTTTTTCAGAACTCAATTCTCCTCCAAATGTTCCCTCTCAGTTCCCTCTGTTGTTATCAATGTCTATCCGTGTGTGTGTGTGTATATCAAAATCTTTGTATCTCTCCCCCCTCTCTCTGTGTATTATCCCCTCCTTTTATAAGCCTAAAATCAACCCTTTAACAGCCTGTTCGACAATCAGAACAACCCTCCCATGTGCTATCCTCTTTTCAGATTCCACTTAGCTATTTAAGTATAAACAAACCCCCCCATGATATTCCCTGGTAGTCTTACTCTAAGTAATGTTTATTATTTCTGAAGCTAAAGTAGAGTATGGGCAGCAGAATGTAGTCTGACAGCATATGCTGTCAAACTATTTTAATTCAAACAGGACTTTTATGCACATGTTGTCGACAGATGCATATGCCATCAATTCAGATTACAATTACAGCCTACGCCTTAGATTTCTGAAATCAAATTAGCAATTATAAGTAACTAAACTCAGTTCCTAATTGATTCAGGCAATGCTTAACAGAAGCAGGTCAATTGGTTATTGTTCGGACAACTGAAACTAATTGACGACACATGTCGACTCGACTATATTAATCATAACATGTACAATTCTAGCCAAAGATCAGAAATCCAAACAGTATCAACAAGGGGTTCAGATTGCAATGTCAATACAGAAATGACTTTGGGAGCTAATTGAATGACCAATTACGAATTCAATTGAACACACAGTTTACACACACACATTATGAAGAAAGACTTGACCAAATACAGAGGTCCGGCTAAGGTGGACAATAGCAGTTCAAAAACACAAAACAAAAAGTTTGGCCACCACGGACAGACCTTTAACAACACACAAACATACGAACTGAAATAAAGAAAAGAAAATTAACTCACCTTAAAGATTTGAAAGAACAAATCAGAAAAATCCACTGGTGTTTGAACAGACCTTCTTTAAGGTTGAATGGACTTTTAAACGAAGTGTTTCTCGGATGAGAAACACTTCGATTAAGGTCCATTAGACCCTAATCTCTTGGCTTAAATAGGCACGGACTAGGCTTGGGGTTTCTAGGGTTCGTGGATGGTAGATTTGGAATTTGGGCTTCCATGGTTAGATTCGGACCAAACCAAGCATGGTTTGGTCACGAGGGGGGTCCGGTGATTGTCTGGTATGAATCTAGGGCAGATCGGTGTAGATCGAGTTTTGCTCGAATCTTCAAATGAAGATTCGAGGACCTAGAGGATGATTCGAACTAAACGGTCCACAGATCCATGTTCAGGGTGTCAAGGTGGTTTTAGGGTGTTAAGGTGAAGGTCATTGACGTTCATGCCGCAGGGTTTCATGGTGAAGGATACAGGGGCGGCTCTAGGGTTCCGGGCTTCTGTGAAGACGATGAAAGGTAAAGGGGGGGGGGTCTTTGGATGGGGCGTAGGGTAATGGTTATAGGCTTATATAGTTAGTGGATAGATGGATCCTGGCCGTTGGATGAGACACAATGAAGGACCAGGATCCTTCAGCTAACGGGAAACAATGTCGTTTCAAGTGTAAAGGGTTGGGGTCGGTCCGGGTGAGACGGGTCGGGTCTATTAGTGGGTACGGGGTGTGGGGTCTTGGCCGTTGGATCAGTTTGGTTTGAATGGTTGAGATGGATTGGTATTGAAACGACGTAGTTTTGGTGTCAAACTACGTCGTTTTGGCCTGGGGGTGGGCTGTTCGGACTGGTAACTTGGGCTGCTCATTTGGGCCCTAAATTTGAAATGGGGATCAGCCCAATTTCAACAAATTTTAGCCTTTTTTCTTTATTTCTAATTTTCTAAAAACACACAACCTAATTAAATAAAATTAAAACCATTAATTAACGTTTAATGTTTTTATCACATACATATAAAAAATGTTAAAAGTAGGTAAGATTAAACAAAACAACAAATCAGGATAAAAATGCGTATTTTATGATTTTCTATTTAACAACCGGATTACGGTTCAAATTACGCATGACACATACATTTTTTGTATTTTGTTTTAATAAAAATAAAAATGGGCAAAAATCATAAATAATTAACAAAGTGCCATGTAAAAAATCCAAAAATTATACAGCAGGACCAATTATTATTTTTTTTATTTCTTTTGGAGCGATTGTCGTGCGAAACAAAAATTACGTGCTCACACTGACCATCTGAATGAGGCACCCTTCTGGGTCAACCTGGTCATCGGGGCTGCTATAGATGAGAACCTCTCCATAAACCGACGGTAATAACCCGCCAATCCTAAGAAATTCCCGATCTCTGTAGCTGAGATAGGCCTAGGCCAGTCCTTAACAGCCTCAATCTTCTTAGGATCCACCTAAATACCCTCTGCTGATACAACGTGACCCAAGAAGGCAACTGAATTCAACCAAAACTCACATTTTGAAAACTTAACATATAAAAGGCTATCTCTCAGAGTCTGGAGAACGGTCCAATGATACTGCTCATGCTTCTCTCGACTGCGGGAGTAGATCAAGATATCGTCAATAAAAATAATCACAAAGGAATCCAGATAGGGATTGAACACCCGGTTCATCAAATCCATAAATGATGTTGGGGCGTTTGTCATCCCAAATGACATCACCAGAAACTCATAATGCCCATACCGAGTCCGAAAAGTTGTCTTAGGGACATTGGATGCCCTAATCCTCAACTTATGATAACCATACCTCAAATCAATCTTTGAAAACACTTTTGCACCCTGAATCTGATCAAATAAATCATCAATCCTCGGCAATGGATACTTTTCTTGATGGTGGTTTTTTTCAACTACCGGTAGTCTATGCACATCCTCATCGATCCATCCTTCTTATTCACAAACAACACTGGCGCACCCCAAGGCGAGACACTAGGTCTAATAAAGCCATTATCAAAAAAATCTTGCAACTGCTCCTTTAATTCTTTCAGCTCTGGCAGGGCCATGCGGTATGGAGGAATGTAAATGGGCTGAGTGCCCTGAGCAAAATCAATGCAAAAGTCAATATCCCTGTCAGGTGGCATCCCCGACAGGTTTGTAGGAAATACCTCTGAAAACTCCCAAACAACAGGTATGGAATCCATGGAAGGAACCTCTGCACTGGAATCATGAACATAAGCCAAATAAGCTAAACACTCCTTCTTGACCATACGCCGAGCCTTTATATAAGAGATAACCCTATTGGTAGTATGATCTGGAGTCCCTCTCCACTCTAATCGAGGCAAACCCAATAATGCTAAGGTCATGGTCTTGGCGTGACAGTCCAATATAGCATGATAAGGTGACAGCCAACCCATCCCCAAAATAACATTGAAATCAACCATATCAAAGAGTAGGAGGTCTATGCTAGTCTCAAGACCCCCAATAATGACCACACACGAATGATAGACGCGATCTACAACAATAGAATTCCCCACCGGCGTAGAAACAAACACGGGAGCACTCAAAGAATCATGAGGCATAACCAAATATAAAGCACAATAAGATGATACACACGAATAAGTAGATCCCGGATCAAATAATACTGAGGCATCCCTTCTGCAAACTAAAACCGTACCTGTGATAACTGCATCAGATAACTCAACCTTAGGCCTGGCTAGAAAAGCATAGCATCGGGGCTGGGACCCACCACTCTGAACTGCATCTCGAGGACTGGCCTTGTCTGGCTGGCCTCCACCTCTAGCGTCCTGACCTCCCCCTCTAATACCTAGACCTCCACCTCTAGTTGTTTGACCCCTACCTCTACCTGGCTGAGTGGCGGTGGAGCACCCGATGCCGGAACCATGGCACGAGAACCCTGATGCTGAGAACTGCTCAATGCTCGAGGGCAATACCTAGCAATGTGCCATGGATCGCCACAAGTATAACAAGACTTCGGCTGATGTGGCTGATGGCCTTGAAACTGACCTTGGCTGCCTGGATAACCACCCTGAAAACTCTGAAGCGAAGGTGTGCTGATAGGAGCTGGTGGTGCACTATAGGCTAGGTGATCGGAATACGACATACGAGGGCCACGACCACCTGAAGCATCGTGTGAAGTATGAACCATTGAATGAAATTGCCTGGGAGGATGGCCTCTACCAAAAGTACCCTGGCCTCAGGAAGAGGCCCCACTGAATCAACCGGAGTGACGAGGCCTCTTGTCAAACCCGTGACCCCTAACTTGAGCTAAAACCATCTCCACTCGCCTGGCCACATTGGCTGCATCCTAGAAACAAATCTCGCTCCCTGTCTCCTTAGCCATCTGCAATCTGATAGGCTGAACAAGTCCCTCAATAAGCCTCTTCACCCTCTCTCTCTCTCTCTCGGTGGGGAGTATAAGAAGAGCATAATGGGCCAAATCAATAAACGGGTCTCATACTGAGTAACGGACATGCTGTCCTGCTGGAGACACTCAAACTGCCTGCAATAGTCCTCTCTTGGTATAACAGGAATGAACTTCTCGAAAAATATCTGAGAGAATTGGTCCCAAGTCAAAGCAGGTGACCCAACCGGTCTGGCCAAACAAAAATCCCTCCACCATTTCTTGGCAGAACCTGACAAATGAAAGGCAGCAAAGTCGACCCCATTGGTCTCCACTATCCCCATATTACATAACACCTCATGACAATTGTCCAGATAGTCTTCGGGATCCTCTGAAGATGTACCGCCATAGTGACTGGTGAAAAGCTTGGTAAACCTATCCAATCTCTACAAGGCCTCAGAAGACATAACTGATCCATCGCTGGTCTGTGGTGCAACACCCGGTGGAACTACCCCAACTGGCTAAGCTGCTGGAGTCTGAAACTGAGGAGCCACCTGATCCGAAATGTGAGTAGCGGGAGTCTGGGCTCCTCCCCAGCCTAAGAGACAGCTGGCGCTACAGGGAATGTGCTGGTCTGAGCAACACGCTCTATAAGGCCCACTAGACAGACCAACACATCCTGAAGCACTGGGTGGCTATGAACCCCTCTAGAACCCGAGTTGGTCCGGCAAGAACAGTCTGAGACTGAACCTCAACATCAAACTCCACCTGAGGCTCCGCTACTAGTGCTGCTGCTTGAGCTCTGGCTGAGCCTTGCCCCTGCTTTGGCCTCGGTCATGGCCTCGGCCTTAACCTCTACCTCTCTAGGAGCTACCACTGGGGGCTCTGGCTGCTGCTCAGCTGAAGAAGAGGTACGTGTTCTCGCCATCTGTGAAAGAACAAGAGTATAGTGTTCAATAAGCATTGAGAGACCAAATCGCATGACAAAGAAGAATAGAAGTGAATTTGTTTCCTAAAACTCTGTAGCCTTTGGGGGACAAGCACAAACATTTCCGTACCGATCCCTCTATCTACTAAGTGTGTTCATGAATCTGAGACTTAGGTAACCTAGTGCTCTGATACCAACTTGTGACGACCCAAATTTCCCACCCTCAGGATCGTGATGGCGCCTAATCTTTCAGAATACTAGGCAAGTGAACTGATAGAGATTTAAATCACTAACCAATTCAATAAATAGCAGCAATTTAAACCAAAGAAGATTAAAGGAGTGTAAAATTTCATAATAATCCAAGTACTAATACACGACTACCCAAAATCTGGTGTCACAATCCACGAACTTCTAAGAGTCACTACAGATACTAGCTGAAAGAAAATACAATTGTTCTCGAAGTAAAAGAAAACAGGAAACTAGGATAACTGGAAGGGGACTCCAGGGTCTGTGAACGCCGACAGATCTACCTTGAGTATCCTATTGGAATAAAGGCAGCAGCTCCACTCGGGTCAATACGGTCCAGTATCGAAATCTTCACAGAAAGTGCAGAGTACAGTATCAGTACAACCGACCCCATGTACTGGTAAGTGTCGAGCCTAACCTCGGCGAAGTAGTAACGAGGCTAGGACAAGACACATACATAAACCTGTGCAGTTAAGCAATATATGGGAATAATAACAAATAATAGAGACTAAACACATAATAACGGGAGGGGAAAACACGCTGAGGGAAGTACGAGATCATGAGAATACAACAGTAAAGAAAACACAGCAAAACAAGTGCACGACATCACCCATCGTGCTTTTACTCTCATCCTCACCATAACAAATGAAAGGAACGATGATAATGAATATGAAATGGCACGACATCACCATTCGTGATTTACGCTCTTCCTCACAGGATAAAGAATATGACATGGCACGACATCACCTTTCATGCTCTACACTCTTCCTCACATGATAATGCATATAAAATGGAACGGCATCACCCTTTGTGCTTTACACTCTTCCTCACATGATAATGAATATGCAATGGCATGGCATCACCCTTCATGCTTTACACTCTTCCTTACCCAAACAACAAAACAATAACAACTGGGCAATAGGATTATTAATAACAAGCCTCATTTCAACATTTAGTTTCACAACGTCAACCTCAACTTTAAGTCAAAACTCAACCAACCTCATTCCAGGAAACATGATAAGATTTTCCCAACACAAATAATAACCAATTTAAGCATGAACAATACAAATAAAGAATACAACAATCACAAGAATAAAACTCACTCGCATGCTTTGACTCGACGACAACCCATAGATACTCGTCACCTCACCTATATGTTGTACTCAACAACCAAACACATAGCAAATAGGCAACAACACCTAATCCCTCAAGCTAAGGTTAGCCACAACACTTACCTCCCTACCACGGCCAAACTCAAAGCTCAAACACCACTTTCCCTTCTCACGAGCCTCCAGACCAATAGAATCTAGCAAATTACCAACCAAACAATTTAATTAAGCCTTAGGAACTACCCACGATTGTAAGGAATTCAATTTAGGCCATTTTGGAAAAAATCAACAAAAGTCAACACCCGGGCCTGCTTGGTCCAAACCTGAAATTTGGACCAAAACATGATAACCATTCACCCCCGAGCCCGGATATACAATTGATTTTAGAATCCGACCTCAAATTGAGGTCTAAATCTCCAAATTTCGAAATCCCTAGTTTCTACTCAAAAATCCTCAATTCCACCATGAAAATCCTAAATTTTAGGTTGAAATCTTGTTATAAGAAGTGAAAGATTGAAAGAAGTGAGTTAAGAATCATTTTCCTATGATTTGGGGAAGAAATAGTCTTTGGAAAATCGCCTCTTGAGGTTTAGGTTTTGAAAATTTGGGAAATGAATAAAAAATCTCGTCTAAGTCTCTTTTACACAGTTGCAGATGTCGCATTTGCGACCTGAGATTTGCAACTGCGAAGCTAGCAAATGCGAAGGAGCTTTTGCAATTGTGAAGCCCTTCATAGTCCTGCTACCTTCGCAAATGCAAGGAAAGTGTCGCAATTGCGATCACTGAACCTCGCAGATGCGAGTAAAAGATCGCATTTGCGATCTTGCCCCTTCCTAAACTCCCTTCGCAATTGTGAAGGTAACCTCGCAAATGCGAGAACTAGTAGCCCAACCTTTATTCGCATTTGCAATGAAGGCCTAGCAAATGCGGAACCTGCAGGGTTCGGAATTGCGATGCCTGATCTCGCAAATGCGAGATCAGAGGCCTGCAACAGGTTCAACTATATCAGTAAAGTTTTGTAAGTTCCAAAACACCCTGTAGCCTATCCGAAACTCACCCGAGACCTCAGGGCTCCAAACGAAACATGAACACAAGTCTTAAAACATCCTATGAACTTGCTCATGTGATCAAATCGCCAATTTAACACCTAGAACTACGAATTTAGCATGAAATCATATGAAATTCTCAAGAACACTTTGAAATTCCTATTTTCTCAACCGGACGCCCAAATCACATCAAATAAACTCTGTTTTTTATCAAATTTCACAGACATGACTTTAATATTATATTAAATTTGTACCGGGCTTCGGAACCAAAATACGGGCCTGATACCAACAAGATCAAACATAATCAATTTCTTTAAATCATTAGATTTTGAGTCTTATAATTTTCACCAAAAATTCATTACTTGGGCTAGGGCCCTCCGATTCCGGGCATACGCCCAAGTCCCATATTTTACTACGGACCCACCGGAACTGTCAAAATACGAGTCTGGGTCCGTTTACTCAAAATATTGACTGAAGTCAACTAAATTAACTTTTAAAGGCAAAATTATAGTTTTTCTCAAATTTCCACTCAAGAGCTTTCTGAAAACGCGTTCGAACAGTGCACACAAATTGAGGAGAATTAGTATAAGGTTTTGAAGGCCTTGGAACACAAAATTGAGTTCTAAAACATAAGATGACTTTTTGGCTCATCACATTGTGCTTCGCGAAGGCGAGGGTAGTGTCGCGTTCCCGAAGAAGGAGGTTGCAGTGCTGGGCAGAGTATTTTAAAAGCGGGACTTTCATCATCTATGTCAAGATAAGTGATTCCCGCTTATTATAAGTTAAATACATGGTTTGTATAATGATTTAAACATAAAAATAAGTAAAAATTGTGGGGTATCGGTAGAAAATCTAGAATTTGATATTTTTTAATTTTCACCCCGAATTTGGGAATGGAATTGAGAATAAATTTTATATTTGAGTTTGTGAGGTTATGGATAAAGTTTATGTTCGAAAATTTTCGGAATCCGGGTACATGGGCCCGAAGGTGATTTTTATCGATTTTTCGAACAAAGTTGAAAATTATTGTAAATAGGATTTTGATGAGTATTAGAATATATATTTATGGAATTTCTCCTTTATTTACTAGTTTTGGAGCGTTGGGCATCGATTTGAGTTGCTGGAAGGGCTTGGGAGCCGGTTTTGGAACTTCGAAGCGAGGTAAGTCTCCTTTCTAACCTTGTAAGAGGTAATTAACCCCATAGGTGAAATAACCCCATAGGTTAAATTTTATATTGGATCGGGTCGTACGACCTCAGCGTGAATTGCGCATGATTGTATTGCTTGCTTTAGAATTTATAATAAATGATATTTCCTCACTGGTCTGAGATAAATTGATAAAGGATGAAAATAAAATTGGAAATCTCCTGATAACAAAAGAATTGCTTACTTGCTTCATGATTATTGAGTTTACCGCCGTTTTATAAAATCCATGATTAATTATGTTATTGGTACATTATTGTTGGCCATAGTAAGTGTCAGAGTCGACCCCTCATCACTACTTCTTCGAGGTTAGACTGGATACTTACTGGGTACGCGTTATTTTCGTACTCATACTACACTTGTTGTACATTTTGTTTTACATACATGTGTATTTCTAGTGGCCTTGTGGGCGCAGCGGCGTGGTTGATACGGGGACTTAGGTGAGCTACATCCTACATTATGGCCCGCGTACAGCAGAGTCTCCTTCATTTAGAGTAGTTACATTTTTTTTCTTGTCCAAATCTGTATTCCGGACAGATACTGTATTTTTTTTTATCTTTCCTAGTTGATGTTCATGCACTTGTGACACAGGGTTTTGGGCTGATTATGGATTATTCATTATTGAAATAGTTAAAGATATTATTGATTATCCTGAAATTCCATTTGTTACTATTAAATTGAAGAAAAATCATGATTTTAAAATACTAAAAACGAGAACTAAATTTAGAAATTATGGTTGGCTTGACTGACAGCGGTGGTCGGCGCCATCATGACCTTTGTTGGATTTTGGGTCGTGACAATAGTTGCACACATCATCTTCATATTCGTAAATATGGAATATACATATGGGCTTATGGAAAAGAGACAATTAGAAATGAAAAGGAGCATAGTTGCATATGTGCAATCTTTATACGCAAGGTCACATTTGCATACATGGAACCTACATTTGCAAGTCTAACCTATGAAGTCATGAATGGAAGCAAAAGAGTTATAGATGCATATGTGGAATCTATATACGCAAAGGTCACATTTGCATACATGGAACCTACATTTTCAAGTCTAACTCACAAAGTCAAGAATGGAAGCAAAAGAGTCATAGATGCATGTGTGGAATCTATATTTGCAAATGTCACATTTGCATACATGGAACCTACATTTGCAAGTTTAACTCATGAAGTTAAAAGTGAAGCACAAGTGTCATAGTTGCATATATAGAATCTACGTACACAAAGGTCACTTCGCATACATAGATTTCATATTCGCAAAAGTGGAACATGACAAAAGCTACTCATCTTTTCCTATAAATAGCAACCTCTCTTTGTATAAGTATATCCAATCTTTGTAAGACAAAAACTAGTCTTGGTCTTCTTTTTTTGTAGTAAAAATATGTTTTCTGTCTTTTAAATATTTCTAGTCTTCTTTTTTAGCTTTTCTTACTCCATAATGGAGTAATCTCTTTTCGTTGGGATAGTTGATGAAGCTTGATATATTTTATAATACTATCTCAGTTTTTATATATTCTTGGCTTGAAACTTTTGTTTACATTTTATCTATGCTGAAATGATGGTTTTTAATTACTCTATTATCACGTCTATATATTTTATCTCTAAGTTATTCATATATTAATTTTGCAATTCTCGCGGAGCAAAATCAATATATAATAACTGACGAATAAAGTAGTAGAGTGAAAGTAATTTTTTAGTAAACTATTATTTCAAGTCAGTAATCTTGCTTGCCTCAGTTTTAGTTCTCACAAAGGAATTGTTGTAGGAAAGATTATTGATCCTTAGTAAAAATATTCTCACGAAATTTTTACTTTCTTTTAGCACAATTCAAACAAGAAAAATATTTTGGTTTAAACGTCACCAGTCTTAAGTTAATTAATTAACATAATTCTCACAGAGTATTATTAATTGATTATTTCTTGGTGAGAAAAATATAATTGTATTAGAAATAAGCAATTATTTTTTAGAGAAATAAATGTAGAAATTGAGATTTTATTATAGCAGTATTATCAAGTGAAGTCACTAATTCCCAACTCTTTTTTAAATTATAAATCTTTCAAAAGCTATCTGTTTTGTTTAAGTAATTATCAAGTTTTAAACCTCACTCATTTTTCATCAATTTGATTCTCTCAAATAGTATTTAAAATATTACAAGTTTGTAGCATAGATTATCCAGTGTCTGTGGGACGATATCTTAAACTATATTAGAATTTGATAGAGTACGAGCAGGAAATTCCAATACACATTAGCCTCGTCACTTGGTTGCTTCTATTATGGCCGGGTACCCTATCAATGTGGGTGTTATGATGTCGGCCAACATCTCTATGATTGCTCGGTAAGATAACTCGTCCTACCTGTATCCCAACACTATTATAGAATATCTTACGGATGCAAGGGTATAGCCAAGGGATTATGACACAAAGGTAAAGCCGAAGAATCCTTTCAATTGGTATTCACTGATTGATGCGAACAATCCAAAGAAGAAAGTTCAACCTCCTACTACCACGAGCCAGCCTGATGAGCCTGCTATGGTAGCTGCTGAGGCAGTTGATGCTCTATCCACATCGACCGAGCCTTCCTCCAGTGTCGTAACTATGCCTACTCCATCATCCACAATCCTTACTGCAGATCCTGCCACAGCTTCCACTTCGGCTTTGAAGTCGGTGCCCATGCCTATTGTCCCACTTTCTGCACTACGAGTCTCACTAATATTGGCAAGCCTCAACAATTGGATGCAGACAGACACTGCAAAGCTGTCTAATTATCCAGTATTGTTGCAACACATTCTTCTGTTCAGGCACCTCAGGTTCCCCCGACAATTGAAGAGACATTGGTGAAGCTCCTAGAGAACCATAACACTATTATGGTTACCTTGGTACAACATGGGTCAGTGATCGAAGAGCTGGGAAAGGAAGTAAAGAAGATACAGAAATCTCAGGCCAGCGAGAAGTCAATGGATAAGCTCCAGCAAGAGGTGCATAGAATTGCTACGGCTGGAGTTCTTCCATTTGACATGTTACTTGACCCGCATTAGTCGGCACCGGATCCTGCAGAACCATCTACACCAGTAGCACCAGCTGGCCAGTCTGATGAGCCAGACCTTGTTGCCGACACTACTGAAGCAGTGCGCGAGATGTTTGCCAACCCGGCCACACACCCAGAGTCGAGGATGATGAGATCCAGTTAGTTGAGCCAGAGGGTGATGACATTGCTGGGGACACAGAGATGTCCAAGGAGTTATAGGGAGTTTTCTTCACTCTTTCCCCACTTTTACTTTTATTTTGTTATGTATTGGGGAAAATGATTATCTTTATTCGGGGGGTGGAGTTTATTGATTATATTTGATACATTCTAAGACATTTGGCCTGTAATAACTTGATATAATTTTCTCTTTTCTTATTATGTATATATTCTCTCTCTTGTCTCATTATGTATATTGATTCTATCTTCAGTAGTTCTTGCTTATTAGTTTCTTTATTTTTTTTCTTTATTAACTCTTTGATTGATTTAGTAGCTTCTTTGTTCGATTTAGTAGCTTCTTTTTATGTTTTAGTAGATATTAAGCTTTTGGTTTTCTTAATCCCACGGTTCTTTTCAAAGGTAGTTGTTGGGTGAACCGGGTGACTCATCCCAATGATGGATGGTGTGACAACCTTCTTAAGAGAATGAGTCCCTTATTTTGTGTTTAGGTAATAATAGTAGTAGTAATGAATAAAAATACCTAATTAAGTATGCTCGAAAAGTCAATTATGCTTCAATTGTCACCAACACACTTAACTACGTACTTATGGTTAGAGACAAGTTTTTGAAAGAAATAGCTCTAGTTAGTGACCTTGTGACTCTTGTGTTGACTTTGGAAATCAATGAGAGGTTTAATTTGACCATAGTGGTCTTTAAACTTAAATGTGGTTGTTATGGGCCCTCGACTCTGTCTTCTTTTATAATCCAATTGTGTGAGGGGTGAAATGAATTATTTCTAGTCCAAGTATCCATGCGGAAGGTCTAGAACATGCCCCGAATGTGTTTCAAGGCAAAATCCTTAATTTTGCTTGGTTTGAGAAGTGATTGTAGGTTCTCTTTGGACCGTTTAAGTTTTTGATTGCCAACTAATGTCCTTATCCCTAGTCAACCCCTTTGAACCTTTAGCTTTCTGATTTGAAAATCATGTTACAAGCCTTTACCCATTTTGTCGTGACCCTCCCTCTTGGAACCCGAGCTTGCCTTAACATTCTTGTGAAAAAAATGGCTCAAAATGTAAGTTTGGCAGAGAGATGAGTAACTTGAAAAAGGTATCAAATCACAAAAAGAGAAAAGAAATGATAGGAAGAAAAGGCAAGAAAAGAAAAGAACAAAAGAAAAATGCAAAAAGTGAATAAGTGAAAGGGTTGAATGGATTCAAAAAGATGTAATGATCCCAAATATGGAGAAATCAAAAAGGGAGAAAAAGAATGAAATGATCAAGAAAGAGTGATGTTAAGTCTCTCTAGTTCCCAAATGAAAAGAAAGTGCCTCTAAGAAGTGGCAAAGTATGAGCCAAGATAAAAGATGGAGTGCTTAAGGAAAGGTGTAACCACTTACCCATATTGTATCCTACCCTAATCCAAAAGCCTTAATTACATTCCGAAAGAAGTCCTACTTGATTTCAAGTCGAGTGAGCTTACATTAGTGGCGATCTACATGAAGGTCAAGCCTATGATACTTGAAGCCATACTTGTGACATTCTCTTGAGAGAGATGAGTGAACCTTTCATAAATCTTTGGATCGAGTGCTAAATTTCTTAAGAGAGCTTGGAAAATAGAAAGTAGAGGGGGATAATTTTGGAGTCCACCATGACCTACATTATAGAGCAAGAGTCCTTGATGAGTAAAGTCAATTCTTGAAGCTCAAACGTCACATTAGAACTATATGTGCATGAATGTTAACTTGTTGTGGTGTTGATAATACATGAGTAATGTGGGTAATTATTGGTCCCAATTGATGCGTGGATGGCTCACCTTTGACTCGCGGAAATGACCCTTAACTTTTGGAGGTAGGAGCTAATTTATTTACTTGAGGACAAACAAAGACTTAAGTTTGGGGGAGTTGATAAGTAGGGAATTTGACTGCTTATTACCACCTTTTAGCTTTGGCTTTAGTCCGAAAGTATGGAATTGTGTTCCTGAAACTAATGAAATTATGCAAATTGTAGGAATGTTAGTTTGGTCTCCCGAGATGAAATCCGACTAAAAATGAGTGTTTCGAAGAACAAGGCAATAAAGGACGCAGAAGCTCAAATGTGCGGTCCGCAGAAGGAATTGTGCAGCCGTAGAAGAAATTTGCGGACCGCAGAATTCCATCTACGGTTGCAAACCAAGAAGGAAAATCTAGCAGAACTTTCAGCAATGTGCGGACCTAAATGAATTGTGCGGCCACAGAACTAGGCTAAGAGTCAAAGATTAGAGAGTATGCAAAAAGACCAAGTCCAGGATACTTTGTGAATTGCGGTTGTGTGGCCGCAGAAGATTGCCTCGCGACAACAGTCCAAAAATGTGAGGCCGTAAAAGATTGCCTCGCGGCCACAGCTCAAAAATATGCGGTAGCAAAACTCCACTTCTTGCCAGCTAAAGAAATCTGCATATCGCACATGGAATTGTACGGCCGCAGAACCTCTTGAGGGGCATTTTTGTCCGAGATTTTCAGCCCTATATAGATATACAAGTTTCACTGTAATGACCCGACCGATTATATTTCTTTCTAGAACCTCATTCCCCTAAATAAGACTTCCTGTACTTGCTTTTACTGATTTACAACTTGTGGGGATGGTTAGTTCGGGATTTAGTAGAGTTTAGGTTGAAATCGGAACACTTGGTTCCTTAAGGTTGGCTTAAAAGGCCAAGTTTGACTTCGGCCAACATTTTTAGAAAACGACCTCGGAATCAGGATTTGGCTATTTCAACAGGTTTGTATGGTAATTTTGAACTTGGACGTATGTTTGGATCAGGTTTTGGATGACCCGAGATCATTTTGACGCCTAATAGTGAAAGTTGATTCTTAAATGTAATGACCTAACCGGTCTTTTTGAGCTCTAGCATGTCATTCAGTAGTTTGAGGCCATGAGTAGCTTCACTTTAGGTATTATGACTTGTACGCATGGTTGGAACTGAATTTTGGGAAGTTCGGAGTTGATTCGGAAAGAGAATTCTCATTTCGGAAGCTTTAAGTTGAAAGAATTGACTAAGGTTGGAGTTTTGAGTAAATGACCTCGGAATCGGAATTCGAAGGTTCCAACAGGTTCATATGATGATTTCGGACTTGGGCGTATGTCTGGACTGGGTTTTGGAAGACCCAGGAACGTTTCGGCGCCCATTGTAGAAGTTAGCATTTTGGAAGAATCTCATAAGTTTGGGTTGAAGTACATTTCAGTGTTATCAATGTTTGTTTGGGATTCAAAGTCTGGGAATAGCTCTGTATGGTGATTCTGGTATTGGGAGCACGATCGGAAGTGAATTCGGAGGTCCGTATGTCATCTTAGAGTCATTTGGCTAAAGATAGAAATTTGAAGGTTTTTGGGAAGTCTAACCGAGAGTTGACTTTTTGATATCAGGGTCGGATTCCGATTCCGAAAGTTGGAGTAGGTCCGTAATGACAAATATGACTTGTGTGCAAAATTTGAGGTCAATCAGACGTGATTTGATGGGTTCGGCATCGAATGTTGAAGTCTAAAATTCTAAAGTTCTTCAAGTTTGAAATGGAGTGTGATTCGTGATTTTAGCATTGTTAGATATGATTTGAGGCCTCGACAAAGTTCGTAATGTGTTTTGGGACTGTTTGGTATGAATGGTTGTGGTCCCGGGGGCCTCGGATGAATTTAGATGGGTTAACAGATCAATTTTTGGAATTGGAAGAAGAAGCGATCAGCTGCCTTCTGGTGTTACCGCACCTACGAGGCTTGGGCCGTAGCTGCAGAGCCGCAGAAGCGGCCCTTGGGTTGCAGAAGCGGAAATGGGTCAACTAGGCTATGACCGCACATGCGGTCGATTTGTCGCAGATGCGTGACCACACCTACGGAAGGAGAAGCGCAGATGCGGAAGCTGAGGCTGAGGAGGACCGCAGAAGTGGATGGTAGTTCGTACCTGCGGAACCGCAGAAGCGGTTAGGTGACCTTAGGTGCGGAATTGGTGGAGGCAGTAAGGTTCTTTAAAATCGGGGGTCTTGGCCATTTTCCTCCATTATACTCTTGTTTGGGCGATTTTTGGAGAGCTTCAAGAGAAGGATTTCATCATCAAACATGAGGTAAGTTAATTACATCCCCTGTGAGTTAGATACATGGTTTTATTACAGATTTGAGCATGAAAATTGGTAGAAACTTGGGGATTGATGGAAAACCTAGAAAATTGATATTCTTGGATTTTGACCACGATTTTGGGTATGAAATTGAGCGTAAGTTATATATTTGATTTCGTGAGGTTGTGGGTAAACTTTATCTTCGAAAAACTTCGGAATCCGGGCCCGAGGACAATTTTGTCAACTTTTCGATCGGGGTTAGGAATTGTTATAAATTGGATTGTAATGAGTAATTGGGCATATATTAATGGATTTGCATAATTATTGGCTAGCTTTGGAGCATTTAGCATCGATTTGAGTCTTCGGAAGGGCGTGGAATGCCGGTTATGGATCTTCGGAGCAAGGTGACTCTCCTTTCTAACCTTGTAAGAGGGAATTGTCCCCATAGGCGAGTTAATTGGTTATGTGCTCCTATTTGTGGGGGCTACATACGTACGAGGTGATGAGAGTCCGTGCGTAAATACTATTATGCTTAAGTTTGTGTAGTTTAGGGCCAAAAAGCATGCTTACTTGTAATACTTGCAACCTTGTTGACAAACTTAAAAATGCTTAAAACATATCGAATGTGTAAATGAATTTCTAAAAGGCTAGATGTCATTTCTTGACTTTTAAAGGAGAAACTTTCCTTTTCCCGAATATTTTCTCCTTGATGAATTATTGATTTGACTGTTTGAATGTGTTTATCTATTGTAGAACGGGCCGAACGCCTCGGTAGATTAAATAGATGCATCTATGTTTCGCGCCACTCGACCTTCTGGCAGTGCACAGTTTAAATATTGTTGGATCGGGTTGTACGTCCTCGGCATGATTTGCATATGCTTGTATTGCTTGCCTTGAGATTTATTGTTATTGATATTTTCTGTCCTTGACTTGAGATAATTGAAAATTAATAGATTATGAATCCAAAGATTTTAATAAAGAAAGGAACTTTTACCTGTTCGTGACTTATTTGAAATTACTATTGTTTTTAATAAATCCATGATTATTTGCATTATTAATATATTACTATTGAACCACTAGTAAGTGTCAAAGTCGACCTCTCGTCTCTACTTCTTCGAGATTAGACGAGATACTCACTGGGTACATGTTGTTTTCATACTCATACTACACTTGCTGTGCATTTGTTCCACATGCGCATGTAAGTCTAGTGGCATAGTTTGGCGCAACGGCATGGTTGATACTGGGACTTAGGCGAGCTATATTTATCGAGACAACCGCAGCCAGCAGAGTCTCCTTTATATCATTGTATTGTATTTTCATTTCTGTCCACTTGTATTCTGGACAGTTACTGTATTTTATTTCCTTCCCTAGCAAACTCATGCACTTGGGACACCGGGTTCTGGAATGTCTTTGGGAGTAGTCAGTATTTTGAGATTGTTAAAGATATCATTATTTATTCCATATTGTTTAAATGAATAAAAGAAGTGAATTCAGAAATATCTAAAACGCGAAATTACTAGTTATTTAGTATTGGCTTGCCTGACACTGGTGTCCGGCTCCATCACGACCCTTAGTGGATTTTGGGTCGTGACAACATGGTATCAGAGCACTAGGTTCTCTTAGGTCTCACAAGTCATGAGCGAGTCTAGTAAAGTCTTGCAGATTGGTACAGAGACGTCTGTACTTATCTTTGAGAGGTTACAGTGCTGTTAGGAACACTTCCCTTCTTGATTACTCATCGTGCGGTTTGATTCCTTTGAGGCTTATGCCTTTATTTCCTTCCTACTCAATCTTATGCGACGCGAACCACTTGTCATAACTCGAGAATTGAAGAATTGTAATGGTACTACATATGTGGTGCGGGATGTTTCTCTCGGTATAGTTGGTTGGGCTATTGTCGTCGCTTTGCAGAAGGATTTTTCTATCGTTCGGCTCGGTAGTTGTACTTCTGAGAGCTTCGAGGTTATACACATGATGCTATGATGCTTATGAACGATTATCGCGCAGTATTGATAAGAGGGTGGCATGCTTGCCTATGTGTCGGGGAAGTGAATGAATTGAGAGGAGGTTTACTAAGTGTATGATTCAGAGATCCAGTATCTTATTTCTGGCGGAGTAAAGGCAATCGAACCATAGAGGATCATGTGTGGGTTAATAGAGTAACAAGACTTGGTGTTTTCAAGTGTGGTGGAATTTTTATCTGCGACGTGGTGTCGTCGTCCTCGATTGTATGTGTTAAGTTCGCCGGTGTTATTATCTTCTACAATTCGCCTTTAGAGCATGATATGGGGAGATAGTATTGGAGAAGCGGCTGTTAGAGTTCGCGGGGTGCGGTGGTTCAGGATTAAATCAGTGTTTCTAATGTTGACGGCTCAAGAAAGATGATCTTCGGAAAGGTTTAAAGTTAGTAGCGATTTGTGGGTTCGAGTGCTACGAAGATAGATTTTTAAGGCAACAACTGAGCATCAAAGGATGAAGAAGGACATGTAGGGAGTGTCAGGCGGTGGTTAAAATTTCTAGAAGGCTAGGTATAAGACGCGAAGGTCGAGTAGTTGATTAAAAAAGCAGGTTTGCCCAAAGTGGGAGAGTGGCAGAATAGCATATGGGTTCAATGGAAGGAAAACTATGCACCTTGAGGAAAAGTTAAAGTGGTTTGGGAATTTTAGTGGGCGGTGATTGGGTCTACGAGCGTAAATTGAAATATTGGCTAGCATACAGTGGGAGATTTGATATGATGGAAGGGAGTTGCTTGATATGAAGAGGGATACAACATGACTTGGGATGGAAGGATATGGTCGCATATTTAAATGATGTCCATGAGAAGTGGATGAACTTGTGTAGCTGGTGAAGGAGCACGGGCTCAGGAGGGGTTATTGAGGTTGTAGTGATTGTACCCCGTGCAGCTATGTTGGAAGATGTCAGAAAGTGATTTCCACAGGTGGATTATTCCATGTGAGCGGTTAGCGGTCGCGTGGTTGGCAAAGCTTCTGCGAAGGATTTTACTGGCCACCCGTTATGAGGTCGAATATGTGGTTATCGATGGGGATTCAGAGTGTTCAGGAAGTACTAATGGAAGGATGTCAAGGAATCTGGTAGTCTGATTGTGCAAAGTCATGTCAATGGGAGAGAAAGAATCTTGGTGGTTTCCAGAGTTGTGTAATAGTGGCTTCAAGCTAAATGGGAGAGTCCCACTGCCTACGGTTGGATTGCATGGTCGTCTAATTATGAGATTTCTGGTTATTAGCATATTGATGGGTTATTTCAGCTAAGGGAGAGTAACATAAGAGGTCATTTGAGCAAAGGAATTGTTAAAGGTGTGCTATGGTTGCCTTATTGGCTCATGTTCAGACATGGGGAAGGATTCTAGATTTATGCCTTGTAGATGCGGGTCTCAAATGAAGTGATTCTGTCGGGTGCTTCATCGAGAGGGTATTCATGTGCTAGGAGATTCATGGAGTTGATTATATTTGGGGCCAAGTCAGAACGGGCAACGGTCCTAGTGGATTCAAAGGTTAAAATGTGGTGCCTAATGATTTCGAGCCTATAAGCACGGTTAAGAATCAAGCTTTTGTAGCAACTTATAAGAAGAGGCCCAGAATGTTCTGTGATGTTTTACTTGCAGTGGCATTTGGGAGAAAAATTAGAAAAGACTTCGGATTCGTAGAGGGATTATCAGCATGGGCGTACCAGTTGAGGTGCGAATGTGCGCACAAGGGAGGTATGAAATGGTTCGTGAAATTTTAGACAGCATGGTCTCGTGATTCAAGGTCACTCGGGATGAGTACGGATAGAGTGTGTTATGTGTCGAATGGAATTATCGTTATTTCTAAGGCAATCTAGGATAAATTGAAAGAAAATAGATTGGTTAGCCATAGTTGAATTGGCATATTGGTGGTAGTGATCAGTTCCTGCGGTGTGATCAAGTTATGCAAGTGATTTGTGACGGTACGTGTGAGGCCTGTCGGCTGCCATAATTGGTGTTATTCAGAAGTATTCTACCGTTATGGCCTGTTATGTGTAGGCGGATCCCGGAAGCGCTATGGTGGCTTAGACCACTACTTAAAGATTTTCATATACTACGGCTATGAGAATTCACCTATGTGTTGCTATGGTTCTCCTGAAGTGAGTTAAGTGAAAAGTTCTTATACGATGTAGTGTTAATCTATCAGTGGTTCCCGGGTTATGGTGAAGAAATTGTGTTCTATCCTATATTGGCATGTTGGGTGCAGTGAGTGGTATGGAATTTGAAGTGAGGGTCAAGGTTGCAGTTCGGTTTTGACAAGTATGTCACGAGCTCGGATGAGCAGGAAAGGAGTTTCGATGTTTAAAGTAAGTTGGTATTGTTTCCAGCGTCACCTGATATCAGTGTTGTGTGACAAAGGATTTGCACCCTGGTTAAGGATTCTTGATCACTTTTCAGCGTTAGTGCGGCCGGTGGTTTGGATGTACAGACCTATTATCTGTTACGAAAGGTTGTGGGAGCGTGCCCTACGAGAATGTTGTATAAGTGTGTCATGTAGCCACTTGATTGATTGAAGAGCTAAACCAAGTATGAAGATTGTGGTGATATCGTTAGATTGAGAGTTGATGCCTGGAGGGTACTCGGTTTATTGGGTGGTGGACTGTAGAGGATTACTCCAGTTATGATGGTTGTTCTTGTGTGTTATGAGAAAAAGGGGTTATTATGGACCTTTGAAAGGTTATTAACCTAGTTCAGTGTGATCAGAATCAGCTTGAGGTCTGTGGATGGATTTAAATGTGAATATGGGCTCTATATCAGGCCAGATGTGTTCATTTCAGCAATGCGCTTCTTATGGAAGAGTAGTCGGGGTGTTATTTCATCGTCAGCTATTTCATGTAATGATATATTGTGCGGTATGAGTTGTGAGATGTCTTGGTGAATTCCTTATGTGTTGAGGTTCCGCGTATAGATGATGTTATATGAGCAGGATGGATCTCGAGATTCAAATCATATATCGCACCTCAGTTGTACTTGAGTTTTGTAGCTTATGGTGCTATATGTCTCCCCAGGGATAGTATTATGCACTTAGCGTGCTTGTGACCGATATTCGGTATTTTGTTGTAATGAGCAATCTAGCTCGGTGTGTATCTCTTATGTGAATTTTATGTGTGGATCGGGTGGCACGCCGCCATGGGTATGTTGTTTGGATCGAGTTGCGCGCTGCAATAGTGTGATGTTGAGTACAGTTCCCTATATCTGTTTTTATGTGTTTTGTTTCCTATTTTTCTGAGGAAAACCCGTATTAGCTATGTGAGTTGAGTAGTCCCTTCCAGAGTTCGTTTTCCTTTTGTATCACATTCGAATCGTTAGCCTATTGGCACATTGTGGCATCATATGAGACTTTTGATCATGTACGGGGTGGCTTATTACCTGAGCAGTTCGTATTGGGTGAGACGAGATCATTGTATTTAGGATCAGTGCAATCTGATTATATGAATTATATTAAGGAGCAAAGACTATTATTTGGTTCAGAATGAGGTGGTGGTTCTTGTCAGGAGTATAAACCCAATGATTTGTTGACTTGGCAGTTGGTTATGAATTTCTACACATATCGTCCATCGTGTTGGTATTGTAAGAGTTAGAGCAAGGCCTATGCATGTCATGAGGTGCAATGGGAGCATCAGGTTCGTGGAATTTCGACGATTATGCTCAGAGAATGTTATTTTGGTTCTATGAATAAAGCGGTGCAAGGTGTGAATTCAGCAAAGGTATGCAGTCATGTTCTGGTACATCGTGTGGTGATTGATACGGTGTTCGTATGTTGGAAACAGGCCTGACAGAGAATTCTAGATGATGGAATTGGGCTCTAAGGCTTATTTGCTTAAGTGAAAAAGGATATCTTCATATTGATCGAGCTAGGGTGCCTAGCTGAGTTGTGGTAGCTCGAGTAGGTGCTCGAGGTATTAAGCAATGATTTCGGACAGTTCCAGCGCAGTTCTCAGCATGTTCGAGGACGAATATATGTGAAAGTTGATTCTTAAATGTAATGACCTAACCGGTCTTTTTGAGCTCTAGCATGTCATTCAGTAGTTTGAGGCCATGAGTAGCTTCACTTTAGGTATTATGACTTGTACGCATGGTTGGAACTGAATTTTGGGAAGTTCGGAGTTGATTCGGAAAGAGAATTCTCATTTCGGAAGCTTTAAGTTGAAAGAATTGACTAAGGTTGGAGTTTTGAGTAAATGACCTCGGAATCGGAATTCAAAGGTTCTAACAGGTTCATATGATGATTTCGGACTTGGGCTTATGTCCGGACTGGGTTTTGGAAGACCCGAGAACGTTTCGGCGCCCATTGTAGAAGTTAGCATTTTGGAAGAATCTCATAAGTTTGGGTTGAAGTACATTTCATTGTTATCAATGTTCGTTTGGGATTCCAAGTCTGGGAATAGCTCCGTATGGTGATTCTGGTATTGGGAGCACGATCGAAAGTGAATTCGGAGGTACGTAGGTCATCTTGGAGTCATTTGGCTAAAGATAGAAATTTGAAGGTTTTTGGGAAGTCTAACCGAGAGTTGACTTTTTGATATCGGGGTCGGATTCCGATTCCGAAAGTTGGAGTAGGTCCGTAATGTCAAATATGACTTGTGTGCAAAAT
The DNA here is from genome assembly GCF_000715075.1 of Nicotiana tabacum. Taxonomy (NCBI): domain Eukaryota; kingdom Viridiplantae; phylum Streptophyta; class Magnoliopsida; order Solanales; family Solanaceae; genus Nicotiana; species Nicotiana tabacum. The sequence continues at coordinate 159,744,653 of NC_134101.1, read as the reverse complement.
TTGAGGTCACTCGGACGTGATTTGATGGGTTCGGCATCGAATGTTGAAGTCTAAAATTCTAAAGTTCTTCAAGTTTGAAATGGAGTGTGATTCGTGATTTTAGCATTGTTAGATATGATTTGAGACCTCGAGAAAGTTTGTAATGTGTTTTGGGACTGTTTGGTATGATTGGTTGTGGTCCCGGGGGCCTTGGGTGAATTTAGGATGGTTAATGGATCAATTTTTGGAATTGGAAGAAGAAGCGATCAGCTGCCTTCTGGTGTAACTGCACCTGCGAGGCTTGGGCCGCAGGTGCGGAGCCGCAGAAGCGGCCCTTGGGTCGCAGAAATGGAAATGGGCCAGCTAGGCTAGGGCCATAGATGCGGTCGATTTGTCACAGATGCGTGACCGCACCTGCGGAAGGAGAAGCGCAGATGCGGAAGCTGAGGCTAGGAGGAGGACCGCAGAAGCGGATGGTAGCTCGCACCTGTGGAACCGCAGAAGCGGTCAAGTGACCGCAGGTGCAGAATTGCTGGAGGCAGTAAGGTTCTTTAAAATCGGGGGTCTTGGCCATTTTACTCTTGTTTGGGCGATATTTGGAGAGCTTCAAGAGAGGGATTTCATCATCAAACATGAGGTAAGTTAATTTCATCCCCTGTGAATTAGATACATGGTTTTGTTACGGATTTGATCATGAAAATTGGTAGAAATTTGGGGTTTGAGGGAAAACCTAGAAAATTGATATTCTTGGATTTTGACCATGATTTTGGGTATAAAATTGAGTATAAATTATATATTTGAGTTCGTGAGGTTGTGGGTAAACTTTATCTTCGGAAAACTTCGGAATCCAGGCACGTGGGCCAGAGGAAAATTTTGTCAAGGTTTTGATCTGGGTTAGGAATTGTTATAAATTGGATTGTAATGAGTAATTGGGCATATATTAATGGATTTGCATTATTATTGGCTAGCTTTGGAGCATTTAGCATCGATTCGAGTCTTAGGAAGGGCGTGAAATGTCGCTTATGGATCTTCGGAGCGAGGTGAGTCTCCTTTCTAACCTTGTAAGAGGGAATTGTCCCCATAGGTGAGTTAATTGGTCATGTGCTCCTATTTGTGGGGGCTACGTACGTACGAGGTGACGAGAGTCCATACGTACCTACTATTATGCTTAAGTCTAGGTAGTTTAGGGCCAAAAAGCATGCTTACTTGTAATACTTGCAACCTTGTTGACAAACTTAAAAATGCTTAAGACATATCGAACTTGTAAATTAATTTCTAAAAGGCTAGATGTCATTTCTTGACTTTTAAAAGAGAAACATTCCTTTTCCTAAATATTTGCTCCTTGATGAATTATTGATTTGACTATTTGAATGTGTTTATCTATTGTGGAACGGGTCGAACGCCTCGGTCGATTAAATAGATGCATCTATGGTTCACGCCATTCGACCCTCTGGCAGCGCACAATTTAAATATTGTTGGATCGGGTCGTACGTCCTCGTCATGATTTGCGCATGCTTGTATTACTTGCCTTGAGAATTATTGTTATTGATATTTGCTCTCCCTGACTTGAGATAATTGAAAATTAATAGATTATGAATCCGGAGATTTTTAATATAAAAAGGAACTTTTACCTATTCGTGACTTATTTGAAATTACTGTCATTCTTAATAAATTCATGATTTCTCGCATTAATAATATATTATCATTGGACCACTAGTAAGTGTCGAAGTCGACCTCTCGTCTCTATTTCTTCGAGATTAGACGGGATACTCATTGGGTACACGTTGTTTTCGTACTCATACTACACTTGCTGTGCATTTTTGTTGCACAGGTTTATGTGTGGCTAGTGGCTTAGAGGCATAGCGGCATGGTTGGTACGGAGACTTAGGTGAGCTGCATTTTTGAGACGCCTCGCAGTCGGTAAAGTCTCCTTCAGAGTATTGTACTGTATTTTCATTTCTGTCCACTTGTATTTCGGACAATTACTGTATTTTATTTCCTTCCCTAGCAAATGCTCATGCACTTGTTACACCGGGTTCTGGGATTTCTATGGGAGTAGTCAGTATTTTGAGATTGTTAAAGATATCATTATTTATTCAGTGGATTTTATTCCTTATTGTTTAAATGTATAAAAGAAGTGAATTCAGAAATACCTAAAACGAGAAATTACTAGTTATTTAGTATTGGCTTGCCTGACAATGGTGTCCGGCACCATCACGACCCTTAGTGGATTTTGGGTCGTGACATTGAAGGTTTTAAATGTTCATTAAATGTGGTTTGGAGTAGGTTTTGGTGATATCGAGATCTAAATGGTATTCCAAGACCGGGAATAGTTCTGTAATATCATTTAAGACTTGCACGCAAAATTTGGTGTCATTCCGAGTAGTATAAGTACGTTTCGATGCATTGGAAGTAAATTGGAGAACTTGAAGTTCTTAAGTGTGATTCAATTGGTTTTGGGGTGTGATTCTTAGTTTTAATGTTGTTTCATGCATTCTGAGAGTTCGAGCAAGTTCGTTTTATGATTCCAGACTTGTGGGTATGTTCGGGCGGGGCCTCAAGGGCCCCGAATGTCGATCGGACAAGGCTCGGACCAAGTTGGGAGCTTGAAGCTGAAGCTCCCCAGATCTATCATAATCGCACCTGCGCTTGGCTAGCCGCAGGTGCAAGCCACGAGCCGCAGAAGCGAGAAATCAAGGGCAACCTAGGAATCGTAGATGCAGAAGATTTGGTGCACCTGCGTGACCGCAAGTGCGAGAGTTGTAGTCACAGGTGTAGCTAGGCTCGCAGAAGCAGACCCTTCTGTCTGCAGATGCGGAGACTAGCCAGGTGAGGGAAATGCACACCTGTAATGGTTTTTCCGCAGGTGCAAGACCGCAGATGTGGCCAAGGCACCGTAGGTGCGAAAGTCGGTGGGCAGTGAGGGATCATTAAATATAGACTTAAGCCATTTTTATCACATTTTTCTTCCACTCTATAGAGATTTGAGACCTTTTGAGTGGATTTCAACCTAGCTTTGTAAAGTAAGTAATTTTTACTTAATGTGAGTTAAATACCTAGATTATGGGTAGATTAACATGTAAAAAATGAGGGAAAATCAAGAGTTTAGAGGAAAACCTAGGTTTTTTATCAAAACGAGGTTGGACCACAAAATTTGTTATCAAACTTACTAAAATCATATATTATATTCCTAAGGTTATGTTTAACAATGTTTTTTGAAAATTTTCGAAATCCGAGCATGTGGGCCCGGAGGTGAATTTTAGGAACCTTGCAATTTGGGTTGGGTAATCACTTTAATAGTAGAAATATGAACTTTTGAGCATAAATTGATTATTTTATGTAATGTTTGATTAGTTTCGAGTCGTTTGGCATCGAATTTGGAGGTTTGAGTGCATTCTTTAATTGGGAAGTAGGCTTTGAGAGGAGGTAAGTCTCCTTTCTAATCTTGTAAGAGGGAATTAAAACCATAGGTGAATTAAATAAATGTTTATACCTATATGCGGGGGGCTACGTACGTACGCGCTGACGAGAGCCTGTACGTAGCTACTATTATGTTATTGTCCGGGTAGTTTAGGACCTGTATCATGCTATATTTGAAATGCTTGCGTCCTTACTTGCTATTATAATCACTTAAGTCATGCTGGAAATTGATAAAATAATTATAGAAGGTTATACCCCCTCAGTTGAGGATTTGTATGAAATACTTGACTGTAAATGAGAAATTTGTGCTTTCTTGAAAATAAATTATTATTTATGGATCAAGTCGAGCACCTCGGTACTAAATAGACGCATATATGGTTCCCTCCATTCGACCCTCCGACAGTGCACAGTCTAATATATTGTTGGACTGGGCCATACGACCTCGGCATAATTGCGCATGTTAATTATTTTGAATTCTCCATGATATATACTGCTTCAATGCCTTGAAATGTAAGTTGTTAAATGAAAAGACTGAAATTGAAATTGTATTTGTGAAAGAAGAACTTATCACTTCCTATTATTGGACTGTCAGTTTTATTCATAATATCCATGCTTAGCATAACATTTTAATATATTTTTCTGATTCCTAGTAAGTGTCAAGTCGACCCCTCGTTACAACTTCTTCGAGGTTAGACTGGATACATATTGGGTACATATGTTTATGTACTCATACTATCCTTCTGTACTTAATTGTACAGGATCTGAGGCTGGTGCATCTAGTTACCCGCCAGGCGCGCATGCTTGATCTTGGACTAAGACTTCACGGTGAGTTTCCCCCTTCCGAGCCGTTCAGCACCATGCCGGAGTTTCTCTTTTGTTGTATCTGTTTATTCTATTTCGGACAGTAGGATAGTCATCTTTTGTATATTCTACTAGTTGCCTACACAAGATCTTGACACATATTAGTAGACTTTGATTTTTGGGTTATAGATCTATAGTTATGATTTCTTTTAGTTGTTTCTGTTTTGTTTGCCTTAAAAATCCGTCATTTATCAAATGCTTTAAATGTACCAGTGCTGGACGTCATCACGGCCTGACATGGATTTGGATCGTGACAATATGGTATCAGAGCACTAGGTTCACATAGGTCTCACAAGTGATGGGCAGGCCTAATAGAGTCTTGTGGATCGGTGCAGAGACATCCGTACTTATCTTCGAGTGGCTATATGGTGTTAGGAAACTACTCTTTATTCATCTTCTGTCATGAAGTTAATGGTATACTAAGTTTCTTTCTTTTATTCTCTCACATATGGTGAGGACACGTGCGACAGACATTCCAAATGCGGGAGGAGCTGCTCCCCCCATTGTTGGAGGCCGAGGCAGAGGCCAGGGGAGGGAACCAACCCGAGGTAGGGGATGAGGGCACCTCAGAGTTGCACCAGTAGCACCACCAGTGGATCCAATAGAGGATCCCATCATCGAGTAGTAGGGCGATATGCCCGCAGCAGAGCCAGCCCCGGTAGGTTTCATGAAAGCACCGGGCTTTCAGGAGGTCAGGGGTCGTATGTTGCGGTTCATGGTTTATTTCCAGCAAACCAAGCCACATCTCAGGCGGGAGGGGGAGCACAGACCCTTACTGCTCAGGCTCCTGGGTATGTAGCTGCAGTGTATCAGACTATAGGTATTACCCGCGCATGGGACCCAGCTAGTTGCAACAGTAGTACCTGATCCTAAACCATCTGCGGACGGCAATCCGCAGAAGTTATTGGATAGATGGACTAGACTACACTGTCCTGTCTTCGGAGGCAAGTGTCATGAGGATACCCAAGATTTCATTGATAGGTGCAGTGATAGACTGCACAAGATGAGGATATTAGAGTCTCATAGGGTTGACTTCACTACGTTCTAGCTGGAGGGCAGGGCCCGTAGATGGTGGCAGTCTTATCTTCTTGGCAGACTAGCGGGTTCTCCTCCCAAGTCTTGGGGCCAGTTCACACAGCTTTTCTTGTATATGTATATTCCACCCTCCAAGGGAAGAGTTGCGGTATTAGTTTGAGCAGCTTGAGCAGGGTCAAATATTAGTGACTGACTATGAGGCGAGATTTTCTAAGTTGTCTCACCATGCACTTATGATACTTCCTACAAACGCAGAGAGAGTGTGGAGGTTTGTTGCGGGACTGCACTCCGATATTAGGGCTAATATAGCCCGAGAGGTGTAGATGCGGGCTTCTTATTAGCTGGTAGTAGAGATTGCTTAGAGGATTAAGGGCTACTGTCAGAGAGGTAGAGAGCACATGCAGAAGGACAAGAGGGTCCATTTCTTTGGAGAGTTTAGAGGTACCCTAGCTAGTGGCAGGGGTTAGTTTGGGAGGGGTCAGCCTAGCAGGCCCCCATATTCAGAACCATCACCTCCTCGAGATGCTCCAGCGTGACCCTATTTCAGTGCCATACCAGAGAGTTCTTACCGCCCACCAGCCATCTAGGGTTCTTCCAGTGGGTACTCAGGCCTCCAGGGTTCTTCCAGCTCCTATTTTAGTGCCATTCTGGAGAGTTAATGCCGCCCACCAACTATTTTGGCTTCGTCCAGTGGGTGTACAGGCCATCAAGGTTAGACATCGGGGCAGCAGATCACCGCATCGAGGGGCTATTTTGAGTGCGGAGATGTCAGTCACATGAGGAGATTCTACCCCAGGCTTCGAGGCAAGGCAGTGCAGTATTGTCAGCAACCAATGATTATAGCACCAGCTGTTCTGCCGCCCAGAGGTGGAGGGCAGGCTAGTAGGGGTCGTCCTAGAGGTGGAGGCCAGGTAGGGGGAGGTCATCTAGCTATTGTTCAGTCAGGCGGAGGCCAGCCAACCGCCGCTCCAACCAGATTTTATGCTTTTCTGGATAGACCAGATGCATTATCCTCAGATGTCGTGATCACATGTATTATTTCCGTCTGCGGTAGGGATGCTTCAGTATTATTTGATCCAGGGTCTACCTATTCATATGTATTATCTCTATTTGCTCATTTCTTGGATATTCCTCGTGAGTCTTTGGGTACTTTTGTTTATGTGTCCACTCCTGTGGGTAATGTGGTTGTGGATCGGATCTATTAATCCTATGTGGTCACATTCTGCGGTTATGAGACTAGAGTGTACCTTCTGTTACTTGATATGACCAATTTTGGGGTCATTATGGGCATGGAGTGGTTATCCCCATATCACGCCATCCTTGATTGCCATGCCAAGACTATTACTTTAGAGATGCTAGAGTTGCCGAGATTGGAGTGGAAGGTTTCCTCCATTAATACATCTAGTTGGGTTATTTCTTTTCTAAAGGCTCGACCTATGGTCGAGAAGGGTTGTTTGGCTTACCTAGCTTATGTTTGGGGCACCAGCGCAGAGTCTCCAACGACTGATTTAGTGCCAGTAGGCCGGGAATTTGCCGATGTGTTTCCTTCTAACCTTCCAGGCATGCCGCCAGATCGTGATATTGATTTCTGTATTGATTTGGCTCTAGGTACCCAGCCTATATCTATCCCATCGTACCGCATGGCTCCATAAGAGTTGAAGGAACAACTTTATGAGTTGTTAGCAATGGGGTTTGTGAGACCAAGTGTATCACCTTGGGGTACACCAGTGTTATTTGTGAAGAAGAAAGATGGGACTTTGCGGATGTGCATTGATTACCGCCAATTGAACAAATCCACCATCAAGAACAAGTACTCGTTACCGTGTATTGATGATTTGTTTGACTAGTTACAGGGTGCCAAGGCGTTCTCTAAAATCGACTTGAGATCGGGGTATCATCAGCTGAAGATTCGGGACTAGGATGTCCCGAAGACTTCCTTCCGTACTAGATATGGCCATTATGAATTTCTGGGGATGTCCTTCGGCTTGACTAACATCCTGGCAACGTTTATGGATTTGATGAATAGGGTGTTTAGGCCATATATTAATTCATTCGTCATTGTCTTCATTGATGACATTTTGATCTACTCACGTAGCCTGGGGGAGCACGAGCAGCATTAGAGAGTAGTACTTTAGACATTACGGGAACATAAGCTATATGCTAAGCTCTCCAAGTGTGATTTTTGGCTAGAGTCTGTGTCATTCTTGGGACATATTGTATCAGGAGAGGATATTAAGGTGGATCCCAAGAAGATTAAGGTAGTTCAGACTTGGCCACGTCCCACATTGGTGACAGAGATCAGGAGTTTCCTAGGATTAGCAGGTTATTATCGCCGGTTTGTGCAGGGCTTTTCATCCAATGCATCACCTTTGACTAGATTGACCTAGAAGGGTGCTCTATTTCGTTGGTCCGATGATTATGAGGCGAGCTTTCAGAAACAAAAGACAGCTTTGGACATCACCGGTTCTAGTGTTGCCTTCCGGTTTGGGGATGTATACGGTGTATTGCGACGCTTCACGTATTGGCTTGGGTTGTGTATTGATGTAGGAGGGGCGAGTTATTGCATATTCTTCACATCAACTGAAGATTTATGAGAAGAATTACCACATGCATGACCTAGAGTTAGTCCCGATTGTTCATGCTCTTAAGATATTGAGGCATTAACTGTATGGGGTGTCATGTGAGGTTTATGCTAATCATCGCAGCTTACAATATTTGTTCAAGCAAAGGGATCTTAATTTGAGGCAGCGTAGATGGCTAGAGTTACTGAAGGATTATGACATCACCATTCTTTATCATCCGGGCAAGGCAAATGTGGTCGCGGGTTCCTTAAGCAGGAAGGGAGAGAGTATAAGTAACTTGGCATTCATTTCAATAGAGGAGAGGCCACTAGCTTTGTACATTCAGTCCTTGGCTAACAGACTTGTGAGGTTGGATATTTCAGAGCTCAGTCGAGTTCTTGCATGTGTTATTGCCCAGTCTTCACTATTGGGGCAGATCAAGGCTCAACAGTTTGATGATCCGCATTTGGCAGTTCTCAAAGAGGCAATACTACAGGGTAGTGCCAAGGTGGTTTCTATTGGCAAGGATGGTATTCTACGACTCCAGGGTCATCTATGTGTTCCTAATGTCGATGGCTTGAGGGAGAGGATTCTATAGGTGGCACATAGTTCTCGGTATTCTATTCTTCTAGGTGCCACAAAGATGTATCGTGACCTGAGATAGCATTATTGGTGGCGGCAGATGTAGAAGGACATAGTGGAGTATGTATCTAGGTGTCTAAATTGCCAGCACGTAAAGTATGAGCACCAGAAGCCAGGTGGCCTACTTTAGTAGATGATTATACCTGAGTGGATATGGGAGCGCATCACTATGGACTTCATAGTTGGATTGTCACGGACCTTGCAGAAGTTTGATGTAGTTTGGGTCATTGTCGATGGGTTGACCATGTCAGCACACTTCATTCCGGTTATGACTACCTATACTTCAAAGAAGTTGTCCCAGATTTATATTCGGGAGATATTTCGGTTGCATAGTGTGCCTGTTTCCATCATATCGGATATAGGCCCTCAGTTCACTTCCCATAGACCGACAGGCAGTTGGAGCGGACAGTTCAGATATTGGAGGACATGCTCAGAGCATGTGTGATTGACTGTGGGGGACATTGGGATCAGTTCTTGCCTTAGGCCGAGATTTCTTACAACATCAGTTATCAGTCCAGCATCAAGATGGCTCCATTTAAGGCTTTATATGGTCCATGATGTCGTTCTCCCATCGGGTGGTTTGGTCTGGGCGAGGCTAAGTTATATGGTACTAATTTGGTAAAGGATTCCTTGGAAAAGGTAAAGTTGATCCAGGAGCGACTTCGCGCAGCACAATCTAGACAGAAGAGTTACGCAGATCAAAAGGCGTGTGATGTATCGTTTATGGAAGGCGAGAAGGTTCTCTTGAAAGTCTCGCCTATGAAGGGGATTATGAGATCCAGAGAGAAGGGCAAGTTAAGCCCAAGGTTTATAGGTCCATTTGAGGTGTTGAGGCGAGTTGGGGAGGTTGCGTATGAGCTTGCTTTACTTCCCAACCTATCAGGTGTTCATCCGGTATTTCACGTGTCTATGATTCGGAGATATCAGCCAACTTGTCGCATGTGTTAGATTTCAGCACTATCCAGCTAGATGAGAGATTGGATTATGAGGAGGATCTAGTTGCCATTGTTTCTAGATAGGATTGCCAGTTGAGATCCAAGAGGATTTTCGCGGTAAAAGTTCAGTGGAGAGGCCAGCCAGTCGAAGAGGTGACCTGGGAGTCCGAGCAGGACATGCAGAATAGATATCCACACTTATCCAGCACTTCATATACGAATCTAAACCCATTTGAGGACGAACGTTTGTAAAGAGGTGGAGAATATAACGACCCAATCGGTCGTTTTGCTTTCTAGAACCCCGTTCCCCTAAATAAGACTTCACGTACTTGCTTTTACTGATTTATGACTTGCCGGGATGGTTAGTTCGGGATTTAGAAGAGTCTGGGTTGAAATCGGAATACTTGGTTCCTCAAGGTTGGCTTAAAAGACCAATTTTGACTTCAGTCAACATTTTGAGTAAACAGCCTCGGACTCGGGATTTAACGGTTCCAATAGGTTCGTATGTGATTTCGGACTTGGGCGTATGTTCAGATCGGATTTTGGATGACTGGGGAGCATTTTGGCGCCTAATAGTGAAAGTTGGTTCTTGAAATGTGGTTTGGAGTGGGTTTTGGTGATATCGAGATCCAAATGGGATTTCGACATCGGGAATAGTTCCTTAATGTCATTTAAAACTTGCACATAAAATTTGGTGTCATTACGAGTAGTATAAGTACATTTCGGTGCATTGGAAGTAAATTTAAGAACTTGAAGTTCTTTAGTGTGATTCAATTGGTTTTGGGGTGTGATTCTTAGTTTTAACATTGTTTTGGGCATTCCGAGAGTTCGAGCGAGTATGTTTTATGATTCAAGACTTGTGGGTATGATCGGGCAGGGCCCCGGGGGCCCCAAGTGTCGATCGGATGAGGCTCGGACCAAGTTGGGAGCTTGAAGCAACAACTGAAGCTCTCCCAGATCTATCATAATCGCACCTGCACTTGGGCAGCCACAGGTGCAGGCTCATAGGTGCGAGCCACGAGCCGCAAAAGCGAGAAATCAAGGGCAGCCCAGGAACCGCAGATGCGGAAGATTGGGTGCACCTACGTGACCGCAGGTGCGGCCGCTTTTGTCCGCAGATGTGGAGACTGATCAGGTGAGGGAAATGCGCACCTGCGATGGTTTTTTTGCAAGTGCGAGACCGTAGATGCAGCCACGGCACCGCAGGTGTGAATGTCGCTGGGCAGTAAGGGATCATTAAATACAAACTTAGGCCATTTTTATCATATTTTCTTCCACTCTTGGGTGATTTGAGAGCTTTTAAGGAGGGCATTTTGACATAGCTTTGTGAGGTAAGTAATTTCTACTTAATGTGAGTTAAATACCTAGATTATGGGTAGATTAACATGTTAAAATTAGGAAAAATCAAGGGTCTAGAGAAAAACCTAGGTTTTTTTTATCAAAACGAGATTTGACCATGAAATTTATTATAAAACTTACTAAAAATCATATATTATGTTCCTAAGGTTATGGGTAACGACTTTCTTTGAGAATTTTTGGAATCCAAGTATGTGGGCCCAGGGGTGAATTTTAGGAATCTTGCAATTTGGGTTGGTTAATCATTTTAATAGCAGAAAATATGAACTTTTGAGCATAAATTGATTAGTTTATGTAATGTTTGATTAGTTTCGAGTCGTTTGGCATCGAATTTAGAGGTTTGAGCGCATTCTTGAATTGGGAAGTAGGCGTTGAGACGAGGTAAGTCTCCTTTCTAACCTTGTAAGAGGGAAATAAACCCATAGGTGAATTATAAATGTTTGTACCTATCTGTAGGGGACTACGTACGTACGTGGTGACGAGAGTCCGTACGTAGCTACTATTATGTTATTGTCTTGGTAGTTTAGGACATGTATCATGCTATATTTGAAATGCTTGCATCCTTACTTGCTATTATAATCACTTAAATCACGCTGGAAATTGATAAAATAATTATAGAAGGTTATACCCACTTACTTTAGAATTTATACGAAATACTTGACTGTAAATGAGAAATTTGTGCTTTCTTGAAAATAAATTGTTATCTGTGGATCGGGCCGAGCGCCTTGGTACTAAATAGATGCATCTATGGTTTGCTATATCTATCTATTCTATTTCAGACAGTAGGATAGTCATCTTTTTTATATTCTACTAGTTACCCACACACTTGTGACTCTAGATCTTGGCACATATTAGTAGACTTTCATTTTTGGGTTGTAGATCTATAGTTATGATTTCTTTTAGTTGTTTCCGTTTTGTTTGCCTTAAAAATCCATCATTTATCAAATGCTTTAAATATAAGTAAGGTTAGATGTTGGAATTGCTTAATAATAAAGGGAAATCACTAAGTTGTTCATACTGGCTTGTCTAGTAACGGTGTTGAACGCCATCACGACCTGACATGGAGTTGGGTCGTGACTTTCACAAAATTAGGTCAAGTTTGAATATCTGAAGTTGTTGTACCCATTTCTCTTTGCTATCAAGGCCCGGGGTTGACTTTTAGTTTTCATTAAAAATCAAAGCTTTATTATCCGTAATTGTTTCCTATGGTTTTTATTTATGATATTAAGTTATTTTGGTTAGATTTGAGCCGTCCGGAGATTGTTTCACACGAGAAGGTCATTTTAGACTATTGGTTTAGCTTCTTTGAGGTAAGTATCTTGCCTAACTTTGTGTGGGGGAACTACCCCATTGCAATCGAGTCGTTTGTGCTATTTTTGTCATGTGAAAGTTGTGTATGAGAGGTGACGAGTACGTACTTGGAATTATATGGGAAATTGACCGGTTTAGACTCTTAGGCTTCTTTCATGTATTCATTTAAAATTATTAGCATATGTTGTATCTTTTATTCGTCATATCTATTATCACATACTTTATTTGAAGTTGTCGTTACATGTCACATTCTTTACTTGTCTAGTTTGCTCTTATATGATTAATATGAAGTTGTTATCACTTTTATCATTATGTGATTTCTTTTATTGTGGAGTTATTGTTATTTGAAGTTGTTGTACATGATATCCCTTTCATTGTCGAGTTATTCTCATGCATTTAGATGTAGTACTAGTTCGTTCCATCTCTTTCATTGTTAGCCTAATTCATACACTAGGAGCCGAAGTTTGCCATTTCATGGAAATACCTTCACTATTGAGCTTATCCTTAAACAATTAATTAGAATTTATGTTATCAAAAGTCATTAATCGATTTTAATTGAAGTTGTGTAAAAAGGGGGTGTCGTTCCTTGTTGAGTTACTTTCCCATTCCTATTGTTATTATTGAGATTTTATACACATTGTCTTTGAGTCATGGGCTATTTGTTGGGAAAATATTGATATTGTTGGATCTTTTGAAAGGTTGTCACCTATGGGCACTTGTGTTACGAGTTGATTTGTCATGTTGTTGTGATGTTAGCATTTATGAATTGTTGTGTGGTTTTGGTTGTTGTTATACGGAGTACAAGGGTGGAATTTCCCCATTGTTGTTATGTGCAGTATAAGGGGGGCATTTCACCGTTGTTGTTATGTGGATCATACGGGTGGAATTTCCCCATTGTTGTTATGTGCAGTATAAGGGGGGCATTTCACCGTTGTTGTTATGTGGATCATACGGGTGGCATTTCACCATTGTTGAATGTACGGAGTGATAAGGGTAGCTATTGTGTTATTATCCAGGTGGAGTGACAAATATGGCTATTATACGGAGTGATACAGGTGGTTATTGGGGAGATAAGGGTGGCAAATGTTAGTGTCAGGGCGGAGTGATAAGGGTGGCTATTACACGGAGTGATACGGGTGGATAACGAAGATAAAAGGGTGGCAATGTTAGGGATGGTGATGGTTTGGAGACATTGTGTTAGTGCTTTTTGTGTGATAGTGTGCTCTTCCTTGTGTTTGTAATACAACTTATGTGACTTGCTTTGCTGTTTCGATGATCTACTCGATGTCTTTGATATTACTTGTTGACTTGGGATGCAGTAGTACACTCACACAAGCATACAACGTAACATGCTGCTTATACTAGCTCAGGAGTATGAAACTTGACATTTATTGATCATGCCCGTGTGTTCTTGTATTATCTGTTTCCATGTTGATATTAAGCATGCGACCATGCCAAGCAGATTGTGATTGTGAGCCTGTGACCATGCCGGGCGGATTATGATTGTGAGTCTGTGATCATGCCGGCCAGATTGTGATTGTGAGCATGTGACCACGCCGGGCATATTGTGAATGTGAGCATGTAATCATGTCAGGCGGATTGAGATATTGGCACGTGAGTTGTTTGTGCGGTTGCGATTCGAGATGTGGGCACGAGGTGCCACGAGTGCATGATGGTAGGTTAAGTCCCGTGACTTGTGACTATGAGATGAGGTATCACGGGGTGATTTCGTTGTGAATATTTTGTTAGCATGGGTTGATTAATTGATTGTGCTCTATGTTCCTTATTTAGTTTCAACGATACTTCTTGGTGTTCCTATTGTTTTACTGTTTATATCACATGTTGATTTTGTTTTTATTTACTAATTTCTACTTCCCATTATTAGTTTTATACTTCTACACTACACAAGTTACTTTGTCTAGTGAGTGTCTTGACTTGTACCTCGTCACTACTCCACCAAAGTTGTTCTTGATAATTACAGCGTACCAACTGTAGTGTACTTATACTACACTTCTGCACATTTTTGTGCAGATCCAGGTACTTTGGAGTCTATGGATTGTTAGATAGCATATCAAATATTGTTATAGAGACTTCAAGGTATACCTGCCATCGCATTTGCTGGCTTCGTATAGAAATTTATGTTTCATATTTAATAGTTGTTGGTTGAATTTTTCCATTTATTTAGTAAGTGTTAGGCTTACCTAGTCTTAAAGACTAGGTGCCATCACAACATCCTACGGAGGGAAATTGGGGTCGTGACTGTTGAAGTAAGGATACTTTGTTATGTGGTGTTGTCGGGCTTATATGGATTGGGTTGACGTGGGATCACCCATGGTTATGATTATGGTGAGGTTACAGAACTATTAGGAAAAATATCCACTTCTTTCATTCCTACTATGCAGACTTGTTGATTTCAAAGCTTGAGCCTTTGTATCTTTATTCTCTCATAGATCGTGAGGACATGCGCTATTGGATCAATTGAGCAAACACCCGTACCCCTTGCTAGAGCTGCGAGAGGCAAGGGATGAGGTAGAGGCTGAGAAGGGGCACGCGTCACAGCTAGAGCACTTGTCAGAACAGTAGTTGAGAAGCCGCCAGTAGCTCCGATTGGGGGACAGGCCCCGGAGGTGCCTGTCGTTACCCCTAGATTTCAAGAGACTTTAGCACAGTTCCTAAGCATGTTTGGTACATTGGCTCAGGTGGGATTTATCTCCGTTGCACCAGCTATTTCGCAGATTGGGGGAGGAGCTCAGACTCCCACCGCCCGTACTCTAGAGTAGCGGGGTCACATTGGTCAGGTTTTGGGTATGGTGCCGGTATAGCCTGTTATTCTGGTTCAACCTGAGGTTAGTCCAGGGGCATCAAAGGAAGAGAAGAAGAGGCTTGAGAGGTTCAAAAGGCATAGTCCACCTACTTTCAGTGGCATAACTACCGAGGATGCACTAGAGAAGTGTCATCATATTCTCCGTACCATGGGTATTGTGGAGGTAAGCGGAGTTGCTTTTACTATATTTTAGTTATTAGGAGCAGCGTATCAGGGTGGTAGGTTCATGAGGAGGGTAGACCATCCAATGCAGCACCACCCACTTGGGCTCAGTTTTTAGAGATGTTTTTGAGGGATTTTGTTCCCTGGACCATCCGAGATGTGTGGCATGCGGAGTTTGAGCAACTGCATCAGGGCACCAAGACGGTGTTAGAGTATGCCATCAGGTTCAGTGAGTTATCCCATCATGCACCTTATTTGATTCCTACAATTAGAGAACGAGTCCATAGATTTATTGAGGGGCTCAGTTATGGTCTTAGATTTAACATGGCTCGGGAGTTGGAGACTAATACACCATGTTAGCAGGTTGTGGAGATTGCTAGGAGGTTAGAGAATATCCGGGTGAGGAGAGGGAGGATAAGGAGACCAAGAGGTCTTGAGGTTCTAGAGGATTCAATAGATTCTACTCTTCAGCGATAACCCATCATCGTGGAGGCTCGGGCAGTCAGCCAGTCCATCCCGCACTTCAGATTACTCATGGTGCTCCAGTTAGTCAGGGCACTCATATAAGGCAATCATCTTTTAGTGCGCCACCTACACGGGGTTCCTATAGCGGTTGTTCTAGTTATCCGGCATAGACCCATTACGAGTAGTCATGCCCCATTGGGGTTGTTATGAGTGTGGTGATACTAGGCATATCATGAAAGATTGTCCTAGACTTGGGAGAGGCGGATTTCATCAGAGCACTCAGGTTATGGGCTCCATTCATTTTGTTACTCTACCTACATAGCCAGCTAGGTGTGGAGAACATGAGGGTAAAGGGCACCCTAGAGGGGGGCTCGGCCTGTTGATATGCTGCCCATGGTATGGCTGAGGCCATTGCACCAGATGGTGTCGTTATAGGTATGGTTTTGATTGTTATAGAGTAGCATCATTCTTATTTTGATTCAGTTTTGCTTATCAAGGTGAGTCCTCCTATCTTGCTTTACATACGGGTGAGTTTCATGATTTTGTACTCTGCTTATGTGTTTACTCCTATTGGTAGATTCTATAGTGGTAGATGTGTCTATCATTTCATCTTGATTCACTATTGAGAGCTATTGAGACTAGAAGTGACTTTCTGTTACTCATTATGATAGGTTTTGATGTGATTTCTGGATGGTTTGGTTATGATTTGTGATTTAGATGCTCTACCGGTATGGGGAGTCTATTACGTGTTGTGACTTTGTTTGCAAAATTGAGTTAGTTGAAGTTTTCGATTGGTGTGATGTGTATTCTAGTTGTGATTCAGAGCTGAGGATGGGATCCTCACGTGTTCATGTGGTTTGATATGTTTAAATCGAGCTATGCACCATGGTGGAGTTATATTAGGATGAGATCCTTGTGATTATTTCATGTGTTTTGATTCTCTATGGTGGAATTATTTCATTGCATGGTACTGATAGAGAATTGTGCCTGTCTGGCTTGTTTGATAGTTCTCTCATGTGTTTCTCTTTGCATATTCAATCATATTCGCGCTATTCTTATTAAGTTTTAGCTTGCTAGGTGTGTGCCTAGGTGGCGTTAGATGTGACTTGTTGATTTGAGTAAATGGTCATGGGATC
Source organism: Nicotiana tabacum (assembly GCF_000715075.1). Lineage (NCBI taxonomy): Eukaryota > Viridiplantae > Streptophyta > Magnoliopsida > Solanales > Solanaceae > Nicotiana > Nicotiana tabacum. Next base: position 159,727,966 of record NC_134101.1, on the reverse strand, counting down.
TTCATGTTTCTTACATCATCGTCAGTGTTGTAAAGGTTTGGAACAGGGTTCTAGCTGATATGAGGTTAATTGCCGGTGCTGGACTTGATTATAGGCAGCTATGGCGGTCAGAGATATTGTTATGGGCATATATGTGATGTGTTACATTGTGTGGTTGTATCTCGTAGGTGTAGGCATGAGTTGTTGCAGTGGGTTGAGGTTGATACCGTGTGTTGATGTGGGAATCAAGTCTTTGGGAAATGATCAGATTGTGAAAATTTTGGTTCTAATGTTTATTAGTGTGGGTAGAAGGAATAATTTTCAGTTGAGATGGTGTTGTAGGGCATATGCGGATTGGGTGACGTGGGATCACCCACGAGTACATGTATGGTGAGTACATTCAATGATTTAGTGACTTCTCAAGGGTTCTTGCCACGTTCGAGGATGAACGTTTGTTTAAGAGGGGAGAATATAACGACCCGACCGGTCGTTTTGAGAATTAGCATTCTGTTTAGTGGGTTAAGGTCTCAAGCAGCTTCGTATTGTGTATCATGACTTGTGCGTGTGGTGGGGTTCGATTTTCGGGATGATTCGGGATCGATTTGGAAGAATGATTCTTATTTTAGAAGCTTAAGTGGCAAGAGTTGATCGAAATTTGAATTTTGTGTAGACGACTTCGGAATGATGTTTTGATGATTCCAATAGCCTTGTATGGTGATTTTAGACTTAGCCGTATGTCTGAATTTGGATTTGGAGGTTTGTAGGTTGATTTGATGCATTTTGGCGGAAGTTGGAAAGTTGAAGGTTTGGAAGGTTGAGAGGTTTGACTGGGAGTTGACTTTATTAATATCGGGTTCGGATTTTGATTTCGGGAGCTGGCATATCTATATTTTGTCATTTGGAACTTGCATGCAAAATTTAACAGCATTCCGAGTTGACTTGATATGATTCGGCGCGAGTTGTAGAAGTTGAAAGTTCGTTAAGTTCGATTTGAGGTGTGATTCATAGTTTTTTATGTGATTTGAGGCCTCGATCAGGTCCGTGTTATGTTTTGGGACTTATTGGTATGTTCAGACGGGGTCTCGAGGGGTTCGAGTGCGTTTTAGATAGGTTTGAGTTGTATTGCGCTCGTTTTTTATGTTTCGACGTTGCTTTTTCAAGCATAAATGGCACCACATTAAGCAAATGAGCTCCAATTTCTGTTTTGGTTGAATCATTAGATCTGTATCGTAATTATGGATCCATAGCAAAAAGAATCGTCAAATTTGGACATCTTATGAGGAAGTTATGCTCATTTTAGTGTCGAAGAAGAGGGTTGGTGCTTCGCAAATGCGAAGTTGGGTCCACATCTGCGAAATGACAGCTAGAAATGTGCAGGTGCGGCCTTTTGGGTGCAAAAGCGAAAGTGCATGTGTATAATAAATCAGACTGCATTCTTTTGGTATTTTGAGCATATCTTGAGTTCTAGAGCTCTAATTGAGGTGATTTTCGCGGCGTTCTTCTCGTATTTTCATGGGGGCAGTATGTAATCTTATTTTTTGTATTTTAACATGATTCCACTAGTTTATTTGTGAATTAATCTATATTTTGATTAGAGAATTGATGGTTTTTATCAAAAACTTTTCTAATGAGAATAATTGGATTTTGAACATCGATTCGGAGTAAGAATTGAATGAAATTAGTATGGTTGGACTTGTAATTGAATGAGCGTTCATATTTTGTAAAAAATTTCAGGTTCTGAGGTGCGGGTTAGGAGTTGACTTTTTTTGGTTGACTTTTAGTTTTCATTGAAGATCGAAGCTTTATTATCCGGAATTGTTTCCTTTGATTTTTATTTACGATATTAAGTCATTTTGGCTAGATTTGAGTCATTCGGAGATTGTTTCACACGAGAAGGTCATTTTAGAGTATCGGTTTAGCTTCTTTGAGGTAAGTATCTTGCCTAACTTTGTGGGGGGAGGGGGGAACTACCCCTTAAGATTCGAGTCGTTTGTGCTATTTGTGTCATGTGAAAGCCGTGTACTCGAGGTGATGAGTACGTACTCGGGCTTATATGTGAAATTGACCGGTTTAGATTCTTAGGCTTCTTTCATGTATTCATTTAAAAAATTTAGCTCATGTTGTATCTATTATTTGTCATATCTATTATCACATGTTTTATTTGAAGTTGTCATTACATGTCACATTCTTTACTTGTTGAGTTTGCTCTTATATGCTTTACACGAAGTTGTTATCACTTTTTTCATTATGTGATTTCTTTAATTGTGGAGTTATTCTTAGTTGAAGTTGTTGTACATGATATCCCTTTTGTTGTCGGGCTATTCTCATGCATTTAGACGTAGTACTAGTTCATGCCATCTCTTTCATTGTTAGCCTAATTCATACATTAGGAGCCGAGATTTGCCATTTCATGGAAATACTTTCACTATTGAGTTTATCCTTAAACAATTAATTTGAATTGAGGTTATCCAAAGTAATTAATCGATTTTAATGAAGTTGTGTAAACAGGGGGTGTCGTTCCTTGTTGAGTTATTTTCCCATTCACGTTGTTGTTATTAAAATTTTATACACATTGTGTTTGAGCCGTGAGCCATTTGTTGTGAAATTATTGATATTGTTAGATTTTTTGAAAGGTTAAGGCCTATGGGCACTTGTGTTATGAGTTGATATGCTCTGTTGTTGTGATGTTAGCATTTGTGAATCGTTGTATGGTTTTGGTTGTTATTATGTGGAGTATAAGGGTGGCATTTCGCAGTTGTTGTTATGCGGAGGATAAGGGTGACATTTAACCATTGTTGTTATGTAGAGTATAAGGGTGGTATTTCATTGTTGTTGTTATGTGGAGCATAAGGGTGGCATTTCACCATTGTTGAATATACGAAGTGATAAAGGTAGCTATTGTGTTATTGTTCAGGCGGAGTGATAAGGGTGGCTATTATACGGAGTGATACAGGTGGCTATCAGAGAGATAAGGGTGGCAAATATTATTATCCAGGCAGAGTGATAAGGGTGGCTATTACACAGAGTGATAAGGGGGGCTATTAGAGAGATAAGGGTGGCAATGTAAGGGATGATGTGTGATGGCTTGGAGACATTGTGTTGGTGATTTTCATGTGATGGTGTGTTTTTCCTTGTGTTTGTCATACACCTAACGCGACTTGCTTTGTTGTTTCGATGAGCTACTCGATGTCTTTAATATTACTTGTTGACTTGGGTTGCAGTAGTACACTTGCACAAGCATACACCGTAGTATGCCACTTATACTAGCTCAAGAGTATGAAACTTGACATTTATTGATCATGCCCATGTGTTCTTGTATTATCTGTTCCATGTTGAATTGAGCCTACGACCATTCCAGGCGAATTGTGATTGTGAGCATGTGACCATGCTAGGCAGATTGTGATTGTGAGCATGTGATCATCCCGGGCGGATTGTTATTGTGAGCCTGTGACCATGCCGGGCGGATTGTGAATGTGAGCCTGTGATCATACTGGGCGGATTGAGATATTGGAATGTGAGTTATCCGTGCGGTTGTGATTCAGATGTGGGCACGAGGTGCCATGCGTACATGATGGTGGGTTGAGACCCGTGACTTGTGACTAAGAGATGAGGTATCACAGGGTGATTTCGTTGTGAATCTTGTGTTAGAACGGGTTGATTAATTAATTGTCCTTTGTGTTCCTTATTTGGTTTCGACGATACTTCTTGGTGTTCTTGTTGCTTTACTGTTTATATCACATGTTGATATTGTTGTCATTTACTGATTTCTGCTTTTTATTGTTAGCTTTATACTTCTATACTGCACAGGTTACTTTATCTAATGAGTGTCTTGATTTGTCTTGATACTTACTAGGTACCAACCGTGGTGTACTCATACTACATTTCTGCACATTTTTGTGTAGATACAGATACTTCAGAGTCCGTGGATTGTTAGATAGCGGATTAGATATTGCTGTAAAGACTTCAAGGTATACCTGTCGTCACGTTCGCAAGCCTCGGAGTCACCTTCGGAAGTTATTTGTGTACAGTTTATTTCTATTTTAGAACAGTTATACTTATAGATTTTGTAGCAAAATCACTAGAGCTTATGACTTGTACAGGCAATTTTGAGATTGTTGGCTTTGTATAGAAATTTCTTTTTTATATTTAATAGTTGTTGGTTGAATTTTGCCATTTATTCAGTAAGTATTAAGCTTAACTAGTCTTAAAGACTAGGTGCCATCACGACATCCTACGAAGGAAAACTAGGGTCGTGACAGATAGCATGTTAGTTACAAACAACTTAGTTCTCATTGACAAAATGAGATAGAACATTCATTTCAAAGAGTTTAAGCTTGATATATTGATGTTGTAAAACATATCACATTCAAGTTATTTAATAACCATCTATACTTAAGTGTCTAAATATGACTATGTCTCTTAAACTCGGCGAAGAAAAAAAGAGAAGTGCCTTAAAAAATATGAAGAGTTGTGCGTACTGGGAGTAGTATAGTACCTTGTTTAACTAAGCGTCGCGGTATGAAACAATTGGACAAGTGATTGTACCTTCTTAACAGGGCGGTTCTATCTTATGTGACACCGTTTGGTCAGAAAATTTTACTAAATAAGTATATATAATAAAAATCCAATAGTAGAAATGAGGGTAAATTTATTGAAGTGACACCACTTGACAATAACAGATGTGTGGCACCATTGGTTAGGCGCATCAATTTCTTAAAGATGTTGCTATTTTGAGTCTCCGTAGCTTCTTTTTTTGTTTTAAGATCTTTGTACATCATTTTTGTTTTAAATTCTCTGTTCCTCGTCTAGAAATTAAAAAAGTGTGGAGGTTTGAATCATTGACTTCTTAACTCTTAAGCATTAATATTATTGTAACGATCCAACCGGTCGTTTTTCTTTCTAGAATCCCATTCCCCTAAATGAGACTTCCCATACTTGCTTTTACTGAATTATGACTTGTGGGGATGGTTAGTTCGGGATTTGGAAGAGTTTGGGTTGAAATCGGGACACTTGGTTCCTTAAGGTTGGCTCAAAAGGCCAAGTTTGACTTTGGTCAACATTTTGAGTAAACAACCTCGGAATTGGGATTTGACAGTTCCAATAGGTTCCTATGATGATTTCGGACTTAAGATCGACTTGAGATCGAGGTATTATCAGTTGTAGATTCGGGACTCGGATGTTCCGAAGACTGCTTTTCGTACTAGATATGGCCATTATGAGTTTCTGGTGATGTCCTTCGTCTTGACTAATGTCTCAGCAACGTTTATGGATTTGATAAATAGAGTGTTCAGGCCTTATATTGATTCATTTGTCATTTTCTTCAATGATGAAATTTTGATCTACTCGCATAGCCTGGGGGAGCACGAGCAGCATTTGAGAGTAGTGCTTTAGACATTGCGAGACCAGAAATTATATGTTCAGTTCTCCAAGTGTAAGTTGTGGCTAGAGTCTGTGGCATTCTTGGGGTATGTTGTATCAAGCGAGGGTATTAAGGTGGATCCCAAGAAGATTAAGGCCGTTCAGAGTTGGCCTTGTCCCACTTTGGTGACTGAGATCAGAAGTTTCCTAGGGTTAGCAGGTTATTATCGCCAGTTTGTTCAAAGATTTTCATCCATTGCAGCACCTTTGACTAGATTGACCCAGAAGGGTGCTTCGTTCCGTTGGTCCGATGATTGTGAGGTGAGCTTTCAGAAGCTCAAGACAGCTTTGACTACAGCACCGATTCTAGTGTTTCCTTCTAGTTCGAGGATGTACACGGTGTATTGCGATGCTTCACGCGTTGGCTTGGGTTGTGTATTGATGTAGGAGGGGCGAGTTATTTCATATACTTCGTGTCAGCTAAAGATTCATACGAACAATTACCATGTGCACGACCTAGAGTTAGTCATGATAGTTCATGCTCTTAAGATATGGATGCATTATCTGTATGGGGTGTTATGTGAGGTTTATACTGATCATCGCAGCTTACAATATTTGTTCAATCAAAGGGATCTCAATTTAAAATAGTGTAGATGGATTGAGTTACTGAAGGATTATGACATCGCCATTCTTTATCATTCGGGCAAGGCAAATGTGGTCGTGGATGCCTTAAGCAAGAAGGCAAAGAGTATGGGTAGCTTGGCATTCATTTCAGCAGAGGAGAGGCCACAAGCTTTGGACATTCAGTCCTTGGCTAACAGACTTGTGAGGTTGGACATTTCAGAGTCCAGCCGAGTTCTTGCATGTGTTGTTGCCTAGTCTTCACTATTGGAGTAGATCAAGGCTCGACAGTTTGATGACCCGCACTTGGCAGTCCTAAGAGAGACGGTACTATAGGGTGGTGCCAAGGAGGTTTCTATTGGAGAGGATGGTATTCTGCGACTCCAGGGTCGTCTATGTATTCCTAATATCGATGGCTTGAGGGAGAGGATTCTAGAAGAGGCACACAGTTCTCGCTATTCCATTTACCCAGGTGCTACGAAGATGCATCGTGACCTGAGACAGCATTATTGGTGGCGGCGGATGAAGAAAGACATAGTTGAGTATGTAGCTAGGTGCCTAAATTGCCAGCAGTATGAGCACCAGAGGCCAGGTGGCTTACTCCAGCAGATGACTATACCAGAGTGGAAAAGGAAACGCATTACTATGGACTTCGTAGTTGGGTTGCCACAGACCTTGCGGAAGTTCGATGCAGTTTGGGTCATTGTTGATAGGTTGACCAAGTCAGCACACTTCATTCCAGTTGCAACTACTTATACTTCAGAGAGGTTGGCCCGACTTTATATTCGGGAGATAGTTCGGTTGCACGGTGTACCTGTTTCCATCACATCAAATAGAGGCCCTCAATTTACTTCGCATTTCTAGAGAGTCGTACATTGTGTTTCATCCTCAGACCGACGGGCAGTCAAAGCAGATAGTTCAAATGTTGGAGGACATGCTCAGATCCTATGTGATTGACTTTGGGGACAGTGGGATCAGTTCTTGTCTTTGGTCGAGTTTGCTTATGACAATAGTTATCAGTCCAGCATCGAGATGGCTCCATTTAAGGCTTTATATGATCAGCGATGTTGTTCTACTATCGGGTGGTTTGAGCCCGGCAAGGCTAAATTATATGGTACTGATTTGGTAAAGGATGCCTTGGAAAAGGTAAAGTTGATTCAGGAGCGACTTTGTACAGCACAGTCCAGACAGAAGAGTTACGCAGATCGGAAGGCGCGTGAGGTATCATTTATGGTAGGCGAGAAGGTTCTCTTGAAATTCTCGCCGATGAAGGGTATCATGAGGTTCAGGAAAAAAGGCAAGCTGGGCCCAAGGTTTATCAGCCCATTTGAGGTGTTCAGGCGAGTTTGGGAGGTTGCTTATGAGCTTGCTTTACCTCCCAGCCTATCAGGAGTTCATCGGATTTTTCACGCGTCTATGCTCCGGAGATATCACAGCAGCTTGTCACATATGTTAGACTTCAGCACTATTCAGCTAGATGAGAGCTTGGGTTATAAGGAGGATCCAGTTGCCATTGTTGCTAGACAGGATCGCTAGTTGAGATCCAAGAGGATTTTTGCGGTAAAGTTTCAGTGGAGGGGACAACCAGTCGAGGAGGCGACCTGGGAGTCCGAGGAGGACATGTGGAGCAGATATCCACACTTATTCAGTACTTCAGGTATGAATCAAAACCCGTTTGAGGACAAACGTTTGTTTAGAGGTGGAGAAAGTAATGACCCGACTGGTCGTTTTGCTTTTTAGAACCCTATTCCCCAAAATAAGACTTCCTTTACTTGCTTTTACTAAATTATGACTTGTGGGGATCGTTAGTTCGGGATTTGGAAGAGTTTGGGTTGAAATCGGGACACTTGGTTCCTTAAGGCTTGCTTAAAAGGCCAAGTTTGACATCGGTCAGCATTTTGAGTAAATGGCCTCGGAATCATGATTTGACGGTTCCAATAGGTTCGTATGATTATTTTGGACTTGGGCGTATGTTTGGATCGGGTTTTGGATGAACCGGGAGAGTTTCGGCGCCTAATAGTGAAAGTTGGTTCTTGAAGGTTTTACAAGTTCTTTAAATTTGGTTTGGAGCGGGTTTTGGTGTTAGTGAGGTCCAAACGGAATTCCAAGACCGAGTCTAGTTCTATAAAGTCATTTAATACTTGCACGCAAAATTTGGTGTCATTCCGAGTAGTTTAAGTACGTTTTGGTGCATTGGAAGTAAATTGAAGAACTTGAAGTTCTTAAGTTTGATTCAATTGGTTTTGGGGTGTGATTCTTAGCTTTAATGTTGTTTCGGGCGCTCCGAGAGTTCGAACGAGTCTATTTTAAGATTCCAAACTTGTTGGTATTGAAGTCAGGAGCCCCCCTGAAGAACAGAATGACGATTTATTGGTTGAAGTCAGGAGCCCCCTGAAGAACAGAATGGCGATTTATTGGTTGAAGTCAGGAGCCCCCCTGAAGAACAGAATGGCGATTTATTGGTTGAAGTCAGGAGCCCCCTGAAGAACAGAATGGCGATTTATTGGTTGAAGTCAGGAGCCCCCCTGAAGAATAGAATGGCGATTTATTGGTTGAAGTCAGGAGCCCCCTGAAGAATAGAATGGCGATTTATTGGTTGAAGTCAGGAGCCCCCTGAAGAACAGAATGGCGATTTATTGGTTGAAGTCAGGAGCCCGCCTGAAGAAAGGAAAGGCGTTTTATTTTTAAAAGTTGTTAAAATCTCGCCAACCTGAAGAAAGGAATGGCATTTTTGAAAAGTTGTTGAAGTTAGGAGCCCCCCCTGAAGAACAGAATGGCGATTTATTGGTTGAAGTCAGGAGCCCCCCTGAAGAACAGAATGGCGATTTATTGGTTGATGTCAGGAGCCCCCCTGAAGAACAGAATGGCGATTTATTGGTTGAAGTCAGGAGCCCGCCTAAAGAAAGGAATGGCATTTTATTTTCAAAGTTGTTGAAGTCAGGATCCCGCCTGAAGAGAGGAATGGCGTTTATTTTTAAAGTTGTTGTTGAAATCAGGAGCCCGCCTGAAGAGAGGAATGACGTTTATTTTTAAAGTTGTTGTTGAAGTTGGGAGCCCGCCCATATAACAGAGGAATACATTTCAGTCTTTTCATTTCAAGTGTTGAAGTTGGGAGCCCGCCCATAGAACAGAGGCATACATTTCAGTCTTTACATTTCAGTTATTGAAGTTGGGAGTCCGCCCATAGAACAGAGGCAAACATTTCAGTCTTTACATTTCAGTTGTTGAAGTTGGGAGCCCGCCCATAGAACAGAGGAATACATTCAGTCTTTTCTTTTCAAGCGTTGAAGTTGGGAGCCCGCCCATATAACAGAGGAATACATTTCAGTCTTTACATTTCAAGCGTTGAAGTTGGGATCCCGCCCATAGAACAGAGGAATACATTCAGTCTTTTCTTTTCAAGTGTTGAAGTTGGGAGCCCGCCCATATAACAGAGGAATACATTTCAGTCTTTTTATTTCAGGTGTTGAAGTTGGGAGCCCGCCCATAGAACAGAGGCATACATTTCAGTCTTTTCATTTCAAGTGTTGAAGTTGGGAGCCCGCCCATATAACAGAGGAATACATTTCAGTATTACTTTTCAAGTATTGAAGTTGGGAGCCCGCCCATACAACAGAGGAATCTATTTCAAGATCAAGTCAGAAGACAATAAAACAGAGGGTTTACAACAGGAATCCCCAGCAGGAAACAATAAAAATCCCCAGCACCGAGAAGCAGAAGGTTGCAGCAAGAGGTCCCAGCACAAATTCAAGTGCATGTGTCAAAAAAAAGCATCAGAAGAAAAGCACCGGAAGAAATGCAAGCAGACAAGAAAGCAAGGTAATAAGAACAAATTGCAGTCTAGCCTAGCTTCTTGTTTTCTTTTAAGCACGGTGTAACAAGGAGATCGGTAAGCAGTGGTAATAGCATGCAACAACAGTAACATTGCAGTCCCACGGTAGTCCCAACTACTAAAACTTTCCGAACTACATCGACCTGATTCCTGTTTAGCCCAGGATATGTAGGAAACCTTTGAAGCAAAGGTTCGGTCAAATCTTTTTCAAAAAATGCTTCATACGGAGTACTCGGATGGGCAAAAATCGCTCGCTTTATCTTTGCACGAAAAGACATAGTTGAGTATGTACACGGTGTATTGTGATGCTTCACGCGTTGGCTTGGGTTGTGTATTGATGTAGGAGGGGCGAGTTATTTCATATACTTCGTGTCAGCTAAAGATTCATACGAACAATTACCTTGTGCACGACCTAGAGTTAGTCATGATAGTTCATGCTCTTAAGATATGGATGCATTATCTGTATGGGGTGTTATGTGAGGTTTATACTGATCATCGCAGCTTACAATATTTGTTCAATCAAAGGGATCTCAATTTAAAATAGTGTAAATGGATTGAGTTACTGAAGGATTATGACATCGCCATTCTTTATCATTCGGGCAAGGCAAATGTGGTCGTGGATGCCTTAAGCAAGAAGGCAAAGAGTATGGGTAGCTTGGCATTCATTTCAGCAGAGGAGAGGCCACAAGCTTTGGACATTCAGTCCTTGGCTAACAGACTTGTGAGGTTGGACATTTTAGAGTCCAGCCGAGTTCTTGCATGTGTTGTTGCCTAGTCTTCACTATTGGAGTAGATCAAGGCTCGACAGTTTGATGACCCACACTTGGCAGTCCTAAGAGAGATGGTACTATAGGGTGGTGCCAAGGAGGTTTCTATTGGAGAGGATGGTATTCTGCGACTCCAGGGTCGTCTATGTATTCCTAATATCGATGGCTTGAGGGAGAGGATTCTAGAGGAGGCACACAGTTCTCGCTATTCCATTTACCCAGGTGCTACGAAGATGCATCGTGACCTGAGACAGCATTATTGGTGGCGGCGGATGAAGAAAGACATAGTTGAGTATGTAGCTAGGTGCCTAAATTGCCAGCAGTATGAGCACCAGAGGCCAGGTGGCTTACTCCAGCAGATGACTATACCAGAGTGGAAAAGGAAACGCATTACTATGGACTTCGTAGTTGGGTTGCCACAGACCTTGCGGAAGTTCGATGCAGTTTGGGTCATTGTTGATAGGTTGACCAAGTCAGCACACTTCATTCCAGTTGCAACTACTTATACTTCAGAGAGGTTGGCCCGACTTTATATTCGGGAGATAGTTCGGTTGCACGGTGTACCTGTTGAAGTTGGGAGCCCGCCCATATAACAGAGGAATACATTTCAGTATTACTTTTCAAGTATTGAAGTTGGGAGCCCACCCATACAACAGAGGAATCTATTTCAAGATCAAGTCAGAAGACAATAAAACAGAGGGTTTACAACAGGAATCCCCAGCAGGAAACAATAAAAATCCCCAGCACCGGGAAGCAGAAGGTTGCAGCAAGAGGTCCCAGCACAAATTAAAGTGCATGTGTCAAAAAAAAAGCATCAGAAGAAAAGTACCGGAAGAAATGCAAGCAGACAAGAAAGCAAGGCAACAAGAACAAATTGCAGTCTAGCCTAGCTTCTTGTTTTCTTTTAAGCACGGTGTAACAAGGAGATCGGTAAGCAGTGGTAATAGCATGCAACAACAGTAACATTGCAGTCCCACGGTAGTCCCAGCTACCAAAACTTTCTGAACTACATCGACCTGATTCCTGTTCAGCCCAGGATATGTAGGAAACCTCTGAAGCAAAGGTTCGGTCAAATCTTTTTCAAAAAATGCTTCATACGGAGTACTCGGATGGGCAAAATTCGCTCGCTTTATCTTTTCAAAAAAACCCTTCGTGTCTTCGGGCAAAGAGGGGCAGCTGTAAGCACGTGATTTTTGCCCAATATGAGAATTACTCCCAAAAAATTTCAAAAATAAAATGATTTTTCTTTTGTGTGCAATTTTGAGATATTTTGTGATATTTTTGAATAATTATTTGTATTTGTTTGTGCATGTTTATTTGTTAAATTAATAAAAATACAAAAAAAACGTCGCATTTTGCATGTAGGATTTAATCACACAATTTTTAGTAATTAAGTTTGTTTTACAAAAAAATAAAAATTACAAAAATAGGCATCGTTCGCATTTTTAGCATTTAATATCCAAATATACAATTTTATGCTTAATTATTACTTAATTGTGCGTTAATTGTTATTGGGAGTTAATTTGTGCTTTTATAACTTAATTTAGTTCTTAATAATAATTTAAGTATTTTTATAATTTAGTTTTAGAAAAATAAAAGAAGAAAAGAGAGCGAAAATATAAAGAAAGTCGGAATTGGGCCTCTTCTTCAAATTCAAGCCACAAGCCCAAGAAATACCCAATCTTCCAAAACGACCCAGTCCATTTCGAACTGGGTCGACCCAGTCCATAACCCAACATCCTATTATCTTACATTTTACAAAACAAAACAAAAAAAAAAAAAAAAACCCTAGACACTACCCATCTGCCCCCTCCTCTCTTATCTTCATCTTCTCCAACCTCCAAGCCCCAACTCCCATGGCTGCCCCGCCTCTTCCCCTCACGCCACACACACACACTCACGACACACACACACACTGTTGTGTCGTCTTCCTCCTTCAACCAAACGACCTTCGCGCTGCCGCTCCATTATTTTTTCCAAAGCTGCTGCGTCGTTGCTCCAGCTTTCTTCATCGCCATCTTCCTCCTCGACGACCATAGCTGCTGAACGTAGCAACAGTCGACGACCATAGCTTCTTCAGCCCATGTCGCTGCTGCTTCCCTTCCTCCGTCCATGGCTGCTCCCCGTTTTGGAACTCTCATCGCCATGGATGCCATGTTTGGTTTGCTGCTGCTCCTTCACCTGCTGCTTTCTCCGAGCTGTTGCTGCTTCACTGCAGTTTTCTTTTTCGCCTCCAACTGCTGTTGCTTCATTTTTCAACTTCAAGTCCCCGAGCTGCTTCGTCCAGCTTCTGCCCCATCGTCCATGGCAGCATCGTCGCGGCAGCTGCTTCAGTCTCCTTCTCCAACTGCTCCCTGTCGTTCATGCTCCTTCATCTTCTTCGTTCTTCGTCGTTGTTTTGAACCGGTTAGTTGCTTTAAGTTTCGATATTGTCCATATTTTTGTTTGATGTTTTTCGGATCCAAAATCGATAAATGATTCAATTCTTGTTTTGTTTGTTCGCCGTTGAAATAATTTTCTAGTTTGTTCATATGTTTTGTTAATTTAATTTGCAGATTCAAATGGAACTTTGATTAATTAATTTTTCAGTTTGTTTCATGTTTGTTTCATTGTTCTTATTTATTGTTTAGGTAAATGTTGTTAGTTTAATGTTGGTTAGATACAAGTCCCAATAGGATTCGAGTGCTTCTGTTATCAGGCCTGATCCCCGCAAAGTGTGCTTCTGGGTCTTGTATTTCCGGCTTACCACAAACCAACCACCTAAATTTCTTTTTGATTTAAAGCAAAACAGGTTAGAATGGACTCAGTCGGTCCTCATTATTAACAACATCTTTTCCCTTTTTTTTCTTTTTCTTTTTTCATTTTTCTTCTTTTTTCTTCTTTTTTTTTCATTTTTTTTTCGATTTTTTTTTGTTGTGGTCGAATCTTATGGAGATTGCCTACGTATCATGACCCCGCATGAATCAGACCTTGCGTAGTTTTGCTTAACGGTCATAATACTAATAATAATTATGAAAGCGGTAAAAAGATAAAATTTGCACATAAGTTCATATTTGTATAAAATCAGATAATCAAGCCGAATATAACAGTTGAGCGACCGTGCTAGAACCACGGAACTCGGGAATTCCTAACACCTTCTCCCGGGTTAACAGAATTCCTTATCCGGATTTCGGGTTCGCAGACTGTAATACAGAGTCATTCTTTTCCTCGATTCGGGATTAAAATTGGTGACTTGGGACACCCTAAATCTCCCAAGTGGTGACTCTGAAATAAATAAATAAATCCCGTTTTGATTGTCCTTTAATTGGAAAAAACTCCTTCACCCCTCGCGGGGGCGGAAGAAAGAGGTGTCCCAGCTCTAGGACAGGTGTGACAGCTCTTTATTCCTTAGCATGCCTAGTCATCGGCTCCGGCAGCGACTTCTTCCTCTTCTCTGTGCTCGTGCTGGGGCTCTATGCTTGCCATTGTTTTTGTACGGATGTTGTGTTTCTTCACAGAGAGGTTTTGTAAAGAGAGAAAGAGAGTTCTAGATTTTTTCAAGCTAAAATATTTAAGAGAGAGAAAATTCCGAAAAATATTAAAACTTTCAAATAAAAAAAGAACTAAAAAAATCTTCTATTTTCTTTCATTGTTTGAAATCAGCATTAATTGTTGTTGTTTCATAAAAACTTGAAGCTTTTGTTTTTGGGATTACTGCTCCACTGGTTTGCAAACTCTGTTCCTAGGTTGTTACTGTTGTTGGACTGTTGTTGCTGTGCTGTATTGTTATTACTGCTGTTGATTCTCATCTTCATCTTCTTTTGTTTCCAATATCAGGTACATAACTGACACAATGATTATTGTAAACTGAAACAGGAAGCATGAATAGGAAAAATCAAGAGTTGAAATTCTAAATTTACTTTAATTATATTCTGAATTTTATTTGTATGTATAATTTATTTAGTTTGCAAAAAATCAGAATCGTGTAGCTATTTAATACATATAGTGGAACATACGACGATAGCTTAACGATTGAACTATCTATATATTGCCTAAAAATAAATAAATGGTGTAGTAACTCTGTCAAGTAAAAATCAAACGAATAGGCCATCTAGTAGGAACTTGGTAGAAATATTGTTTAGTTAAATAATATTGGTTAATTTCAGCATGTAAATGGTCTAGGATTAAAATTAGATTGCTAAGTTTTTTTTTTAATTTGACAAACTGATAGCATGCCTAGTATAATGTAACTAGGTAATAACATGTGAATAAGACGGCCCAGGTCTAGTTTTATGTCATACACGTTGGGCCTGGGCCTGCAGTGGCAACGGACTGTCCTGTTTGCATCATTTTCAGATTTTATGAATCATATTCAAAATTCATCTATAACAACTCAAGCATGTAAATAAATTAAGATATTTTCTCTTTTATTTTGTAGAGACAAATTTCAATAGAAAAATGTAGGTATTTTAGGACAGTCTTTTTTAAAATAAAATGAGACGAGCCTCGCTTAATAAAATGTATAGATTGCGGGGCCCTCATAAAATGTTTAATTAAAATTAATTAGACTTTAGGATGAGCCGTTTAGCAAAATTCCACGGCTTTACCCAGAAATAATAATACGCTAATTGCTTTAGGCGCGCATTTTAATAAGCTTACCTTCTTAAACTCGGGTGTGCATTTCATGCGACCCAAATCCAAATCCCAAAACATTGAATAAAAATACGTTCCGGATCGCGAGTGCATTTTATGTGACGCAATCCAAAGACATGTGTTTTAAACGATGTTCACATTTTTTAAAAAAAAAATATAATGATAAAAGCGGTAAAAAGATAAAATTTGCACATGAGGTCATAATTGTATAAAATCAGATATTTAAGCCAAATATGACAGTTGAGCGACCGTGCTAGAACCACGGAACTCGGGAATGCCTAACACCTCTCCCGGGTTAACAGAATTCCTTATCCGGATTTCTGGTGCGCAGACTGTAATATGGAGTCATTCTTTTCCTCGATTCGGGATTAAATTGGTGACTTGGGACACCTTAAATCTCCCAAGTGACGACTCTGAAATAAACAAACAAATCCTGTTTCGATTGTCCTTTAATTGGAAAAAACTCCCTTGCTCCCCTCGCGGGGGCGGAAGAAGGAGGTGTGACAGCTCTGGCGACTCTGCTGGGGAATACACCTTAGAACCACTGGTTCAGGGTTCAAAAATTCGAGCTTAAAATAACTGTTATAGTTGGCTTTATTTATTATCTGATTTTTACATGATATATGCCTAATGTGTTAAATGATGCTTTTACCGCTTTAATATTATCTGAATTGTGTATATAAAACTGCTACGAAACCCTTCTTCTTTCTGAGTCATCTGAATTTATGGTGTACACGTGTGTGTGGCCCACCTTTCTGTTAGAAGTCATACCAAATAAGACGAAGTTGGGACAAGTAACTAGGCCGGGTAGACTTTCGTGCTCCCGGTACGTTGCCCCCACTTCGGCTCAAGCTGTCCACTTGGGTAAGCCAGGGCTAGAACAATATGCCTCAGGTTTTTCACTTAGAATAACTCAGCTTCATGCCGGATCCCTAGTAGGAACGTTTGTTTGCATCACGTGCATTTGACTTTGGAGGCTCAACACAGGGGTTGGGTCTGTCTAGGACAGGTGTACCAAAAATGAAAATGACCATCCTGATGCATCTTACTTGCTCCTACTTGCGCATTTATTTGATTTGGACTTGTGTGTTGACTGACTTTTGAATATCAGGAATAATATTTTAAAATTAAAAAAGAAAAAAGAAATAGCGGTCAGGGAATTGATTGTTTATTTTTGAAAAAAACCCAATGCCCAAATACTGTCAAAACTCTGCCGAAATTTTGAGAAAATGAAAAAAAATAATGTTTTATTAGTTTGTTTTACTAAAAAGCAAAGGAAAAATAGAAGAAAAAAAAAGTCGTTGTTCTGTCTTATTTTTCAAAAAATAAAAAAAAACAATAAAAAGGAAAATAATTTGTCTTCCCCTGAAAATGACAATTAAAAAGAGTCTCACTTTTAAAATAGTTTTTTTTATTTGTTTCTAAAAATGCCAAAAATGAAAATGAAAAGAGTCTGCTTTGAAAGTGGTTTTGTTATTTGCTGCTGAAAAGAAAAAAAAATATCCTGTTTTAAAATAGTTCGATTAATTGGCCCGAACTACGCGGGTTTGATTCTCACCGGATGTGAGATATGTAGGCAACCCTCATCGGGTCCAACCCCACCTTTTGCTAAAATAGCCAAAAACAAATAAATAATAATAAAAAGAAAAAAACATGTCAAAATACTAATTCTGTCATAAAGAAGTCGGGTGACGCTGTTTTGTCAAAACATAGCCGAATGTTCCCGAAAGGGACGCCGGAAGGCTGACTTTGCATAAACAACCACCTTTGGGTCATTTTTTTAAGATTTGGTCCAGTTGACCCACACAGCCTTAAAAATCTTCGTCCCCGAGACGTTGACAGGCCGTGTTTGCAATATTGAGTTTCCTATTTTTTAAAAACAATAAAAGAGTCATAAATAAGTCAGGTGATGCTGTTTTGTCAAAACATAGACGAATGTTCCCGAAAGGAACGCCGGAAGACTGACTTGGCATAAACAGCCACCTTTTGGGTCATGTTTAGGATTTTTGGTCCAGTTGACCCACACAGCCTTAAAAATCTTCGTCCCTGAGGCGCTGAAGGGCTGTGTTTGCAACACCACGTTTTATTGTAATTTGAAAAAAAAAACAAAGAGTCAGCGGTCAGGTGAATACCGTTTGGATTTTTGGCCAAAATAAGTCGAGCCAGCTTCGGCCGCGTCTTAAACCGTTCTTGCCGAAATAGCCTTAGAGTATCTTTCAGTTGTCGAAAGGCTATTTTCGTAAAAGAACGGACAAGTTTGTAAAGTTTCAAAATAATCCTCCCCGGCCTCAAAATTCATGTGAAATTTGGAAGGGGCCACATTTGCAAAAATAGCCGTTTGGTTGCATTTGTCAAACGGGGAAAGGAAGCTGGCCTTTTTATTTCGAGGTTATAAATCTTTAATTAGAATATGTGGGTTGTTTGATTTTCAAGTTTGTAGGTCATCTTCAAACCTTTGAAACCCAGTTTGTTTTAATATGAAAATTGAAAAAATGTTTAGTATTGTTTATCTTTTATTGGTCCGAACTACGCAAGGTCTGATTCATGCGGGGTCATGATACGTAGGCAATCTCCATAAGATTCGACCACAACAAAAGAAATTGAAAAAAATCGAAAAAAGAAAAAAAATGAAAAAAGAAAAAGAAAAAAAAAGGAAGAAGAATAGAGAGAAAACAAAAAAAAACTGAATATTTAAGAGAGAGAGAAAAATTCCGAAAAATATTCAAACTTTCAAATAAAAAAAACTAAAAAATCTTTTGCTTTCTTTCATTGTTTGAAATCAGCATTAATTGTTGTTGTTTCATAAAAGTTGGAAGCATTTGTTTTGGGATTACTACTCCACCGGTCTGTTACTGGGTTGTTACTGTTGCTGGGCTGTTGTTGCTGTGTTGTATTATTATTACTGCTGTTGATTCTCATCTTCATCTTCTTTTATTTCCAATACCAGGTACACGACTGTAATACTAGCTGTTGCAAGCTAATAATGTGGAAGCATAAATACATATGAAGAATGAAATTTTGAAGTTTTAATTTCGCTTTTCTTTGTTCCTTTTGTTGATTGTATTTAAGCTATTTAATGTATTACTGAATAATAATTGGAATAAGAAAAAAATAACATAAGTTAGTCTTTAATCGGTTTGGCAAAATGGGTTAATTCACTAAGTTATGAAGGTTTCAAGATTATCAACAGTAGATTAATCATGAATAAGTAGCTAAATTTAGCTAAGGCATGAATTTAAATTAAATTTCGTAAATTAGGCATTAAGGCATGATTTGAGTTCAAACAAGATTAGAAGAACGTTTAAGTCTAATAAACTTTCTAATAAGCTTTAGTAATTATAGTTAAATCTAGTTTCAAATGGTTGTGAATAATTAATATCAATAGTTCTTTTTTATATAACAATGCTGAGTTGTATTTGATTCTTTTGGATATTAGTTGTTGAACTTTTATTTTATTTATAATTTCGAAATTAAGAGTAAAATTCCTTTTTCATCAATATTTGTATTAATCTAGCAATTAGCATGTCATGTTTTCTTAAAATAATAAAAAGCTAGTAATTAATTAGGATTTTCTTTCTTTATTTTAGAGACTAATTTTTATAGAAAAATGTAGTCGCTTTAAGATTTGTCCATTTAAAATAAATGAGATGAGCCTCGCTTAATAAAATGTATAGATTGCGGGGCCCTCAATAAATGTACATTTAATTGCTTAGAATTAGGGAGCAGCCATTTTAGCAAATTTCACGGCCCTACCCAAAATAATGATACGCTAGTCGCTTTAGGCGCGTATTTAATAATGTTATTTTCTTAAATACGGGTGTGCATTTATGTAACCCAAATTCAAATCTCAACGGTGTCGAAATGTGTCGATAACCACGGGTGCATTGATTGCGACGTGGTTTGAAATACGTTTTCACAATGTTGCAATTCTTCGTAAAATAATAACAATAAATAAAAAATAATAAAAGCGGCTAAAGGATAAAATTTGCACATAAGTTTATAATACGTATTATATCAGATAATCAAGCCGAATATAACAGTTGAGCGACCTTGCTAGAACCATGGAACTCGGGAATGCCTAACACCTTCTCCCGGGTTAACAGAATTCCTTATCTGGATTTCTGGTTCACGGACTGTAATACAGAGTCATGCTTTTCCTCGATTCGGGATTAAAATTAGTGACTTGGGACACCCTAAATCTCCCAAGTGGCGACTCTGAAATAAATAAATAAATCCCGTTTCGATTGTCCTTTAATTGGAAAAAAACTCTTTCACCCCTCGTGGGGGCGGAAAAAGGAGGTGTGACAGCTCTGGCGACTCTGCTGGGGATTCCTGTTGTAAACCCTCTGTTTTATTGTCTTCTGACTTGATCTTGAAATAAATTCCTCTGTTGTATGGGAGGGCTCCCAACTTCTACACTTGAAAAGTAATACTGAAATGTATTCCTCTGTTATATGGGCGGGCTCCCAACTTCAACACTTGAAATGAAAAGACTGAAATGTATGCCTTTGTTCTATGGGCGGGCTCCCAACTTCAACACTTGAAATGTAAAGACTGAAATGTATGCCTCTGTTCTATGGGCGGGCTCCCAACTTCAACTCTTGAAATGTAAAGACTGAAATGTATGCCTCTGTTCTATGGGCGGGCTCCCAACTTCAACACTTGAAATGAAAAGACTGAAATGTATGCCTCTGTTCTATGGGCGGGCTCCCAACTTCAACACTTGAAATGTAAAGACTGAAATGTATGCCTCTGTTCTATGGGCGGGCTCCCAACTTCAACACTTGAAATGTAAAGACTGAAATGTATGCCTCTGTTCTATGGGCGGGCTCCCAACTTCAACACTTGAAATGAAAAGACTGAAATGTATTCCTCTGTAATATGGGCGGGCTCCCAACTTCAACGCTTGAAATGTAAAGACTGAAATGTATGCCTCTGTTCTATGGGCGGGCTCCCAACTTCAACCCTTGCAATGAAATTCTGTTCTTCAGGGGGGCTCCTGACTTCAACCAATAAATCGTCATTCTGTTTTCCAAGGGGCTCCCGACTTCAACAACAACTTTAAAAATGCCATTCCTTTCTTTAGGTTGGCGAGATTTCAACAACTTTTAAAACGCCTTTCCTCTCTTCGGGTGGGCTCCTGACTTCAACCAATAAATCGCCATTCTGTTTTTCAGGGGGGCTCCTGACATCAACCAATAAATCGCCATTCTGTTTTCCAGGGGGGCTCCTGACTTCAACCAATAAATCGCCATTCTGTTTTCCAGGGGGGCTCCTGACTTCAACCAATAAATCGCCATTCTGTTCTTCAGGGGGTTCCTGACTTCAACCAATAAATTGCCATTCTGTTCTTCAGGGGGGCTCCCGACTTCAACAACAACTTTAAAAATGCCATTCCTTTCTTTAGGTTGGCGAGATTTCAACAACTTTTAAAACGCCTTTCCTCTCTTCAGGTGGGCTCCTGACTTCAACCAATAAATCGCCATTCTGTTTTCCAGGGGGGCTCCTGACTTCAATCAATAAATCGCCATTCTGTTTTCCAGGGGGGCTCCTGACTTCAACCAATAAATCGACATTCTGTTCTTCAGGGGGTTCCTGACTTCAACCAATAAATCGTCATTCTGTTCTTCAGGGGGCTCCTGACTTCAACCAATAAATCGCCATTCTGTTCTTCAGGGGGCTCCTGACTTCTACAACAACTTTAAAAATGCCATTCCTTTCTTTAGGTTGGCGAGATTTCAACAACTTTTAAAACGCCTTTCCTCTCTTCAGGCGGGCTCCTGACTTCAACCAATAAATCGCCATTCTGTTCTTCAGGGGGCTCCTGACTTCAACAACAAATCGCCATTCTATTCTTCAGGGGGGCTCTTGACTTCAACCAATAAATCGCCATTCTGTTCTTCAGGGGGCTCCTGACTTCAACAACAACTTTAAAAATGTCATTCCTTTCCTTAGGTTGGCGAGATTTCAACAACTTTTAAAACGCCTTTCCTCTCTTCAGGCGGGCTCCTGACTTCAACCAATAAATCGCCATTCTGTTCTTCAGGGGGCTCCTGACTTCAACCAATAAATCGCCATTCTGTTCTTCAGGGGGGCTCCTGACTTCAACCAATAAATAGCCATTCTGTTTTCCAGGGGGGCTCCTGACTTCAACCAATAAATCGCCATTCTGTTCTTCAGGGGGCTCCTGACTGCTGATACTTCAACTGTTCTTCCTTGTTCTCCAGGTGGACGCCTGATTGCTGAGGATAATACCACTATAAAGGAAAGCGCGAGTGCATTACATATCTGATATATGATTATCTGTCAAATGCCCTAACACTAACGTATGGCTTCCCTTTGCTGTGTTCATATATAGAAAAGTGGTTGGTTGTGGTAACTCATCCCTGCAAAGCAAAGTCAAAGGACAATGGCTCAGAACCACAGAACCGAGTGGGTCGGTACTGATGATCAACAACAATTGGTCGAACAGAACAACGGGTTGTTAGAAGAAGTGAAAATGCTAAGACAACATGTGGCAGACATGTATCAGGCATGGATAACTGGGAAAGCACCACCCCCACCACCGCCAAGCTTTTCAAACTCTGGCATTACCCATCCCCCATACTCTCCATCCCAACCCACTTATGACAGTTTTCCTAGCTACCCGAGTAGCTCCATCACTCATCCACACTACTCCCCTCCCCAATGCTACTTCTCTCCACGAGATTCCCAAAGATGGGCTTCAGTTTCCAAATACCCAGCTCCACAGAAGGCCTATCCACCCTCACAAGCCTACCGGAAGCCCCCTAGATCAGGTTTTCGGCCCAATCAAGCATTTAGGAACGAAAGGTTGCTAAAACGAGGAAAGGCTCTCACCCCTATTGGAGTATCTTATGCAAGTCTGTTTGAAAGGCTAAGGCATGCTGGCTTGATTGAGCCACTCCCCACATATACTCCAGATCCACATGCAAGAAACTTTGATCCGGTAGCACGATGCGCATACCACTCCAATGTCAGAGGACATAGCATTGAAGACTGTTGTTCCTTGAAAAAGGAAATAGAAAGAATGAATCAGGAAGGGGCAATTGTGATCAATGACAGTGACAGGGAGCACGCGAATCCTCTTGAGAGTTCGCTGACCAAGATTGATGATGTTGAAGCTGGTAATGGTCTTGTTGACGCAAAGCTCAGTGGCTAAGAAACCAATTTTGATAAAGTGGGAGGACGCTCCGTTCCTTGGTTAGCAAGAGAGAAGCTTGTGGTGGCTTATTTTGTTGTCATTTCTGTTGTCCGGATTATTCTTAGGGTGTTAATCCGAATATTGTCTTGTGTCAAACTGTCTTATCTTTCCATTTTGTCATAGCGGTTTGCTTAAATTTGTTCAAGTTGTTTTAGGATTTTATTATGGCTTGTTTTCGTTTGTTTTGTTATTCAAACCATTTCACCGGTAGTCTAATACAAAATCCGGTCTTTTATTGTTTCCAGTCATCTTTTTGTTTAGTCCTTTTATCATTTTGTTCAGCGTCGATTCTAGTAACATGACATGCGCACACAGTTTGGGCCTAGTCTTTAAAGCTAATCATAAAACCCCGGAAAGGCAATCAGAGCATTTAAAGGAAATAAGAACGGTTTGAGATTATTTGAAGCCCGAGTCATGTGGAACTGGGGCAAGTAAAACATAAAGAAAACCGTTAAATACAAGATTCGCCAAATTGGCATGAGGGTTGTTCATGAGTGTGAGAGTGTCGCCCAGCAGTGCTTTAGAAATGACAAATGAAAAAGCAAGTGTTTAACACAATTGTCAAGTCCAGCACCATCGGAAGAGACTATAAATCTATGATCAATTGTGTTGTTTGCACTTGGGATGTTTTGAAGACTGGAATGACGAAGGCATTTTGTTCTGCTACCTAAACACTTTATCATTCGTTACCCCTTTTGAGCCTTATTTATTTTCTTTCATACCCCTCGTTCGGAATCAATAGCAACGACTAGGAAATACGAGCCTCGAAGGTAAACAAAAAAAATCAAAAAAAAAATGAAAAAAAAGAAGAAGAGAAAAATGATAATAAAAAACAAAAGAAAGTCAGAAGGAAACAGAGGAATTGGGAACTACGTTTGACCTGATTCCTCAAAGA
Organism: Nicotiana tabacum; assembly: GCF_000715075.1. Classification (NCBI taxonomy): domain Eukaryota; kingdom Viridiplantae; phylum Streptophyta; class Magnoliopsida; order Solanales; family Solanaceae; genus Nicotiana; species Nicotiana tabacum. The sequence goes on along the minus strand of NC_134101.1, from coordinate 159,704,660 downwards.
GGATACGTAGGCGCCTCACGGTTCGGTAAACAAAAGAAAAAAAAAGATGAGGATACAGAAATAGAGAGAACACAGAGATAGAGAGAAATGCACCCGGAAAGACTAGGCATGCTACGCGGGTTTGATTCTCACCGGATGTGAGATACGTAGGCAACCCTCATCGGGTCCAACCCCCCTTTTGCTAAAAAAGCCAAAAACAAATAAATATATAAAAAAAAACATGTCAAAATTTTAATTCCGTCATAAAGAAGTTGGGTGACGCTGTTTTATAAAGACATAGCCGAATGTTCCCGAAAGGGACGCCGGAAGGCTGACTTTGCATAAACAGCCACCTTTGGGTCATTTTTTAAGATTTGGTCCAGTAGACCCACACAGCCTTAAAAATCTTCGTCCCCGAGGCGTTGAAAGGCCGTGTTTGAAATATTGAGTTTGCTAATTTGAAACACGATAAAAAGAGTCATGAATAAGTCAGGTGATGTTGTTTTGTCATAAATAGCCGAATGTTCCCGAAAGGGACGCCGGAAGGCTGACTTTGTATAAACAGCCACCTTTGGGTCATTGTTTTAGATTTGGTCCAATTGACCCACACAGCCTTAAAAATCTTCGTCCCTGAGGCGCTGAAAGGCCATGATTGCAACACCACGTTTTCATTGTAATTTGAAAAAAAAAACAAAGAGTCAGCGGTCAGGTGAATACCGTTTGGGCTTTTGGTCAAAATAAGTCGAGCCAACTTCGGCCGCGTCTTAAACCGTTCTTGCCAAAATAGCCTTAGAGTATCTTTCAGTTGTCGAAAGGCTATTTTCGTAAAAGAACGGACAAGTGTGTAAAGTATCATAAAATAATCCTCTCCGGCCTCAAAATTTGGAAGGGGCCACGTTTGCAAAAATAACCGTTCGGTTGCATTTATCAAACGGAGAAAGGAAGCTGGCCGTTTGTTTTTGGATTTTTGTAAATCTTTTGATTAAAATATGTGGGTTGTTTGATTTTCGAGTTTGTAGGTCATCTTCAAACCATTGAAACCCAGTTTGTTTTAATATGAAAATTGATAAAAAAATGTTTATTGTTTATCTTTTATTGGTCCGAACTACGCAAGGTCTGATTCATGCGGGGTCATGATACGTAGGCAATCTCCATAAGATTCGACCACCACTGAAAATAAAAAAAAAAGAGAAAAATAAAGGAAAGCGCGAGTGCATTACATATCTGATATATGATTATCTGTCAAATGCCCTAACACTAACGTGATGGCTTCCCTTTGCTGTGTTCATATATAGAAAAGTGGTTGGTTGTGGTAACTCCTCCTTGCAAAGCAAAGTCAAAGGACAATGGCTTAGAACCGCAGAACCGAGTGGGTCGGTACTGATGACCAACAACAATTGGTCGAACAGAACAACGGGTTGGTAGAAGATGTGAAAATGCTGAGACAACATGTGGCAGAAATGTATCAGGCATGGATAACTGGGAAAGCACCACCCCCACCACCGCCAAGATTTTCAAACTCTGGCATTACCCATCCCCCATACTCTCCATCCCAACCCACTTATGACAGCTTTCCTAGCTACCCGAGTAGCTCCATCACTCGTCCACGCTACTCCCCTCCCCAATGCTACTTCTCTCCACGAGATTCCCAAAGACGGGCTTCACTTTCAAAATACCCAGCTCCACAGAAGGCCTATCCACCCTCACAAGCCTATCGGAAGCCCCCTAGATCAGGTTTCCGGCCCAATCAAGCATTTAGGAACGAAAGGTTGCTAAAACGAGGAAAGGCTCTCACCCTTATTGGAGTATCTTATGCAAGTCTGTTTGAAAGGCTAAGGCATGCTGGCTTGATTGAGCCACTCCTCACATATACTCCAGATCCACAAGCAAGAAACTTTGATCCGGTAGCACGATGCGCATACCACTCCAATGTCAGAGGACATAGCATTGAAGACTGTCGTTCCTTGAAAAAGGAAATAGAAAGAATGAATCAGGAAGGGGCAATTGTGATCAATGACAGTGACAGGGAGCACGCGAATCCTCTTGAGAGTTCGCTGACCAAGGTTGATGATGTTGAAGCTGGTAATGGTCTTGTTGACGCAAAGCTCAGTGGCTAAGAAACCAATTTTGATAAAGTGGGAGGACGCTCCGTTCCTTGGTTAGCAAGAGAGAAGCTTGTGGTGGCTTATTTTGTTGTCATTTCTGTTGTCCGGATTATTCTTAGGGTTGTAATCCGAATATTGTCTTGTGTCAAACTGTCTTATCTTTCCGTTTTGTCATAGCGGTTTGCTTAAATTTTTCCAGGTTGTTTTAGGATTTTATTATGGCTTGTTTTTGTTTGTTTTGTTATTCAAACCATTTCACTGGTAGTCTAATACAAAATCCGGTCTTTTATTGTTTCCAGTCATCTTTTTGTTTAGTCCTTTTATCATTTTGTTCAACGCCGATTCTAGTAACATGACATGCGCACACAGTTTGGGCCTAGTCTTTAAAGCTAATCATAAAACCCCGGAAAGGCAATTAGAGCATTTAAAGGAAATAAGAACGGTTTGAGATTATTTGAAGCCCGAGTCATGTGGAACTGGGGCAAGTAAAACATAAAGAAAATTGTTAAATACAAGATTCGCCAAATTGGCATGAGGGTTGTTCATGAGTGTGAGAGTGTCGCCCATCAGTGCTTTAGAAATGACAAATGAAAAAGCAAGTGTTTAACACAATTGTCAAGTCCAGCACCATCGGAAGAGACTATAAATCTATGATCAATTGTGTTGTTTGCGCTTGGCATGTTTTGAAGACTGGAATGACGAAGGCATTTTGTTCTGCTACCTAAACACTTTATCCTTCGTTACCCCTTTTGAGCCTTATTTATTTTCTTTCATACCCCTCGTTTGGAATCAATAGCAACGACTAGGAAATATGAGCCTCGAAGGTAAAGAAAAAAAATCAAAAAAAAATGAAAAAAAGAAGAAGAGAAAAATGATAACAAAAAACAAAAAAAAAGTCAGAAGGAAACAGAGGAATTGGGAACTACGTTTGACCTGATTCCTCAAAGAGGATACGTAGGCGCCTCACGGCTCGGTCATAGGGTGCATAGTGTGCATGGTGTGCATAGTGTAACAAAAAATTAAAAAAATATATAATAATAAATAATCCCCAAGCAAGAAACCGGGGCAAGGGTTGCGCTTGTTGTAAACAAATATGATTTCGAAGGTTGTAATTTTGAACCCCAAATTGATTTGTTTTTTAGCCTTTAATACCCTTTCTTTCTAAGCCTATCCAAAAAACCCACATTACGGTCCAAAGAAAGACCTTCTGACCAGTCTGTGAACATAACATTCTGTTCCACAGCAGAAAGGACTCTAATCTCCACCAGAGAGAGTCATACCGGCAACACTCCAAATCCCCAGCTGGAAAGTGATATAAATGAGAGAGTCTTATCGGTGAAAATCTTCACGGACACCATAAGGCGGTGAAAGCTGAGAGAAAAACCCAAAATGAGAGAGGCTTGATAGTGAAAACCCTTCGGGCACTACAAGTCGAATAAGATTGGGAATCAGATTGGGGATATGCCACATATGCATGTCATGACCATTAGAGTCGGTGTCTGCGTTTGATAGGTTTTTGTTTATAGTTTCTTTTGTTAAAGAGTCATCTTTTTCCTTTGTCTTTTATTCTGTTCCTTTTTATCTTTCTCCTTTCATAGAAAATTCCCCAGTAGAGTCTGATTGGTCAGAACCAGTGGGAAATGACTTCAAAATAGGCCATCAGCTTTCCAATTATGCAAGAAGAGATCTGGCTAGTACATCTAAGTGGTATAGTCAGCAAAGAACAAGCGCGAGGCCAGTGTCAAAAAAAGATGTCCCCAGCAAAAGGGAATTGACAAAAGGTTGACGAGTGTCAAGAGGGATATCCTTGCCGAAATCAAAGGTCATAAACCTCAAGGCCAAGGCCTGTGGACAAATCAAGGAGAGCAATGAGCATGATTTGGGAAATTCATGCGAGACTAAAAGGTCGGTCGGGAAAATGGCAGTTTCTGAACTATACCACAAAAGAAGAGGGATATCCACAGTAGAAAGGGATCATTCCCAGCCAATAATATCATCCCCAACAAGTTGTGGAATGCAGAGCAAGGAAAGAGAAAGGGAAAGCCATCCCCAGTAGGAGTATCACAACCAACCACCGCGTTTTAAACTAACAAATTTTGTTTGGATTTGAAACAGGTAAAGGAAATGGTATCGATGTCGGAAATGCATGCCATAAGGGAGATTGTCAAACTAGGGCAGAAAATTTTCCTTTCATTTGGAAAATTTTCTGGAAGTCAGATACCCGTTCGAGGAAGAATAAAGATAACATCTGTCTCAAGGGAAGTGGTCTTTGAACCAGTGTTGCCCCAACATAATAAGTTTCAATGGAGGAAGTTATTCCCCAGCAGACAAAACAAAGGGATGACACTTGTGCTCAGAAAAGCAAAGAGCCATTATCATCCCCAGCATCTTCCAGAAGAATGAAGCATCGATTTGTAGGGATAAAATTCACCAGCAGCGTTATCCTCAACAACGTTATCCCAAGAAGATAAAACCTTTATCCCCAGCAATGTTGAGAGAAAAAAAATTGAATTTGAAGGAGGGGAAGAAAGGAGACTCCCCCAGTGGTATTATCCCCAGCAATCAGGCGTCCACCTGGAGAACAAGGAAGAACAGTTGAAATAGCAATCAGACGTCCACCTGGAGAACAAGGAAGAGCAATGGAAGTATTAGCAGTCAGGCGTCCACCTGGAGAACAAGGAAGAACATTTGAAATATCAGCAATCAGGAGCCCACCTGGAGAATAAGGGAATACAATTCAAACTTTAAGTAGTCAGGAGCCCCCCTGAAGAACAGAATGGCGATTTATTTTTGACATTATTGGTTGAAGTCAGGAGCCCCCCTGAAGAACAGAATGGCGATTTATTTTTGATATTATTGGTTGAGGTCAGGAGCCCCCCTGAAGAACAGAATGGCGATTTATTGGTTGAAGTCAGGAGCCCCCCTGAAGAATAGAATGACGATTTATTGGTTGAAATCAGGAGCCCCCCTGAAGAACAGAATGGCAATTTATTGGTTTTCTTTGTAAAGGAGGTGTGACAGCTCTGCCCCACAATATATCATGACCGTGCCAGAGCTGTCACACCTCCTTTTTCCGCCCCCGCGAGCGGTGCAAGGGAGTTTTTTTCCAATTAAAGGACAATCGAAACGGGATTTGTTTGTTTATTTCAGAGTCGCCACTTGGGAGATTTAAGGTGTCCCAAGTCACCAATTTAATCCCAAATCGAGGAAAAGAATGACTCCATATTACAGTCTGCACACCAGAAATCCTGATAAGGAATTCTGTTAACCCGGGAGAAGGTGTTAGGCATTCCCGAGTTTTGTGGTTCTAGCACGGTCGCTCAACTGTCATATTTTGCTTAAATATCTGATTTTATACAATTATGAGCTCATGTGCTAATTTTATCTTTTTACCGCTTTTATCATTATATTTTTTTTAAAAAAAATGTGAACATCGTTTAAAAACATGTCTTTGGATTGCGTCACATAAAATGCACCCGCGATCTGGAACGTATTTTTATTCAATGTTTTGGGATTTGGATTTGGGTCGCATGAAATGCACACCCGAGTTTAAGAAGGTAAGCTTATTAAAATGCGCGCCTAAAGCAATTAGCGTATTATTATTTCTGGGTAAAGCCGTGGAATTTTGCTAAACGGCTCATCCCAAAGTCTAATTAATTTTAATTAAACATTTTATGAGGGCCCCGCAATCTATACATTTTATTAAGCGAGGCTCGTCTCATTTTATTTTAAAAAGGACAGTCCTAAAATACCTACATTTTTCTATTGAAATTTGTCTCTATAAAATAAAAGAGAAAATATCTTAATTTATTTACATGCTTGAGTTGTTATAGATGAATTTTGAATATGATTCATAAAATCTGAAAATGATGCAAACAGGACAGTCCGTTGCCACTGCAGGCCCAGGCCCAACGTGTATGACATAAAACTAGACCTGGGCCGTCTTATTCACATGTTATTACCTAGTTATATTATACTAGGCATGCTATCAGTTTGTCAGATTAAAAAAAACCTTAGCAATCTAATTCTTCCTCTTCTCTATCTCTTAAATAAGTGGGATTTCTTTTAATTAAAAATATAAAAAAAATAAAAAAAATCTGAAAATTTCGAAAATTTTGCTATAAATAGAAGAGAAAATTTAGGAAGAAGGGAGTGGGAAAAAAGAGGAAAAACTAGATAGAGAGAAGAAAAAAAGAGGGGGCGGAGAGAGTAGTATACACTCGATATACATTCTGGATACACAGAATATACAGGGACAGAATTCATTTTGGAGAGAGTAAAAAAGATAGAACCAAATTTTCTGAAATATTGAGAGCGGAAGAACACCATAGAGAGTTCAAATCTAGAAAGAAAAAACAAAGAGAGATTTTCGCACTATTTTTCTTCTCCATTTTTACTAGTTTTCTCCGTGATGCTGGGATTTCTGGATTGAGGTGTTGAAGCTACTGTGTTGGGCTTTCTGCTGCTTTATGTTGCTGTGTTACATACTACTTTGCTGACCTTCTTCTTCTTGTATTGACAATACCTGGTACACAAACGATACACTGGTTCATCTTGTAAGCTACTCGAAACATGAATGCAAAAAATGAGAAAGATTTGAAGTTGTAGTTTAATGTAGTCTTTTCTTTCTTTTACTGTCTGTATGTAGAACATTCTATGCGCTGCCCATGTAAACTCTTTAAACGACTCACTTTCGAAACTTAACTATAATAACTCGAAAGTATGTAAATAAAGTAGGACATTTTCTTCATTTATTTTAGAGAAAAACGAAAAATAAAAAAATGGAGTCATTCTAAGATTATCTTTTTAAAAAAATAAATAAATAATGAGACGAGCCTCGCCAAATAAAAATGCAAATTGCGGGGCCCTCAATAATTGGTCATAATAAATACTTAGAATTCGGGATGGACTGTTTAGTGAATTTCATTGCCTTCCCCAAAGATAATAACGCGTTAGACTCTTTAGACGCGATTTAATTAAATTACATTCTTAAACCCGGGTGCACATTTATGTGACCCAAATCCAAATCTCAACGGAGTCGAAATGTGTCTCTAATCACGGGTACACTGATTGTGACGTGGTCCGAGATGCATGTCCATGACGTTGCAAATTCCTTTAAAAAATAAGAATGAGATGAGCCTCACCGAATAAAAATACAAAATTGTGGGGCCCTCGGTAAATATTTGCTTTAAAATTGCTTAGACTTCGGGATGGACCGTTTAGCAAAATTTCACGGCCCTACCCAAAGTAAATGATACGCTAGTCATTTTAGGCACGCCTTTTAATAATTTAATTTTCTTAAAACTCGGGTGCACATTTATGTGACCCAAATCCAAATCTCAACAGAGTTAAAATGTGCCAACAACAACGGGTGCATTGATGTAACGTGGTTGGAGATGTATTTCCATGATGTTGCAATTCTTGAAAAAATATATAATAATAATGACGAAAGCGGTTAAAAGTTAAAACTTGCACATGAGCTCATAATTGTATAAAATCAGATAAACAAGCCGAATATGACAGTTGAGCGACCGTGCTAGAACCACGGAACTCGGGAATGCCTAACACCTTCTCCCCGGTTAACAGAATTCCTTATCCGGATTTTTGGTTCGCGGACTGTAATACAGAGTCATTCTTTTCCTCGATTCGAGATTAAATTGGTGACTTGGGACACCCTAAATCTCCCAAGTAGCGACTCTGAAATAAATAAACAAATCTCGTTTCGATTGTCCTTTAATTGGAAAAACTCCTTCACCCCTCGCGGGGGCGGAAAAAGGAGGTGTGACAGCTCTGGCGACTCTGCTGGGGAGTTATTACCTAGAACCACTGGTTCAGGGTTAGAAATTTGAGCTTAGATTAATTGTTATATTTGGTTTTATCTGATCTTGTTACATGTTTGGTTAATATGCTAAATGTTGCTTTTTACCGCTTTAATATTATCTAAATTGTGCATATAAAACTGCTACGAAACCCTCCTTCCTTCTGAGTCTTTTGAATTTATGGTGCACACGTGCGCGTGGCCCGCCTTTCTGTTAGAAGTCATACCAAATAAGACGAAGTTGGGACAAGTAACTAGGCCGGGTAGACTTTCGTGCTCCCGGTACGTTGCCCCCACTTCGGCTCAAGCTGTTCACTTGGATAAGCCAGGGCTAGAACAATATACCAAAGCTTTTTCACTTAGAATAACTCAGCTTCATGCCGGATCCCTAGTAGGAACGTTTGTTTGCATCATGTGCATTTGACTTAGGAGACTCAACACAGGGGTTGGGTCCGTCTAGGACTAGCAACCTGAAATGAAAAGACCATCCTGATGCATCCTATCTGTTTTCCGTGCATTTATTTGTCTCACGCCCGCATGCTGACTAGTTTTTGAATATCAGGAATATTGTGAAATTGAAAAAAAAGAAAAATAAATAGCGGTTAGGGAGTTATTTGTTTATTTTTGAAAAACCCAATGCCCAAATACTATCGAAACCCTGCCGAAATTTTGAGAAAATGAAAAAAACGTTTTATTAGTTTGTTTTACTAAAAGCAAAGGAAAAATAAAATAAAATAAAAAAGTCGTTGTTGTGTCTCGTTTTCAAAAATAGAAAAGGAAAATAGTTTGCCTTCCCATGAAAAATGAAAATGAAAAATGGTCTTGTTTTTTTTTAAAAAAAATATAGTTTGTTTTATGCCCGAACTACGCGGGTTTGATTCTCACTGGATGTGAGATACGTAGGCAACCCTCATCGGGTCCAACCCCCCCTTTTGCTAAAATAGCCAAAAACAAATAAATACAAAAAAAAACATGTCAAAATTTTAATTTTGTCATAAATAAGTCGGGTGATGTCCAACCTCCCCTTTTGCAAAAAATAGCAAAATATATATATATATATATATGTTAAATTTTAATTTCATCATAAAGAAGTCGGGTGACGTTGTCAAATTTTTAAGAAGTAGGGTGACGCTGTTTTATCAAGACATAGCTGAATGTTCCCGAAAGGGACGCCGGAAGGCTGACTTTGCATAAACAGCCACCTTTGGGTCATTTTTTAAGATTTGGTCCAGTTGACCCACACAGCCTTAAAAATCTTCGTCCCTGAGGCGCTGAAGGGCCGTGTTTGCAACACCAGGTTTTTATTATAATTTGAAAAAAAAAGAGTCAGCAGTCAGGTGAATACCGTTTGGATTTTTTTTGTCAAAAATAAGTCGAGCCAGCTTCGGCCGCATCTTAAACCGTTCTTGCCGAAATAGCCTTAGAGTATCTTTCAGTTGTCGAAAGACTATTTTCGTAAAAGAACGGACAAGTTTGTAAAGTGTCATAAAATAATCCTTCCCGGCCTCAAAATTCATGTGAAATTGGGAAGGGGCCACATTTGCAAAAATAGTCGTTTGGTTGCATTTGTCAAACGGGGAAAGGAAGCTGGCCTTTTTGTTTTGAGGTTATAAATCTTTTGACTAGAATATGTGGGTTGTTTGATTTTTGAGTTTGTTGGTCATCTTTCAACCTTTGTAACCCAGTTTGTTTTATTGTGAAAATTGAGAAAGAAAAAAAATGTCTCATTGTTGTTACATTTCATTTGGTCCGAACTACGCAAGGTCTGATTCATGCGGGGTAATGATACGTAGGCAATCTCTATAAGATTCGACCACAACAAAAAAAATTGAAAAAAAAATTGAAAAAAAAGGAAAAAGATGTTGCTAGTAATAAGAACCGACTGAGTCCATTCTATCATGTTTTGTTTTGAATTGTGAAGAAAGTTGAGTTGGTCGGTTTGTGGTAAGATGGAAACACAAGATCCAAAGAAAATGATAACTGACATCAAAGTTGTTACAAATGATCAAGAGACTCAGAGTCAGAGGGTTCAACAAGAGTCTATTGTGCTGGAGAAAAATAGAATACTGAAACAGCAAATGACCGGAGTGTGTCAAGCATGGGCTAGTGGGCAAGGACAGCCTCATCATGAGTCACAATTTGCGACACAACAAGAGCAGTACCACTCTCCTAAGTACCACCCGTACTCGTTTGATCTTCCTGCAAAGATTGAAGAGCCTGCCCGAAAGATGGTACAAGAAGAAATGACCCAAAGAGTGAAAAGCTTAGAACAATGGTTGAAAAACAGGCAAGGGTTGTCTGGTCAAAAGAGTGTTGCCTTCAAAGATCTATGTATGTTCCCCGATGTCCACTTGCCGCCTAGTTTCAAGACTCCCAAATTTGAAAAGTACGATGGACATGGAGATCCCATTTCCCATCTGAAAAGGTATTGCAATCAACTGAGAGGTGCGGGAAGAAATGAAGAATTGTTGATGGTTTATTTTGTGGAAAGCCTTACGGGAGTAGCTTCCGAATGGTTTATGGATCAAGACACGTCTCGCTGGTATGGATGGGACGACATGGCACAAGCCTTTGTCAAACAATTCCAATACAGCATCGACATTGCCCTAGACCGCATTTCCCATTCAAACCTGAAGAAGAAACCAAGTGAAAGTTTCTGGGAATATGCCATTAAATGGAAAGAGCAAGCAGCTCGAGTTAAGCCACCCATGGATGACCACGAGCTAATAACTGTCTTCCTTCAAGCGCAAGAGCCAGATTACTTTCAGAACATGATGTCCGTAGTTGGAAAATCCTTCTCGGAAGCAATCAAAATGGGAGAAATGATAGAGAATGGTCTTAAGACAGGAAAAATTATAAGTCAAGCAGTTTTTAAAGCTGCAACTCACGCTGTCCGGGTTGAGTCTGATAATTTTTGCGACACAAATGAGAAGATTGAAGAAATCATGATGACATCAGGGTCAAGAAGAGGTCCTAGGAGAACATCTCGAAGGTATGAGTAGCCTCCTCAAGTTTTCTATGAATCCCCTGAGCAATATTATCCACCTCAGAACCCACAACACTCTATTGTTCCACCTCAGTATGTTGCCCGACCACCAAAACACCCTAGAAGGCGAGCACGAGCGTCACAAAATCTCCAGAAGCCTCTACATAACTTTCAGGTGCCCTATAACCCACATCCAAGCCAGAGGTATAAAGGGGAACGAAGGTTGAAAGATAATTTTACACCAATAGGAGAGTCCTATGAAAGCTTATTTGAGAGGTTAAAGCATCACGACATGATTGCATCTATTCCTCCAAATCATGTGGACCCACGTGCAAGAAGCTTTGACTCTTCTAAAAGGTGTGAATACCATTCCAATGCCCAGGGGCACAATGTTGAAAGTTGTCGGGATTTGAAAAGAGAAATATAAAGGATGATCCAGGAAAATATGATTGTGATCCAAGATAGTGACACCCAGAATATCGCGCAGAATCCTTTACCTACACATCATGATGCACACTTTATGGGGAGGATGCCTGGTGACATGGAGTTTGAGAGTCATCCCGGGAAGCTGCTAACTGATGATAATGATATTGAAGTTGGTAATGGTCTTGGAAATGATGATGCAGAACTCAATGGCTAAAACACCGTGTTTGGCAATTGGAAAGGCGCTTCATCTCCTGGTCAGCCAGAGAGGAGTTTTGGTGGTTTATTTTGTTGTCATTTCTGTCGTCCGGATTATTTCAGGGTTGTAATCCGGATATTGTCTTGTGGTCAAACCCCCTTATCCTTTTATTTGTCTAGTACCTAATGTGGTGTTATCTGGTTTGGTTTTAGGGTTGTAACTGTTTATTTTGTTGTTTAAACAGTTCTACCATTTGTCTAAATGCAAATTCCGGTCTTTTATTATCTCCAGTCATCTTCTTTGTTTAGTTTTCTTTACCCTTTTGTTTTGCTTTTGTTCAATGCCGATTCTAGTGACATGACATGCGCGCACAGTTAGGCCTAATCTTAAAAGTTGATCGTAAAGCCATTTGGGGATGATCGGGACCCCTTTGAAAATAAGAACAGTTTGAGATCATTTGAAGCCTGAACAGTGTGAAACTGGGGTGAGGTAAAACATAAAGAAAACCGTAAAAGCAAATTATCCATATTGACAAGGGGGGCATTCGTGGTGATGAAAGTGAGAGTATTGCCCCGCGTTGTTTTCAAAATGACAAATAAAAAGGTGAATTCGTGGATATTTAATGTTGTGATGTTTAATTGTGTTGTTTGCACTTGTGTTGTTGCGATATTTACCCCTTTTGAGCTTTATTTATTTTTCTTTAATACCCCTCATTCGAAATCGGTAACAACAGGTTAAAAACACAAAACATGGAAGATAAAAAGAAAAAAAAAAGAGAAAAGAAAAGAAAAATGCTAACAAAAAAACAAAAACAAAAGAAAGTCAGAAGAAAACAAAGGAATTGGGAACTACGTTTGACCTGATTCCTCAAAGAGGATACCTAGGCGCCTCACGGCTCGGTCATAGGGTGCATAATGTGCATAGTGTAACATAGTATAACAAAAATAAAAATCCCCAAACTAAAAACTGGGGCAAGAGTTGCTCTTGGTGTAAAAAAATATGGTTCCGAAGGTTGTAATTTTGAACCCCAAATTTATTTTTGAGCCTTTAATACCCTTTCTTTATAGCCTATCCAAAACCCACATTACGGTCCAAAGAAAGACCTTCTGATCAGTCTTCAAAAGATGTCAAGTCAGACAAATGAAAGTCTTGCCGGTGAACATAACACTCTATTCCACAGCAGAAAGGACTCTAATCCCCAGCAGAAAGAGTCATACCGACAACACTCCAAATCCCCAGCTGGAAAGTGATACAAATGAGAGAGTCTTATCGGTGAAAATCTTCACGGGCACCATAAGGCGATGAAAGTTTTAAAAAAAATGAGAGAGGCTTGACAGTGAAAACCCTTCAGGCACTACAAGTCGAATAAAGATTGAGAATCAGATGGAAATCACCAGACAAAAGTTGTGAAAAGCGATTAACGACGAATGACATGCCATATGTGCATGTCATGACCATTAGAGTTGGTATCCGCATTTGATAGGTTTTTATTTTATAGTTTCCTCATTAGAGAGTCATCTCTTTCCTTTGTCTTTTATTCTGTTCCTTTTTATCTTTCTCCTTTCATAGAAAAATTCCCCAATAGAGTCTGTTTGGTCAGAACGAGTAATGACTTCAAAATCTGCCATCAACTTTCCAATCATGCAAGATGAGATCTGACTAGTACATCCAAGTGGTATAGTCAGGAAGGAACAAGCGCGAGGCTAGTGTCAAGAAAGATATCTCCAGTGTTGCCCCCAACACAATAAGTTTTAATAAAAGGAGTTGTATCCCTAGTGGACAGAACCAAAAAGATGAAATTGGTGTTTAGAAAAAGCAAAAGCCATTATCATCCCCAGCAGCTTCCAGAAGAATGAAGCATCGATTTGAAGGAATAAAATTCCCCAGCAGCGTTATCCTCAACAACGTTATCCCAAGAAGATAACACTTTTATCCCCAGCAGTGTTGAGAGAAAATAAAAAAAAATTGAAGGAGGGGAAGAAAGGAGACTCCCCCAGTGGTATTATTCCCAGCAAGTGTCACACCTCCTTTTTGCGCAACCGCCCCGAAGGGTTGAATGCGCGAGGGAGTTTTTCCAATTTAAGTGACAATATTCGAAATGGGATTATTTAATTAATTCAGAGTCGCCACTTGGGAAAGGTTTGGCTTTTGGTGTCCCAAGTCACCGGTTTATCTTGAATCCAAATCGAGGAAAATATTCGACTTTCCAAATGAAGTCTGTGAACCAGAAATTCTAAGTAAGGAATTCTGTTGACCCGAGGGAAGGTGTTAGGCATCCTCGAATCCCGTGGTTCTAGCACGGTCGCTTAAATTGTTATAATGGCTAGATATCTGATTTATTACATGTTATTACTTATGTGCCTTCATTAAGTTTAAAACCGCTTTTATTATTATTTATTTTTTATGGAATTGCAACATTGTAAAAATGCATTTCGAACCATGTCACAATCAATGCGCCCATGGTTGTTAATACATTCCGACTCCGTTGAGATTTGGATTTGGGTCACATAAATGCGCACCCGAATTTAAGAAGGTAAGATTATTAAAATGCACGCCTGAAGCAATTATCGTATTATTATTTCTGGGTAAGGCCATGGAATTTTGCTAAACGGCTCATCCCGAAGTCTAAGTAATTTTAATTAAACAATTATCGAGGGCCCCGCAATTTGTGCGTTTTATTTGGCGAGGCTCATCTCATTTATTTTTTATCAGGATAATCCTAAAGTGCCTACATTTTCTATTAAAATTGTCTCTATAAAAATGAAAGAGAAAAGGTTTTAATTTATTTACATACTTGAGTTGTTATAGTTGAGTTTCGAATATGATTCGTAAATTCGTAAAAAATGATACAAGCAAGCATTAAACTAAACCTGGGCTTCACGTATTACTACCTAATTATATTATACTAGGCATGTTCTCAGTTTGTCAAATTAAAAAAAAAAAAAAAAACTTGGCAATCTAATTTTAATCCTAAAACAATTACATGCTGGAATTAACCAATATGATTTAACTAAACAATTTTCTTACAAGTTCCGAAATGGTCTATTCGTTTGATTTTTAACTTAGACGGAGTTACTACACCATTTATTTATTTACTTGGCAATCTAATTTTAATCCTAAAACAATTACATGCTGGAATTAATTAATATTATTTAACTAAACAATTTTTTAGTTAAGTTCCGAAATGGTCTATTCGTTTGATTTTTAACTTAGACGGAGTTACTACACCATTTATTTATTTTTTAAGCAATATATAGATAGTTCATCCGTTAAGCTATTGTTGGATGTTCCACTATATATACATTAAATAGCTACATGATTCCGATTTTTTGTAAGCTAAATAATTTATATATACAAATAAAATTAAGAATATAATTCAAAATAAATTTAGAACTTCAATTCTTCATTTTTCGTATTCATGCTTCCTGTTTCAGTTTACAATAATCAGTGTGTCAGTTGTGTACCTGATATTGGAAGCAAAAGAAAAGTGAGAGATCAGCAGAAATTCAGTAGCATACAACAACAACAATCCCAGCAACTAGTAACAACCAGCGACGAGAAACTTAATGACAGATTTTAAAATCAAGACAAAATCCGGAAACAACAACAACCAACGGACAAAAGCAAAGGGAAACTTTTCAGATTTTTGAAAGACTAGTTAGTGTTTAACCCTCAAATTCTCAATTTGTATCTCAGAATATTTGGACTATATATCAGGTGTATATTCTTCTTCTTTTGAATTTCCAGAATGTTTTTCTTTTTGTTTTTCTAAAGTCTTAGTATTTTTTTTCGGATTTTTCTCTCTTAAATTTTTCTCTTCCTCCTAAATCTGATTCAAGACCTCTCTATATATCCCCCAACCCATAAATCTTTTAATCAATTAAAATCAACCCATTTCTCTACCAAACCCATTATCTTCCCACTCATCCCCATTACATTAAATAAACATATTACACCACCCCATTATATTTTGTCCCCCATGCCTAACATAAATAAATACAAGATTCCCCCCACTAAATTTTGTCTTGTCCCCCCTTTATATTAAACAACTATATCATAACCCACCCCATTTCATTTTGTCCCCCATGCTTCATATAAACAATTAGAAAATGTACAATTCCTAAACTACCCCTCCGACCCTATTACAAATTACTATTTTACCCCCGAAAGTACTATGAATTACCAAACTACCCATCAGCTATAACACATCAATTAATCAAACTTAACCAAAATATAGACAATATGATTAATTTCTAACAATGTTCAAACAACAAATTTCATGAACATGATTTCTTCAACATTTCAACAACAAATCACATGAACATGATTTCAACCACAAATCATATGAACACAAATTGAACAACCAAGAACAACTAAAATTTGATTGAACAATATTTTTAGCAACAACAAACCTATTTTCGGATTTAAACAACAACAACAATCAAACAAGTATATTTAGATTTCTAAATTCAATAATATTGAACTCAAAATCAACCATAACAAAATTACAACCAACAATTCCTATATCAAACTTAAACAAGATTATGAGACAAATTCAAGAGATAATCATAAATGATAAACAAAAAATCAAACTATACAAATTTCGGATTCAAGATCAACAAACATAATATGAACACGAATTAAATCTAAAAATAAAAACGACGGATTCAAATGATTAAAACCAACATACTTCCCTTATTACAACTAAATTCTTTTAGGCAAATGACAAAACAAAACCTAAGAAGAAACAATTATGAATTTAAACTTGAACTTAACAATATTAACAATTTCCGGAAAATACATAAAATACATTAAACAAATTGAAGAAACAATTAATTAAACTTCAATTTGTATCTAACTAATATTAAACTAACAAATATTCACTTAAACAATAATACAAACATGAAATAAACATGAAAACAACTAATTAAACTTCTATTTTGAAATCTGAAAATTAATTCAATCAAATACATGAACACACTAGAAAATTATTTCAACGATGAACAACGAACAAGACAAGAATTGAATCATTTAACGAGTTTGGATTCGGAAAATATCAAATAAAAATATGAACAAAAATAAAACTTAGAACAACTAACCGTAAATGACCAACGACGAACATCGAATGAACTCTAAATGAAACCAACGAAACTTTGACATAACGAAGAAGAAGAAGCAAGAGCCGAAGCATGGAACGTGAAGCAGCAGCGCCGGCAGCAACTACGACGACCCAGCTCCGGCGAACCAGCAACGGTAGCAGCAGCACGATGGAGGAGACATAACCAGCTGCCACGACGAGGCAGGAGAAGCAGCGGCGCCGGTGGGGTTTGAACGATGAAGCAGCAGCTGCGCCGGTGGGGTTTGGACGATGAAGCAGCAGAAGTCGACGCGGAATCAGCTGCCATGGAAGCGAGCGGTTGACGAAGGCAATGGCGGACTGCTTGGTGGAGCTGGGCAGCCATGGATGTCGAGCTCAAGCTCGAGCTTGATGAAGGACGAAGAAGATGAAGTGACGACGCAGAGACAGCTACGCGGACAGCAGTAGCTATGGTTCTTAGGGTCGTTTGGTCATGACGAACTGTTTGTTGATGGTGTTTGGACGAGAGGGAGTGGGGTCAAGGGCAGCCATGGTTGTGCTTTGGAGTTTTGAGGAAGAAGAAGGAGAATAGGGGGGATGCTTTAGGCATTTTTAGGGTTTTCTTACTTTTTTTTTTGTTTTATTTTAATAGGGGTGTTGGGTTATGGACTGGGTCGACCCAGTTCGAAATGGACTGGGTCATAGGGAAGGTTGGGCCATTTTTTGGGCCTGTGGCTTGAAATCGAAGAAGAGGCCCAATTCCTACTTTCTTTATATTTTCGCTCTCTTTTCTTCTTTTATTTTTCTAAAACTAAATTATAAAAATACTTAAACTATTATTAAGAACTAAATTAAGTTATAAAAGCGCAAATTAACTCCCAATATCAATTAACGCACAATTAAATAATAATTAAGCATAAAATTGTATATTTGGACATTAAATGCTAAAAATGCAAACGATGCCTATTTTTGTAATTTTTTAATTTTTGTAAAACACATCTAATTACTAACAATTGTAGAATTAAATCCTATATGCAAAATGCGACATATTTTTTGTATTTTTATTAATTTAGCAAATAAACACGCACAGACAAATACAAATAATTATTCAAAATATCACAAAATTGCACACCAAAGAAAAAATCATTTTATTTTTGAATTTTTGGGAGTAATTCTCATATAGAGCAAAAACCACGTGCTTACAGCTGCCCCTCTTTGCCCGGAGACACGAAGGGTTTTCGTGCAAAGATAAAGCGAGCGATTTTTGCCCATCCGAGTACTCCGTGTGAAGCATTTTTTTTTGAAAAAGATTTGACCGAACCTTTGCTTCAAAGGTTTCCTACATATCCTGGGCTAAACAGGAATCAGGTCAATGTAGTTCGGGAAGTTTTGGTAGCTGGGACTACCATGGGATTGCAATGCTTGCTGTTACTGCTGTTGCTGTTGCCACTACTGCTTTAATGACCTCCTTATTACAACCAAAGGAAATTGAAACTGAACTAACTATTTATGCCTGTCAATCGCTAGTTACAAGATTCCTATCTATAATTCTTTTGCAACTTGATCTTGGGTCTCAGCTAATTCTGCTTGTAGACTTCGATCCGAATCTTGATGCTCACAAGTTGTAGGCGTTTGTTTATTTCTGCAGTATTGAATGAAAACGGGATTGGCGGAGCTCGGGAATTTGATCTAATTTTTGAGCGACCTGCCCTTTGTTTGTTCCAATATGTGGGAACATCTTCTTTTTTTTTTCTTTTGTTCTTTTGTTCTTTTCTTTATTCTGGATTGAGACTCACCCCGTAGGTCGTCTTGATCCATGCATCTCAGGGTCAGACCTGCTAAGACAACAAAACAAACGAACGAAATTTCTGCCCCAGTTTCACTAGGAATATTTCGTAAGTTAATTGTCATGAAAATTTACAGCACTGATGAGGGGATTGGAAAAAACCCTAGTCTACAAAGCGCAACTCAAGGATTGGAGCCCTAATGTCGCAAAAGGTAAAAGTGCACAACTCAGGGATTGGATCCCTAATGTTGGCTAAAGGAAGGTTCTCAACTAAGGGATTGGAGCCCTAATGTCGGCTATCATAAAAAAAAATGCTCAGTTCAGGGATTAGGGCCCTAATGCTGACTAAATAGAAACCTGTTCAACTTAAGGATCGGAGCCCTAAATTGGGAGAATTGCCAGGTTATGCTGGAAAGGGTCCACGGGTTATGCCGGGAAGATTCATCGGGTTATGCCGGAAAAGAGGTCCCTGGGTTATGCCAGGGAGGTCCACGGGTTATGCCGGAAAATTCAAAGAGGTCCCTAGGTTATGCCAGGGAGGTCCACGGGTTATGCTGGGGAAGTCATCGGGTTATGCCGGGAAAGGAAAAGAGTCCTCGGGTTATGCCGGGAAAGTCATCGGGTTATACCGGAAAGGGAAAAGAGTCCTCGGGTTATGCCGGGGAAGTCATCGGGTTATGCCGGAAAAAGGGAGAGAGACCTCGGGTTATGCCGGGGAAGTCATCGTGTTATGTCGGGAAAGGAAAAGAGTTCTCGGGTTATGCCGGGGAAGTCATCGGGTTATGCCGAAAAAGGGAAAGAGGTCCCTGGGTTATGCCAGGGAGGTCCACGGGTTATGCCGGGAAAGGGACAGAGTCCTCGGGTTATGCCGGGGAAGTCATCGGGTTATGCCGGAAAAGGGAGAAAGTCCTCGGGTTATGCCGGGGAAATTATCGGGTTATACCGAAAAAGGGAAAGAGGTCCCTGGGTTATGCCAGGGAGGTCCACGGGTTATGCCGGGAAATTCAAAGAGGTTCCTGGGTTATGCCAGGGAAATCATCGGGTTATGCCGAAAAAGGGAAAGAGGTCCCTGGGTTATGCCAGGGAGGTCCACGGGTTATGCCCTTTTATTTATCAAAATGTATGAAAGAATTCTGGGTAAACTTCCTTTTGGTCGTTTTCTTGCTGCAAAGCGAAAGAGGTCCCTGGGTTGTGCCAGGGAGGTCCACGGGTTATGCCGGGAAATTCAAAGAGGTTCCTGGGTTATGCCAGGGAAATCATCGGGTTATGCCGAAAAAGGGAAAGAGGTCCCTGGGTTATGCCGGGGAAGTCATCGGGTTATGCCGGAAAAGGGAGAAAGTCCTCGGGTTATGCCGGGGAAATTATCGGGTTATACCGAAAAAGGGAAAGAGGTCCCTGGGTTATGCCAGGGAGGTCCACGGGTTATGCCGGGAAATTCAAAGAGGTTCCTGGGTTATGCCAGGGAAATCATCGGGTTATGCCGAAAAAGGGAAAGAGGTCCCTGGGTTATGCCAGGGAGGTCCACGGGTTATGCCGGGAAAGGGACAGAGTCCTCGGGTTATGCCGGGGAAGTCATCGGGTTATGCCGGAAAAGGGAGAAAGTCCTCGGGTTATGTCGGGGAAATTATCGGGTTATACCGAAAAAGGGAAAGAGGTCCCTGGGTTATGCCAGGGAGGTCCACGGGTTATGCCGGGAAATTCAAAGAGGTTCCTGGGTTATGCCAGGGAAATCATCGGGTTATGCCGAAAAAGGGAAAGAGGTCCCTGGGTTATGCCAGGGAGGTCCACGGGTTATGCCGGAAAAAGGGAAAGAGTCCTCGGGTTATGCCGGGGAAGTCATCGGGTTATGCTGGAAAAGGGAGAAAGTCCTCGGGTTATGCCGGGGAAATTATCGGGTTATACCGAAAAAGGGAAAGAGGTCCCTGGGTTATGCCAGGGAGGTCCACGGGTTATGCCGGGAAATTCAAAGAGGTTCCTGGGTTATGCCAGGGAAATCATCGGGTTATGCCGAAAAAGGGAAAGAGGTCCCTGGGTTATGCCAGGGAGGTCCATGGGTTATGCCCTTTTATTTATCAAAATGTATGAAAGAATTCTGGGTAAACTTCCTTTTGGTCGTTTTCTTGCTGCAAAGCTGTTTCAACGCTCGTGCACTTCATTTCTTTTTTGGGCTACACCTGCTTCTTGCACGGTTGCTTTGGATCGCACCTGTCTCAATTTTCCTAAACAAAGAAAAATTGTCAGTTTGAAATTGTGGTCGGTTTTGTGGCCTTCATTGTTTTTCTTGGTCCCAAGCTTCATTTCTGTTTGAGAAAATTCGCCATTGATTGGCTTCCAAGGCAACCTCCTTTCAAACTGATAAGACTCAATATTTCAGGATTTCACGCTGATTTGTGCGTGTACGGCTCTGTTTCTTCCGTCTCATTCTGCTTGGGGATTTTGAGGTAATCAAATGCCATGATCAGTCGGGATTGGACTGACGCATCACTGAGGCCGGGTATGTTCTCCACCTCTTGCCAAACAGAGCCCTGTGAAACCGGTCCTGCCACCTTTTCTTTCTAGCATGTTTTGGGGCTTAGGGTTAAACCGAAAAGGAATCCAAAGAAAAGTAAACAAAGATCGAGAAAAAATGAATTTAAAAAGAAAAAAAAGAAACGTCTTTTTTTGGGAAAAGAAAGACTTATCTTGGCCCATGCTGGCTTTAAATTTACATAACCTGCTTTTTGGACTGGATGCCCGACTCTCACGAACCTACATTTTCTCACGAACCAAACGGATCTATGTTTCCAAACCAGGGAACCTTGCCAGAACCTTCTGTGGTGAAATCCTCTTTCGGCCGACAGCGCTTTTTGCGAGTTTTCGCTAGCCGACCTCTCTCATTTCTTTTCTCACCGTCGCCTTATAGTGCTCGTCATGAGTTTTCACTAACAAGACTCTCTCATTTTGATTTCTCTGCTCGCCATCGCCTTATGGTGCCCATAGGTTTTCACCAATAAGACTCTCTCATTTTGATTCTCTCATCCTGACTGCGTCGGATCTGAGCAATTGCGTCCTTTGATTTTGAAGAAACTTTTGCCGATTAATCGGAAGGACTTGCAACAGGTTTGGGGTCAAAAGAACTTGGATCGAATTACAACTTTGGAACCGTCCAGGAGGGATTATCGCCGAATTATTATAATGTCTGCCCCAGTTTAAATTTTGGGGAAAACTAAATTTTTGTTTTGGTGTGACTGAACCCCATAGAGAGGCTGCCTACGTATCCTTTCGGAATCAAGTCAAACGTAGTTCAGGAAATTTTTTTTTTTTTTTTTTTTTTAGAACTTCACTTCCGGGTTCCAAAGAGGGTAATGAAAGAAAGGTAAATGGCTCAAAGGGTTAGCAAAGGATTTGAGTGTTTGGGTAGCGGGAATGAAAGCCTTCGTCCTCTCAAATGTGCAAAAACATCATCAGAGCAAGTTCAAACATAGTATCTTTTTACTGCATCTGCATTCACAGCTGTGTCGGGATCTTTTCCTTCAATATCACCTAGATATAATGCTCCCCTGGGCAATATCTTCCTGATGATGTATGGACCTTTCCAATTAGGAGCAAATTTTCCTTTCGCTTCCTGGTGATGTGGAAGAATGCGCCTTAACACTAGTTGACCTACTTCAAAATTCCTGGGTCGCACTTTCTTGTTGTAAGCACGAGCCATTCTTTGTTGGTACAATTGCCCGTGACAAACCGCTGCCATTCGCTTTTCATCGATCAGCGTTAACTGTTCCAAACGGGTTTTGACCCACTCACTGTCTTCAATTTCAACTTCAAAAATGATCCGGAGAGAAGGGATTTCTACCTCTGCTGGTATTACAGCCTCGGTCCCGTAAACCAACAAGTATGGGGTTGCCCCTACTGAGGTGCGTACTGTAGTGCGATATCCAAGCAGGGCGAAAGGTAACTGCTCATGCCATTGTCTGGAACTCTGGGTTGTCTTCCTCAAAATCTTTTTGATGTTTTTGTTCGCTGCTTCAACAGCGCCGTTGGCTTTGGGCCGATAAGGAGTGGAATTCCTATGCATTATTTTGAATTGTTCACACACATCCTCCATCAAATGACTATTCAGGTTTGCTGCATTATCTGTGATTATAGTTACAGGAATACCGAAACGACTGATAAGATTTGAATGTATGAAATCCACCACGGCTTTCTTAGTGACTGATTTGAGAGTGACAGCCTCGACCCATTTTGTGAAGTAGTCGATAGCGACCAATATGAATCTGTGTCCATTTGAAGCTTTGGGCTCAATCGGACCAATGACATCCATACCCCAGGAAACAAATGGCCAAGGTGCAGACATGGGATGCAGTTCTGTGGGAGGTGCGTGAATCAGATCTCCATGCACCTGACACTGATGGCACTTTCGAACGAAGCTGAAACAGTCCTTTTCCATGGTCATCCAGTAATATCCGGCCCGCAAGATTTTCTTTGCCAAAACGTACCCGTTCATATGAGGTCCACACACCCCTGCATGTACTTCATGCATGATCCTGCCTGCTTCTTCGGCGTCAACACATCTTAATAAGTTGAGATCAGGGGTTCTTTTATACAATATCTCACCGCTCAAAAAGAATCCACTTGCCTGCCGCCTAATAGTTCTCTTCTGATCTCCAGTAGCATGTTCGGGGTATTCTTGTGTTTTCAAGAACCTCTTAATATCCTGGTACCATGGATGGATACTTGGTCCTGCCTCGATTGCGTTGCAGTAACCATGCCTTTCCCTGATTTGGATTTCCAAGGGATCGATGTGGGCGTTGCCTGGATAAGGTAACATTGAAGCTAAAGTGGCAAGTGCATCGGCTAATTCATTGTGACATCGTGGGATATACCTGAACTCTACTGATCTGAACCGCTTGCTGAGATCCTCTACGTGCTGCCGGTAAGGAATAAGCTTGACATCTCGAGTTTCCCATTCACCCTGGGCTTGCCGGATAATCAAATCAGAATCCCCCATAATCAACAAATCCCCAACATCTTGATCAATCGCCATATTCATGCCCATGATGCAAGCTTCATATTCAGTTGTATTGTTCGTGCAAAATAAACGAAGCCTAGCTGTAGCCGGATAATGTTGACCAGCAGGTGAGATCAAGATTTCCCCTATTCCTACACCTTTGGCATTTACGGCCCCATCAAAAAACATCTTCCAAACGTGAGCATTTTCCGAGACCACTTCTATGGTATTTATTTCTTCATCTGGGAAATAAGTACTCAATGGCTGGTATTCCTCATCA
Organism: Nicotiana tabacum; assembly: GCF_000715075.1. Taxonomy (NCBI): domain Eukaryota; kingdom Viridiplantae; phylum Streptophyta; class Magnoliopsida; order Solanales; family Solanaceae; genus Nicotiana; species Nicotiana tabacum. The sequence continues at coordinate 159,681,020 of NC_134101.1, read as the reverse complement.
ACCGGATTTTCGGCCAAATGATCTGCTAATGCCTGGGCTTTCATTGCCGTACGGGTGACATAGACTATGTCAAATTCAGTAAGCAAGATTTGCCACTTGGCCAGTCTTCCAGTAGGCATTGGTTTCTGAAATATATACTTCAAAGGATCCAACCTGCTTATGAGGTAAGTAGTGTGAGTTTGAAGATAATGTCTCAATTTTTGAGCAACCCACGTTAAAGCACAACACATTCTTTCCAGCAGAGTATACTTGGCCTCGTAGCCGGTAAATTTCTTGCTCAAGTAGTAGATCGCCTGCTCCTTCGTTCCGGTTATGTCATGTTGCCCGAGGACGCAACCGAAAGAATTTTCCAAGACTGTCAGATACAAGAACAGGGGTCTCTCTGGCTCTGGCGGGACCAAAACTGGGGGATTTAAAAGATATTCTTTGATCTTGTCAAAGGCTTCTTGACATTCATCCGTCCATTTGATCACTGCATCCTTCCTTAATAGCTTAAATATGGGCTCACACGTGCTAGTTAGCTGGGAAGTGAATCGACTGATATAGTTTAACCTTCCCAACAGACTCATCACGTCTTTCTTCGTTCTTGGGGGAGGTAGATCTTTGATAGATTTTATCTTTGTTGGATCTAACTTTATACCTCTCCTGATTACTATGAAACCCAAAAGCTTGCCTGATGGGACTCCGAAGGCGCATTTGGCCGTGTTCAGCTTCAAGTCGTACTTTCTCAGTCCCTCGAAGAATTTCCTCAAGTCTTGGATATGATTGTCTCGAGTCCTGGACTTGATTATCACGTCATCCACATACACCTCTATTTCTTGATGCATCATGTCATGAAAAATGGCAGTCATGGCTCTCATGTAAGTTGCCCCAGCATTCTTCAGACCGAATGGCATAACCCGATAACAGTAAGTGCCCCATGGTGTAGTGAATGCAGTCTTCTCAGCGTCTTCTTCATCCATCAACACCTGATGATATCCAGCGTAACAATCTACGAAAGACTGGATCTCATGTTTGGCGCAATTATCAACAAGGATGTGGATGTTGGGCAATGGGAAATTGTCTTTGGGACTCGCTCTGTTCAAATCTCGATAATCCACACAGACCCGAGTTTTCCCATCTTTTTTCGGCACTGGAACTACATTCGCTAACCACGTGGTGTACTGGATTACCCGAATTACTCCCGTTTTCAGCTGCTTGGTGATTTCTTCTTTAATCTTGTCACTGACATCAGTTTTGAACTTTCTTTGCTTTTGTTGAACTGGAGGACAATCAGGGTGAATTGGCAATTTATGCACCACTAGATCAACGCTTAATCCTGGCATGTCATCGTATGACCAAGCAAACACATCTTTAAATTCAACAAGGAGTTGAACTATCGCGTTTCGCGTTCTCTCATCCATGTGAATGCTTATTTTGGTCTCTCGGATTTCTTCAGGAGTTCCCAAATTAACTGGTTCGGTGTCATTCAGATTTGGCTTAGGTTTGTTCTCAAAGTGTTCCAATTCTCGATTTATTTCCTTAAAAGCCTCTTCTTCGTCGTATTCCATTTCTTGGTTCATTATTTCGCAGTTAGACCGCATGTTTGAATTCGGGCATGAAGTCCGCAAGCATGTCATGTTATTTAAAGCCGCATTATTAGAACTGAAAGAAATAAAACAGAAAAATAAAAAAATCAGAGAGAATAAATAAGATAAAAGATGAAATATTTATTTCATTTCATTGAATTTTGAAGATAATAGGGTTTACATCAGAATTTAAGGACAGGAAACTAAAAGGAAATCATTCGAGTTACAACCCAAAATAACTCGTGATGCAGAAAAGGTGGCAAGACTGGTCTACCAGGATTCCCGCTTGATCGGAAACGGAGTAGCCTTCCAGTTTTGCAATTTGGCATCGGGCCCCATGTAAAGCACCTCAGCGGTGCTCGACCCTTCTCCCGGCTGAACCATATGGGTTTCGTGCAGCATTTTCCTCATAACCTCACAGATTTCTTCAATTTCCTCGGTCGTGAAGGTCTCATCCTCTCTTTCTTCATTGTACTTGGGTTTGACGAATGTTCTGTAAAGATGGGGAATTGGCTGAGATAATACCCAACCATTGCTCTTCCGTTGGTTTGCCCACATTACGTCAGCTTCTTCGGCGTAAAAACCAATACCGAAGAACTTTTCGGCGGCAGGTAATGTGATAGGTTCGGTGATACCTTGCAATGATGCCCCGAGTCCCTTTCCCAGTTTATAACCATGCCTGATCATTTCCTTGGCAACTATAACTGACGCTTTTGAGAGAAAAGGTTGAGGGTAGGGGCTTCCTTCTTCGCATTGGTCTGCGACCACAACCTCGAAAACTTGATAGACTATGTGTTCACTACCCTCCTTAGCTTCGAGGCATGGAACCGACGGGTCTCGATAAATTGAATGCTCATCCTCTCCGTGGACTATAATCTCTTGATTTTCATGTACAAATTTTACCATCTGGTGGAGAGTAGAAGGTATGGCTTCCGTCGCATGAATCCAGGGCCTTCCTAGAAGGAAATTGTAAGAAGTATCCATATCTAGGACCTGAAAGGTCACCTCAAAATCCACAGGTCCAATAGTCAAAATCAAATCGATCTCGCCTAGGGTGTCCCTTTTGATGCCGTCAAAGGCACGAACACATACGATGTTGGGCCTGATTCTCCCTGTTTCGATCTCCATTCTTTGCAGAGTCGAAAGGGGACAAATATCCACTCCGGACCCGCCATCCAGCATGACCCTCTTCACATAGTACCCTTCACATTTAACTGTTAGGTGGAGGGCCTTGTTGTGAGCGGCCCCTTCCGGGGGCAGATCATTTTTGCTGAAGGAAATTTGATTGATCATGAAAAATCTTTCTGCCATCCTCTCTAGTTGTTCCACGGTAGTTTCAATTGGGACGTAAGCTTCGTTGAGGGTCTTGATCAACACTTTTTGATGCTCAGTAGAATTCATCAATAGAGACCACAACGAGACCTGAGCGGGAGAGTTTCGAAGTTGATCAATTATCTCGTAGTCCGCAGTTTTCATTTTCCTGAAAAACTCTTCCGCTTCCTCGGCGCTAACCGGTTTCTTGCGTGGGAAACGCTTCTTTGTAGAATCATTCAACTCCTCCAGGTTGAGGTATTTCTCAGTTGGGTTAGTTTCATTCACTTCTCCCAGGATTTCTTTTCCTTTGTAGGTTACTACCGCCTTGTTATAATTCCATGGGACGGTAGTAGGATCCGTCATGGGCCTCTGCGGCGCGCGTCCAATAATCACGGGCTCATTCAGCCTTGGTGAAATTATTGGCCCCCGTTCCGCATAGGTCCCTTTGGGCACATACATCTTAGATCCTTTGTTCAGCTCAAACCTTCTTGGAGGGCTCAATGTCACTTGTCCTTTCTTCGAACCTCGGGGGACATAAAGGACAGTATCTTTCGAGGGTACTACCTCAATTTTTGTTTTCACTGCTTTTTCTGTGTTTTGAGGGGGGTTTTTACTCTTCTTGTCCACCTTTTCTTGCTTTGCATACGTCTTGGGCTCTTTCTCAATGTCGGCGATTGCAATGATGGCTTTCAAGACAGGATCAAACTCTTTATCTTCGCAGATCATCCCAATAATTGGTCCATTGTTGTGAGCCGGTAACGGATTGTTGGTCACATTAGGAATGTCTTCGTCCTTTAACACTATTCGCTTTTGTTCTATGACGTTTTCAACAACCCTTTTCAAAGTCCAACAGCTCTCGGTGTCATGTCCTTCCACTCCAGAATGATAGGCACATCGGGCACCAGGTTGGTAAGAGGGTGACTCTGGGTTTTGCCTATTTGGGGGTACGGGTTGTAACAAACCCATTTGGACCAATTTGGGGAAAAGGTTGGAATATGATTCACCAATAGGTGTGAAGTCCATTTTCCTGGGCGGCTCTCGAGTGCGGGCGTTGTAGGGGAGATTATTTTGTAGAGGTCGGGGATTATACTGAGCTTGGTGAGGAGGTTGATTTCTTGGAAATTGAGCTCGTTTTTGGTGAAATTGTTGTTGTGGCCTAATATATGGTTGTGCATTCATTACTGTGTAGGGCTGAAGGTTCATAGCATAGGCCGCATCTTGATGGGGGTAGTAGTGTTGCAGGGGTCTTTCAGAGAAATGAAATCTGGACGGATGGGGTTTTCTTACACTCGAAGTTGCCATTGTTGCTTCTTCCTTCTTCTTTCGGTTTGCTCCTCCTCCAGACCCGCCTTGGATTGTTTGGGAGGTGGCCCTTATAGAAGACTGACTCAAGATTCGCCCTGTTTTTAAACCATTTTCCACCATTTCACCGATTTTGATGGCTTCAGCAAACGGCTTTCCCATTGCAGACATCATGTTTTGATAATAATCAGCCTCTTGAGCTTGAAGGAAAATGCTGACCATTTCTGTTTCATCCATGAGAGGTTTGACTCTGGATGCTTGTTCGCGCCATTTGACAGCATATTCTCGGAAGCTCTCCGAAGGTTTCTTCTTTAGATTTGACAATGAATTCCTATCGGGGGTAATGTCGATGTTATATTGAAACTGCCTGACAAAATCCCTAGCCAAGTCATCCCAAATGTGCCAACGAGATACTTCCTGATCCGTATACCATTCAGAAGCAATGCCAGTCAAAGTTTCTCCAAAGTAAGCCATAAGAAGTTCTTCTTTTCCGCCCGCTCCCCACAACTGGTTGCAGTACCTTTTGAGGTGGGCTATGGGGTCCCCATGCTGGTCATATTTCTCAAACTTTGGGGTTTTTAAACCCAAGGGTAGATGTACGTGTGGGAACATGCACAAGTCAGCGTAAGATACGCTTTTTTGCCCGCTCAGACCCTGTATATTTTTGAGAGTTTGCTCCATGCTTCTCATTTTTCTGGTCATTTCCTCTTGTTCAGGCATTTTCTCGGCTTTCTCCTGTCCTGCGATAAACTCGTACCGAGACGGCTGAGGGTAAGCATTGGTAGTGAACTGACTAGGTTCCAATGGAAGAGGTGGTGCGTGAAATGTGAAGGATGATGAATCGAAGTTAGGCCTGGGTAAGACAGGTTGTGCCGTGGATGAACAAGGTGGAGCAGTGAATATGTTTGAAACCGCTCCGGCAGCTAACACCTGGGGGCGAGACTCAGAAGGTGTTCCAGTAAAGTAGGTTGAGATGGTAGGAAATCCCAATGGGGTATTTGGATAATTTGTGGGGATGTTGGAGGTCCCACTTGCCCTAGGAAAAAGCTCAGGGAATCCAGGGATCGCACTTGGTGGCTCTTTTCCATTGGCCCAGGCGTCCCACATTTCCATCATGCGGAGACGCAGAATCCTATTTTCCTCGACAGTTGATGACTCAGAAGTTGGGATGACTGAGATTGAACTTTCCTCCGAAATAGGAATCGTTGGCAGAGGAATTTCTGAAGACATTTCGACACTTCCCTTCGACCTTGTGAAATATGTATGAGCAATTCCTCTTGATTTAGCGAAGGGTGGTTGAACGTTTCCTTTTGATCTCGTGAAGTATGTATGAGAGGCCAGATTACCACAAAACCAAACCACTTTTCTAGGAACCTGAACTTATCAGCAAACATGACGGTTAGTGTAAAACAAATAACAGACAGGTAATCTCACATTGGGGTGTGATGCACCTATACAGTCAGGGAAGTTTCTACATGCTTGCAACAAAGACATGTGTCATTCCGGCTTCTCCTTAGGATTTTTTTTTTATCACCATTTTTCTTTCTTTGTTTTTTTTTATTTTATTATTTGCAGTTAAAAAATGTGACCGGATCCGATGAGGATTGCCTACGTATCACGATGCCGCGTGAATCAGATCTTGCGTAGTTCGGGATAGAGGAGTGTAAAAGAAGCACACATTTTATTACTGAAGCAAATCTATTACAACCATCATTTGAAAAAGGGGAAAATAAACAAACCTTGAAAACAAATGCAGACTCAAACAAACTAATGCACCCTGATGCGAAAAGCCGGACAGAAGATGCTAAGATGCATACTCGACCTATGAATACATCAAGGTTTCGAGAATTGGCGCCCGCGGGGCATCGTTCGGCCTCGCCGCGGTCTTAGGTGTGAGATCCCTTTCAAGTTGTTCCAGCTCATGCATGGTTTGCTTGACATACACCATTACTGCCGAGAGAACGGTAATGGTGGTCATGTTTTCACACCGTAGACATCTTCTGATGATGGCATGGGCAATGGTCCTGATCTTATCCCTGGTTCGCCTCTTCTCTTTGAGTAAGTGGTCTATTTGTTCATTACGGGCTGTCATAACCCGAGAATCCTGGAGGCATTGATTTTTCCACTGCCGAATTTCTACTTCCATCTGGGCTAAAAGCTTGCGGCAATGTCTATTTTTAACTCCTAGGGTTCGGGTTTGCTCAAACGCTCTGTCCACCTTTTCCTTCAAATTGGCAATGGTTCGCTCGTGATCCCTTTCCAACTGCTGTAAGTGCCGATTACGTTTTTCTGTCCTTCTTGCCCAGTGTGCCTCGAGCCCCGCTATGGTATTTTCTGACTCAGTCCGGCGCTCCCCAATTTCCGTCCTTAGAGCTTTTATCAATCGTTCATCCGACCGGCTCCTTTGTTGGTTATCAGCATCTAACCTCATTTGTTTGATCCGGGCCTTGAGCATCTCGTTTTCCTGAGCCAAATTGTTCTTTTCTCCCAGATCGGTAGCAACTTGCACATTGTGCTCATATTTTAGACATTCCACTTGTTGCTTCAACTTGCTGATTTCGGTACGATAACCTCTTTCTTTTGCCAACCAATCCCACTACTTTTGCGATGATTCGGCGAAATTCAAGATGTGGGGTCTTTTAGCTGGCCTTTCGTGTTCAAGTTCTCTTCTGTACCATGCAAGGTAACCTGGCGCCATTTCACTTTTGGCCTGATCCTGCACACAAGTATCTGCTTTCAAATATTGACATTCGTCCCAGATCTGGCGGATTTTTGCTTCAGGAAATTGTCCGTCAGGGCTTATCTCAATTGTTTGAGCACTAAGATCTTCCTCGTGTGGCACTATTTGATATCTTCCGAGTTGTCTCAAGACTCGGCAGGGCGCGTAAGGTTGAATGCTCTTAAGCCCCATCAGTAGGAAATGAGTTCTAGTTGCTGGCATATACATGATCTCATCAACAGGCAACCATCCCAGTGTCCTCTATATTTGGCTGGCAGTAAGAGCTTGAAAGAATGAAGTCCATGCCATAACTCCTTTGGGTAGACTGATCTCTTTGGTTCTCGTGTAAAACTCTTCTATGCAAGTCTTCTCCGAAGAAACATGGCTCAAAAATTTGGAACGATGGCAGAGATGTTCAGTCATCCATATTTGTAGCAGCAAGTTACAACCTTCGAAGAAATTCCCTCCGGCTTTGCAGGCTGTGAGAGCTCGAAAGATATCGGATACCACCATAGGCGCGAGAGTACTGTCATTTTGAGTGAGCAAAGTACTGACGACCCCGGATATTTTCAGATCAATATTCCCATCTTTCCTCGGAAATACCAGAAGGCCCAAAAATGTTATCATGAAAGCCACCCGTCTGTGCTTATCCCACTTCTGACGACTTCCTTTGCTGCATAGCTTGTTAATCGGATTGTTGAATCCTCCTACATGACCATACCTGTCGTATATGAAGCATGGATTACAGAAACCGGCGGCCAAATCTGGGTTATGGACCGTCCTGGGTATTTTTAGTGAGTCTAGAAATCGATGCACCGTGACAGCTCTTGGGGCGACCAGGTATTTTTGCCCTAATGGAAGTTCAGCATTTCCGATGTACCCAGCCATTTCCTCCAGAGTTGGGGTGAGTTCAAAATCGGAGAAGTGGAAAACATTGTGCGCTGGGTCCCAGTAAGTGACCAAAGCTCTTATGATATCTCCCCGAGGCTGGATTTCCAGTAAACCCGTGAGACCTTTCAGATATTTCTTGACTTCATCTTGTCCTTCAAGACCTAGATCATTCCACCATAGCCGTAACTTGACAAGGATTTTAGTCATTATCAAAAAGTGCTCATTTTGTATTGTGCTCATCCTGCACATTTATTAAGGTGATTATGCCAACGAAAAACTTTTATTAGACTCAAAAAAAATAAAACTATCTATGTTTTTTTTTTTTTTAAAAAAGATTTTGTTTTCAAAATAATGGACTCGGTTTTCAAATGCGGCCTTTTAGTACTTCGGGAACGAAGATTTTAAGGCTGCGAGGATCAATCGGTCAAAAATAAAAACGATGACCAAAGATGACCGTTTATGCAATGTCAGTCTTCCGCCGTCCCTTTCGGGAACATTCGGCTGTTTTTGACAACAAAAACATCACTTGATTTTTTTTTTAGAATGGTGACACGACATTGGGAACATGGCCTCACAGAGCCTCGGGGACGAGGATTCCGAGGTTGTCAGGCAAATTGGTCAAAGTTCAAAATGACAAAAAATGGCTGTTTGTGCAAAGTCAGCCTTCCGGCGTCCCTTTCGGGAATATTCGGCTATTCTTGACAAAACAGCATCACCCTACTCATTTATGATGAAGTTAAAAAAAAAATTCTGACATTTTGGCTATTTCTGAAAAAGGGAAGGTTGGACCCGATGAGGGTTGCCTACGTATCTCACACCCTGTGAGAATCAAACCGGCGTAGTTCGGTCAATCAGGCGTAGAGTACAAATAAACTAAACTCCTTCTGACTACAATCTTTTAAAGGAAAAAAGTATTTTTCTGGAATTTTTTTTTTTATTTATACTTCATTTTTTTTTAAAAGGAAATATTTATGAATTTTAAACTTCTTTTCACCCTTTTTTGTTAAAAATAAATCGAAATTTTTTTTTAAAACGGAACAAATACCCTTTTTTTTTTGAGTTTTGAATTTTCTCCCTTTTTTTTACTTTTAAATAAATACCCGTTTTGGATTTTGAAAGTGATTAAAAGGATTTTTTTTGTTTTTTTTATATATAAATCAAACTAAAAGACAAATTTTTTTTTCACTTTGTTTTTTTTTTTTTAGAAAATTCCGGTGAGGTTTTGACACTACTTGGACATTGGTTTTATCTTTTCCAAAATAAGTAATTATCTCCCTACGCTGCTATTTTTCTCTTTCCTTTTTTTTTTATTCTTTTTTTTTTAGAAACCGGTCAACACGCAGATCTGAAGAAAATAAATGCGCCAACAAACGGGATGTAGCAGGATGGTCTTTTCATTTCAGGTTGTCTGTCCTAGACGGACCCAAACCCTGTGTTGAGTCCCCTACGTCAAATGCAACATGATGCAAATAAGCGTTCCTACTAGGGATCCGGCATGAGGTTTCGTTATACTAGGTTTATAACCTGGGTATACGTTCTAGACTGTGTACCCGAGCGGACAACTCGAGTCGAGGAGGGGGCTACGTACCGGGGACCCGCGAGATCGTCCGGCTTTGTAACTTGTCTGACCTCTTTCTTATTTCAGGTATTGACACTAACAGAATGGGGAGTCTCGACCAGCGAGCTTCTCCCCGGAGGTAAGAAGAGAGGGGTTTCGGCACAGTTTATATGCAGTTCAGATAATATCAAAGCGGTAAAAGACAACATTTACCACGTTATGCCAAAACATGTAATAAAGATCAGATGATAAAGCCAAATATAACAATTATTCTAAGCTCGAATTCTTGAACCCTGAACCAGTGGTTCTGGGTTCGTATCCCCAGCAGAGTCGCCAGAGCTGTCACACCTCATTTTTGCGCAACCGCCCTGAAGGGTTGAATGCGCGAGGGAGTTTTTCCAATTTAAGTGACAATATTCGAAATGGGATTATTTAATTAATTCAGAGTCGCCACTTGGGAAAGGTTTGGCTTTTGGTGTCCCAAGTCACCGGTTTATCTTGAATCCCAAATCGAGGAAAATATTCGACTTTCCAAATGAAGTCTGCGAACCAGAAATTCTAAGTAAGGAATTCTGTTGACCTGAGGGAAGTGTTAGGCACCCTCGAATCCTGTGGTTCTAGCACGGTCGCTTAAATTGTTATAATGGCTAGATATCTGATTTATTACATGTTATTACTTATGTGCCTTCATTAAGTTTAAAACCGCTTTTATTATTATTTATTTTTTATGGAATTGCAACATTGTAAAAATGCATTTCAAACCATGTCACAATCAATGCGCCCATGGTTGTTAATACATTCCGACTCCGTTGAGATTTGGATTTGGGTCACATAAATGCGCACCCGAATTTAAGAAGGTAAGATTATTAGAATGCATGCATGAAACAATTATCGTATTATTATTTCTGGGTAAGGCCATGGAATTTTGCTAAACGGCTCATCCCGAAGTCTAAGTAATTTTAATTAAACAATTATCGAGGTCCCCGCAATTTGTGCGTTTTATTTGGCGAGGCTCATCTCATTTATTTTTTATCAGGATAATCCTAAAGTGACTACATTTTCTATTAAAATTGTCTCTACAAAAATGAAAGAGAAAAGGTCTTAATTTATTTACATGCTTGAGTTGTTATAGTTGAGTTTCGAATATGATTCGTAAATTCTGAAAAAATGATACAAGCAAGCATTAAACTAAACCTGGGCTTCACGTATTACTACCTAATTATATTATACTAGGCATGTTCTTAGTTTGTCAAATTAAAAAAAAAACTTGGCAATCTAATTTTAATCCTAAAACAATTACATGCTGGAATTAACCAATATGATTTAACTAAACAATTTTCTTACAAGTTCCGAAATGGTCTATTCGTTTGATTTTTAACTTAGACGGAGTTACTACACCATTTATTTATTTACTTGGCAATCTAATTTTAATCCTAAAACAATTACATGCTGGAATTAACCAATATTATTTAACTAAACAATTTTCTTACAAGTTCCGAAATGGTCTATTCGTTTGATTTTTAACTTAGACGGAGTTACTACACCATTTTTTTAAGCAATATATAGATAGTTCATCCGTTAAGCTATCGTTGGATGTTCCACTATATATACATTAAATAGCTACATGATTCCGATTTTTTGTAAGCTAAATAATTTATATATACAAATAAAATTAAGAATATAATTCAAAATAAATTTAGAACTTCAATTCTTCATTTTTCGTATTCATGCTTCCTGTTTCAGTTTACAATAATCAGCGTGTCAGTTGTGTACCTGATATTGGAAGCAAAAGAAAAGTGAGAGATCTGCAGAAATTCAGTAGCATACAACAACAGCAATCCCAGCAACTAGTAACAACCAGCGACGAGAAACTTAGTGACAGATTTTAAAATCAAGACAAAATCCGGAAACAACAACAACCAACGGACAGAAGCAAAGGGAAACTTTTCAGATTTTTGAAAGACTAGTTAGTGTTTAACCCTTAATTTCTCAATCCGTATCTCAGAATATTTGGACTATATATCAGGTGTATATTCTTCTTCTTTTGAATTTCCAGAATGTTTTTCTTTTTGTTTTTCTAAAGTCTTATTATTTTTTTTTCGGATTTTTCTCTCTTAAATTTTTCTCTTCCTCCTAAATCTGATTCAAGACCTCTCTATATATCCCCCAACCCATAAATCTTTTAATCAATTAAAATCAACCCATTTCTCTACCAAACCCATTATCTTCCCACTCATCCCCATTACATTAAATAAACATATTACACCACCCCATTATATTTTGTCCCCCATGCCTAACATAAATAAATGCAAGATTCCCCCCACTAAATTTTGTCTTGTCCCCCCTTTATATTAAACAACTATATCACAACCCACCCCATTTCATTTTGTCCCCCATGCTTCATATAAACAATTAGAAAATGTACAATTCCTAAACTACCCCTCCGACCCTATTACAAATTACTATTTTACCCCCGAAAGTACTATGAATTACCAAACTACCCATCAGCTATAACACATCAATTAATCAAACTTAACCAAAATATAGACAATATGATTAATTTCTAACAATGTTCAAACAACAAATTTCATGAACATGATTTCTTCAACATTTCAACAACAAATCACATGAACATGATTTCAACCACAAATCATATGAACACAAATTGAACAACCAAGAACAACTAAAATTTGATTGAACAATATTTTTAGCAACAACAAACCTATTTTCGGATTTAAACAACAACAACAATCAAACAAGTATATTTAGATTTCTAAATTCAATAATATTGAACTCAAAATCAACCATAACAAAATTACAACCAACAATTCCTATATCAAACTTAAACAAGATTATGAGACAAATTCAAGAGATAATCATAAATGATAAACAAAAAATCAAACTATACAAATTTCGGATTCAAGATCAACAAACATAATATGAACACGAATTAAATCTAAAAATAAAAACGACGGATTCAAATGATTAAAACCAACATACTTCCCTTATTACAACTAAATTCTTTTAGGCAAATGACAAAACAAAACCTAAGAAGAAACAATTATGAATTTAAACTTGAACTTAACAATATTAACAATTTCCGGAAAATACATAAAATACATTAAACAAATTGAAGAAACAATTAATTAAACTTCAATTTGTATCTAACTAATATTAAACTAACAAATATTCACTTAAACAATAATACAAACATGAAATAAACATGAAAACAACTAATTAAACTTCTATTTTGAAATCTGAAAATTAATTCAATCAAACACATGAACACACTAGAAAATTATTTCAACGATGAACAACGAACAAGACAAGAATTGAATCATTTAACGAGTTTGGATTCGGAAAATATCAAATAAAAATATGGACAAAAATAAAACTTAGAACAACTAACTGTAAATGACCAACGACGAACATCGAATGAACTCTAAATGAAACCAACGAAACTTTGACATAACGAAGAAGACGAAGCAAGAGCCGAAGCATGGAACGTGAAGCAGCAGCGCCGGCAGCAACAACGACGACCCAGCTCCGGCGAACCAGCAACGGTAGCAGCAGCACGATGGAGGAGACATAAACGAGGCAGGAGAAGCAGCGGCGCCGGTGGGGTTTGAACGATGAAGCAGCAGCTGCGCCGGTGGGGTTTGGACGATGAAGCAGCAGAAGTCGACGCGGAATCAGCTGCCATGGAAGCGAGCGGTTGACGAAGGCAATGACGGACTGCTTGGTGGAGCTGGGCAGCCATGGATGTCGAGCTCAAGCTCGAGCTTGACGAAGGACGAAGAAGATGAAGTGACGACGCAGAGACAGCTACGCGGACAGCAATAGCTATGGTTCTTAGGGTCGTTTGGTCATGACGAACTGTTTGTTGATGGTGTTTGGATGAGAGGGAGTGGGGTCAAGGGCAGCCATGGTTGTGCTTTGGAGTTTTGAGGAAGAAGAAGGAGAATAGGGGGGGATGCTTTAGGCATTTTTAGGGTTTTCTTACTTTTTTTTTTGTTTTGTGTTGCTTGTAAGATAATAAGGGTGTTGGGTTATGGACTGGGTCGACCCAGTTCGAAATGGACTGGGTCATAGGGAAGGTTGGGCCATTTTTTGGGCCTGTGGCTTGAAATCGAAGAAGAGGCCCAATTCCTACTTTCTTTATATTTTCGCTCTCTTTTCTTCTTTTATTTTTCTAAAACTAAATTATAAAAATACTTAAACTATTATTAAGAACTAAATTAAGTTATAAAAGTGCAAATTAACTCCCAATATCAATTAACGCACAATTAAATAATAATTAAGCATAAAATTGTATATTTATACATTAAATGCTAAAAATGCAAACGATGCCTATTTTTGTAATTTTTTAATTTTTGTTAAACACATCTAATTACTAACAATTGTAGAATTAAATCCTATATGCAAAATGCGACATATTTTTTGTATTTTTATTAATTTAGCAAATAAACACGCACAGACAAATACAATAATTATTCAAAATATCACAAAATTGCACACCAAAGAAAAAATCATTTTATTTTTGAATTTTTGGGAGTAATTCTCATATAGGGCAAAAATCACGTACTTACAGCAAGCAAGAACAAAGCATCACAAAGGAAAAAGAAAAGAAAAGAAGAAATTACAAAGGTAAGTTTCTCAAATCATTGATCTTTACATTTTCCTCTTAGGATAAAAAGTCCTAATCTGATGAATTTCCCTCCCGATACAATCTTAGTCCGATGAAATTTTCTCCTAAGATATCAAATCTTAGTCCGATGAATTTTTCTCCTAAGATATCAAATCTTAGTCCGATGAATTTTTCTCCTAAGATCACAACAAAATGGACCTAGTTTAACGATTTATCTCATAGAGTCACAATCTTGGTCCGATGGAATTTTTTTTCTCCCAAGATAAGATATCAAATCTTAGTCCGATGAAATTTTCTCCTAAGATACCAAATCTTAGTCCGATGAATGTTTCTCCTAAGATAGAAATTTTAGTCCGATGAAATTTTCTCCTAAGACATCAAATCTTAGTCCGATGAATCTTTCTCCTAAGATATCAAATTTTAGTCTGATGAATTTTTCTCCTAAGATATCAAATCTTAGTCCGATGAATTTTTCTCCTAAGATAGAAATTTTAGTCCGATGAAATTTTCTCCTAAGATATCAAATCTTAGTCCGATGAATCTTTCTCCTAAGATCACAACAAAATGGACCTAGTTTGACGATTTATCTCCTAGAGTCAAAATCTTGGTCCGATGGAATTTTTCTCCCAAGATAATATAATAAAATCTTAGTCGCATGAATCTTCTCCTAGGATCAAAATCTAGTCTGATGAATTTTCTCCTAGGATAATTTGAAAAAAAAAAAAAAGTTTGAATTTGAAAAAAAAGGGAGTCATTTTTTTTAGTTTTCTTAAGATTATCAATGTTCAGTTGTTGTTGAGGTCAGGAGCCTGCCTGGAGAACGGAGGCTGAATTATTTTTAAAAGCTGTTGTCAAAGTCAGGAGCCCGCCTAAAGAGAGGAAAGGCGTTTTATTTTTAAAAGTTGTTGAAATCTCGCCAACCTAAAGAAAGGAATGGAATTTTATTTTTAAAGTTGAAGTCAGGAGCCCGCTTGAAGAGAGGAATGGCGTTAAATTCCAAGATTGTTGAAGAAGTCAGGAGCCCGCCTGGAGAATGGAGGTTGTGTCATCTTTCAAAAGTCAAGGTGGAGTCAGGAGCCCACTTGCAGAACAGGAGAATACATTGAAGTTTGAAGTCAGTAAAGCAGAGTGTTACAACAAAAATCCCCAGCAGAAATCAGAAGGAAGACCACAAGTCGAGCTAGAAGTAAAGAAATACCAGAGGAAACACAAAGCAACAAGGCAGCAACAATCACATGACCAAGCTCGAGAATAAATCTTTGTAATTCATAGATCATAGCTTAGTATAACTTCTTGTTTTCTTTCTAGCAATGGTGTAATAAGGAGATCGAAAAGTAGTGGTAACAGCACGCAACAGCAGTAACAGTAACATCGCAATCCCATGGTAGTCCCAGCTACCAAAACTTTCTGAACTACACGCGACCTGATTCTCTTATAACCAGGGATATGTAGGCTGTCCAAAACCAGGACTCGGTTGCGCCTTTCCTTTTTTATTTTCTTCCTATTTTGAATAACGATATGATCAAAAATTAGTCGCATTGTTCACTTTATCTTTGCCCGAAAGCTCTTCTTGTTTTCGAGCAAAGAGGGGCAGCTGTGAACACCTAATTTTTGACAACATTTAATTTTTTTATCACTTCTTTTATGTAAATATTTTAGGGGGTTTTAACCTACTATTATTTTAGCTTTATTAAACTTTTTATTATAGGATAAAAATACCAAAAAATTAAAAGTTGAATTATCACTATTAATATTTTTATTATTATTTTTTGTTTTTTTTATATAAAAAAATCCGAAAATATTTTTTTTAAAACAAAAATAATAATTTCGGGAATGATTTAAAAAAATAAGAAAAAGGGAAGTATTGAATAAAAAAATATATATAAAAAATAAGTGGAATTCTCTTTTTTTTTAAAGTAAAAGAATGTAGAAAATTTAAAAAAATAAAAAGTTTTGTGGAAATTTTTAAAAAAGTAAAAAGTAAAAGAAGGTTGGAATTAAAAAATAAATATAAAGGTATCTGAAAATTTTAAAAATTTAAAGTAATTGAAAGTAGCATTTTTGAAAGAAAAAGAAAAGATAGTGGTTTGTTTTTTTAAAGAAAAGTTAAATAAAGTGAGATTCTCTTTTAAAAAAATAAAAAGTGGGATTTTACATAAGATAAAATAATTAAAGTTGGAATTTTAAAAATAAAAGTAAATAAAGGTGGGATTTCTTTTTCTAAAAAAATAAAAGCAATTTGTAAGTGCTTATCGGATAAAAATGGTGTCACTCGGGTGTGCCAGAGCTGTCACACCTCCTTTTTCCGCCCCCGCGAGGGGTGCAAGGGAGTTTTTTCCAATTAAAGGACAATCGAAACGGGATTTGTTTGTTTATTTCAGAGTCGCCACTTGGGAGATTTAAGGTGTCCCAAGTCACCAATTTAATCCCGAATCGAGGAAAAGAATGACTCCATATTACAGTCTGCGCACCAGAAATCCGGATAAGGAATTCTGTTAACCCGGGAGAAGGTGTTAGGCATTCCCGAGTTCCGTATTTCTAGCATGGTCGCTCAACTGTCATATTTGGCTTAAATATCTGATTTTATACAATTATGAGCTCATGTGCAAATTTTATCTTTTTACCGCTTTTATCATTATATTTTTTTTTAAAAATGTGAACATCGTTTAAAAACATGTCTTTGGATTACATCACATAAAATGCACCCGCGATCCGGAACGTATTTTTATTCAATGTTTTGGGATTTGGATTTGGGTCGCATGAAATGCACACCCGAGTTTAAGAAGGTAAGCTTATTAAAATGCGCGCCTAAAGCAATTAGCGTATTATTATTTCTGGGTAAAGCCGTGGAATTTTGCTAAACGGCTCATCCCAAAGTCTAATTAATTTTAATTAAACATTTTATGAGGGCCCCGCAATCTATACATTTTATTAAGCGAGGCTCGTCTCATTTTATTTTAAAAAGGACAGTCCTAAAATACCTACATTTTTCTATTGAAATTTGTCTCTACAAAATAAAAGAGAAAATATCTTAATTTATTTACATGCTTGAGTTGTTATAGATGAATTTTGAATATGATTCATAAAATCTGAAAATGATGCAAACAGGACAGTCCGTTGCCACTGCAGGCCCAGGCCCAACGTGTATGACATAAAACTAGACTTGGGCCGTCTTATTCACATGTTATTACCTAGTTACATTATACTAGGCATGCTATCAGTTTGTCAAATTAAAAAAAAACTTAGCAATCTAATTTTAATCCTAGACCATTTACATGCTGAAATTAACCAATATTATTTAACTAAACAATATTTCTACCAAGTTCCTACTAGATGGCCTATTCGTTTGATTTTTACTTGACGGAGTTACTACACCATTTATTTATTTTTAGGCAATATATAGATAGTTCAATCGTTAAGCTATCGTCGGATGTTCCACTATATGTATTAAATAGCTACACGATTCTGATTTTTTGCAAACTAAATAAATTATACATACAAATAAAATTCATAATATAATTAAAGTAAATTTAGAATTTCAACTCTTCATTTTTCGTATTCATGCTTCCGGTTTCAGTTTACAATAATCATTGTATCAGTTGTGTACCTGATATTGGAAACAAAAGAAGATGAAGATGAGAATCAGCAGCAGTAATAACAATACAGCACAGCAACAACAGTCCAGCAATAGTAACAACCTAGGAACAGAGTTTGCAAACCAGTGGAGCAGTAATCCCAAAAACAAAAGCTTCAAGCTTTGATGAAACAACAACAATTAATGCTGATTTCAAACAATGAAAGAAAATAGAAGATTTTTTTAGTTCTTTTTTTTTATTTGAAAGTTTTAATATTTTTCGGAATTTTCTCTCTCTTAAATATTCAGCCCTTTTTTCTCTTTGTCCGTTCTTTTTCTATTTCTCCTTTTTTCTGTTCTGCCTATCTGTTCTCTCTATCTCCTCTCTTTCTTTTTTTGTTCTGTTTTTTTTTGTTCTCTTCCTCTTTTTCAGATTTTTGTTTCTGATTTTCCTGTGTATGTTCTCTTTTTCAGATTTCTGATCTCTCTCTCTCTTTTCTTCTCTCCGATCTCCTCCTACTCCGCCTTGAATAGCTTGAGTAGTCGCCTTAATAGCCGACTAACTCATGATTTTATTTGTTTTGAGGCCTTCCTCCACCATACCTCCCATCTTCACTACTTCGTTGAATGATTTTCCTACCGCTGAAACCAAATGGGCATAGTAAGTTGGCTCCAGGGCTTGTAGGAAGTAGTCTACCATTTCACTTTCCTTCATAGGAGGATCCACCCTTGCTGCCTGTTCCCTCCACCGGAAACCATACTCTCTAAAACTTTCATTGTGCTTTTTCTCAAATTTTGTCAAAGATAGTCGATCTGGGATGATTTCCAGATTGTATTGGAAGTGGTAAGCAAATGTCTGTGCCAGGTCATCCTAGGTGTACCATCTCCCATGGTCCTGGCTTGTATACCACTCCAAAGCTGATCCGCTCAAACTTTGACTGAAGTAAGGCATCAATAATTCGTACCTTACCCCGGCTCCTCGCATCTTGCTGCATAAACCCCTTAAGTGGGCTACTGGATCGCCGTGCCCATTGTATAGGTCAAATTTGGGCATCTTGAAACCAACTGGCAATTGCACATTTGGGAACAAGCATAAATCCTTGTAGGCCACACTGACCTGCCCTCCTAACCCTCGCATGTCTCGGAACGATTGTTCTAGGCTTTTGACCTTCCTGAACATCTCTTCTTGTTCAGCATTTTTGACTGGCTTGTCAATTTCGGTTGGGAGGTCAAAACGAGGAGTAGATGAATGGATTTCGGAGGCTTTGAAAGTGGGCTCCGGGGGGTAGTATTGGTTGTCCTGGGCCTGGAATATAGGCTCGCTAGGAGATTTGTGGAATGTAGCCGGGGGAGGTGCTACGAAAACAGGAGTTATTGGTGGAGGAAGGTATGGAACTGGTTTAGGAGGTGGAGATTGCGGTGTCTGAGAGGTGGTGCCTCGGTAGTGTTGGTAGATGGGGAAATTTGGGGATAGTTCAGTGGTAAGATTATCCTGAGTTTGGGCTAGTGATGGAGCAGGGTTAGCTGGGTAAGATGGGGGTGATTGCCTTGTAGACCAGGCCCGGTACATCTCAGACATTTGCTGCTTGAGTTTAAGCATCTCTTCTTTCATTTTACCGACGTCCATCTCCTCTATCTCAATACCTGTGTCGACATCCGGGATAGACATACTTTCGGGTATTGGTCCTTTTGATCTCGTGTGATAATGATAATATGCCAGTATACTCTTAGAGAAACTAACTGCTTGAATTCTGAAATGAGGGTAAAAGAAGTAAAGTTCAGCAGTAACAGTAGCAACAAAATCAGCAGAAAATGTCAATGACTCAGCAGCTTTGAGCAAAACAACAAGACCCGTGAAACCCAGATGCACAGTGACAGGAATCTTAAGAAAATTTCGGATTTAAACCAAACAATATCAACAAACAAACCCAGACAGATCTGTGGAAAACATATTTCAGACTTCTCTTATTTTTCTTTTCTATTTCAGATTCTGTATGTGCGTGTGTGCCTTTTTTCTCTCAACATTGCTGGGGATAAAAGTGTTATCTTCTTGGGATAACGTTGTTGAGGATAATGCTGCAGGGGAATTTTATCCCTACAAATCGATGCTTCATTCTTCTGGAAGCTGCTAGGGAATACACCTTAGAACCACTGGTTCAGGGTTCAAAAATTCGAGCTTAAAATAACTATTATAGTTGGCTTTATTTATTATCTGATTTTTACATGATATATGCCTAATGTGCTAAATGATGCTTTTATCGTTTTAATATTATCTGAATTGTGTATATAAAACTGCTACGAAACCCTTCTTCTTTCTGAGTCTTCTGAATTTATGGTGTACACGTGCGCGTGGCCCACCTTTTTGTTAGAAGTCATACCAAATAAGACGAAGTTGGGACAAGTAACTAGGCCGGGTAGACTTTCGTGCTCCCGGTACGTTGCCCCCACTTCGGCTCAAGTTGTCCACTAGGGTAAGCCAGGGCTAGAACAATATGCCTCAGGTGTTTCACTTAGAATAACTCAGCTTCATGCCGGATCCCTAGTAGGAACGTTTGTTTGCATCACATGCATTTGACTTTGGAGGCTCAACACAGGGGTTGGGTCTGTCTAGGACAGGTGTACCAAAAATGAAAATGACCATCCTGATGCATCTTACTTGCTCCTACTTGCGCATTTATTTGATTCGGACTTGTGTGTGGACTGACTTTTGAATATCAGGAATAATATTTTGAAATTAAAAAAAAAATAGCGGTCATGGAATTGATTGTTTATTTTTGAAAAAAACTCAATGCCCAAATACTGTCAAAACTCTGCCGAAATTTTGAGAAAATGAAAAAAAAATGTTTTATTAGTTTGTTTTACTAAAAAGCAAAGGAAAAATAGAAGAAAAAAAAAAGTCGTTGTTCTGTCTTATTTTTCAAAAAATAAAAAAAATAAAAAGGAAAGTAGTTTGTCTTCCCCTGAAAATGACAATGAAAAAGAGTCTTACTTTTAAAATAGTTTTTTTTATTTGTTTCTAAAAATGCCAAAATGAAAATGAAAAGAGTCTACTTTGAAAGTGGTTTTGTTATTTGCTGCTGAAAAGAAAAAAATATCCTGTTTTAAAATAGTTCGGTTAATTGGCCCGAACTACGCGGGTTTGATTCTCACCGGATGTGAGATACGTAGGCAACCCTCAACGGGTCCAACCCCACCTTTTGCTAAAATAGCCAAAAACAAATAAATAATAATAAAAAGAAAAAAACATGTCAAAATACTAATTCTGTTATAAAGAAGTCGGGTGACGCTGTTTTGTCAAAACATAGCCGAATGTTCCCGAAAGGGACGCCGGAAGGCTGACTTTGCATAAACAGCCACCTTTGGGTCATTTTTTTTAAGATTTGGTCCAGTTGACCCACACAGCCTTAAAAATCTTCGTCCCCGAGACGTTGACAGGCCGTGTTTGCAATATTGAGTTTCCTATTTTTGAAAAACAATAAAAGAGTCATAAATAAGTCAGGTGATGTTGTTTTGTCAAAACATAGCCGAATGTTCCCGAAAGAAACGCCGAAAGACTGACTTTGCATAAACAGCCACCTTTTGGGTCATGTTAAGGATTTTTGGTCCAGTTGACCCACACAGCCTTAAAAATCTTCGTCCCCGAGGCGCTGAAGGGCCGTGTTTGCAACACCACGTTTTATTGTAATTTGAAAAAAAAACAAAGAGTCAGCGGTCAGGTGAATACCGTTTGAATTTTTGGCCAAAATAAGTTGAGCCAGCTTCGGCCGCGTCTTAAACCGTTCTTGCCGAAATAGCCTTAGAGTATCTTTCAGTTGTCGAAAGGCTATTTTCGTAAAAGAACGGACAAGTTTGTAAAGTTTCAAAATAATCCTCCCCGGCCTCAAAATTCATGTGAGATTTGGAAGGGGCCACATTTGCAAAAATAGTCGTTTGGTTGCATTTGTCAAACGGGGAAAGAAAGCTGGCCTTTTTATTTCGAGGTTATAAATCTTTAATTAGAATATGTGGGTTGTTTGATTTTCGAGTTTGTAGGTCATCTTCAAACCTTTGAAACTCAGTTTGTTTTAATATTAAAATTGAAAAAATGTTTAGTATTGTTTATCTTTTATTGGTCCGAACTACGCAAGGTCTGATTCATGCGAGGTCATGATACGTAGGCAATCTCCATAAGATTCGACCACAACAAAAACAAATTGAAAAAAAATGAAAAAAAAATCGAAAAAAGAAGAAAAATGAAAAAAGAAAAAGAAAAAAAAGGGGAGAAGAATAAAGAGAACACAGAGAAAAAAAACGAGAGGAATAAGAGAGGAGAATAAGAAAAGAACGGACAGAGAGAATAAGAGAGAGAAAAAAAAAGAGCTGAATATTTAAGAGAGAAAGAAAATTTTCGAAAAATATTTAAACTTTCAAATAAAAAAAAAACTAAAAAAAAAAATCTTCTGCTTTCTTTCATTGTTTGAAATCAGCATTAATTGTTGTTGTTTCATCGAAGCTTGAAGCTTTTGTTTTGGGATTAATACTCCACCGGTTTGCAAACTCTGTTCCTGGGTTGTTACTGTTGCTGGACTGTTGTTGCTGTGCTGTATTGTTATTATTGTTGTTGATTCTCATCTTCATTTTCTTTTGCTTCCAATATCAGGTACACAACTGACATGCTGGTTATTGTAAACTGAAACATGTAGCATGAATACGAAAATGAAGAGTTGAAGTTCCAGATTTATTTTAATTATATTCTAAATTTTATTTGTATATATAAATTGTTTAGCTTACTCTAATCAGAATCATGTAGCTGTTTAATATATATAGTGAAACATCGGATGATAGCTTAACGGACGAACTATCTATATATTGCCTAAAAATAAATAAATGGTGTAGTAACTTCGTCTAGTTAATTCGCTATTGTTGGATGATTACCATGTCTTAAAAAGCACGTTAGTTCATCAAAATAGACCATTTTAGAACTTGGAGGAATGTTGTTTAGTTAAATATTATTGGTTATTTTCAGCATGTAAATAAATTAAGACATTTTTTTATTTTTATTTTGTAGAGACAAATTTCAATAGAAAAATGTAGGCATTTTAGGACTGTCCTTTTAAAAATAAAATGAGACGAGCCTCGCTTAATAAAATGTATAGATTGCGGGGCCCTCATAAAATGTTTAAATAAAATTAATTAGATTTTGGGATGAGTCGTTTAGCAAAATTCCACGGCCTTACCCAGAAATAATAATACGCTAATTGCTTTAGACGCGCATTTTAATAAGCTTACCTTCTTAAACTCGGGTGTGCATTTCATGCGACCCAAATCCAAATCCCAAAACATTGAATAAAAATGCGTTCCGGATTGCGGGTGCATTTCATGTGACGCAATCCAAAGACATGTTTTTAAACGATGTTCACATTCTCGTAAAAATAATAATAATAATTATGAAAGCGGTAAAAAGATAAAATTTGCACATAAGTTCATATTTGTATAAAATCAGATAATCAAGCCGAATATAACAGTTGAGCGACCGTGCTAGAACCACGGAACTCGGAAATGCCTAACACCTTCTCCCGGGTTAACAGAATTCCTTATCCGGATTTCTGGTTCGCAGACTGTAATACAGAGTCATTCTTTTCCTCGATTCGGGATTAAAATTGGTGACTTGGGACACCCTAAATCTCCCAAGTGGCGACTCTGAAATAAATAAACAAATCCCGTTTCGATTGTCCTTTAATTGGAAAAAACTCCTTCACCCCTCGCGGGGGCGGAAAAAGGAGGTGTGACAGCTCTGGCTTTGGGATTATCCGATAAATAAGTACAAAGGCTCAACAAAGAGGTGTGAAGAGTTGAAGTTCCAGATTTATTTTAATTATATTCTAAATTTTATTTCTATATATAAATTGTTTAGCTTACTCTAATCAGAATCATGTAGCTGTTTAATATATATAGTGAAACATCGGATGATAGCTTAACGGACGAACTATCTATATATTGCCTAAAAATAAATAAATGGTGTAGTAACTTCGTCTAATTAATTCGCTATTGTTGGATGATTACCATGTCTCAAAAAGCACGTTAGTTCATCAAAAATAGACCATTTTGGAACTTGGAGGAATGTTGTTTAGTTAAATATTATTGGTTAATTTCAGCATGTAAATAAATTAAGACATTTTTATTTTATTTTATTTTGTAGAGACAAATTTAATAGAGAATAATGTAGGCATTTTAGGATTGTCTTTTAAAAATAAATGAGACGAGCCTCGCCGAATAAAAATACAAAATTGTGGGGCCCTCGATAAATGTTTAATTAAAATTAATTAGACTTTGGGATGAGCCGTTTAGCAAAATTCCACGGCCTTACCCAGTTCCATATTTTGCTGAGGATAATACCACTAGGGGAGTCTCCTTTTTTCCTCTCCTCCATTTTTATTTTATTTTATTTTCTCTCAACACTGCTGGGGATAAAAGTGTTATCTTCTTGGGATAACGTTGTTGAGGATAACGCTACTGGGGAATTTTATCCCTTCAAATCGATGCTTCATTCTTCTGGAAGCTGCTGGGGATGATAATGGCTCTTTGCTTTTCTGAGAACAAATGTCATCCCTTTGTTCTGTCTGCTGGGGATCAACTTCCTTCATTGGAAACTTATTATGTCGGGGGCAACACTGGTTCAATGACCACTTCCCTTGAGACTGGTGTTATCTTTATTCTTCCCCAAATGGGTACCTGATTTCCAGAAAATTTTCTAACTGAAAAGAAAATTTTCTGCCCCAGTTTGACAATCTTTCTTGTGGCATGCATTTCCGTTATAAATGCCATTTCTTTTACCTGTTTCAAATCAAATAAAATTTGTTAGTTTAAAATACGGTGGTTGGTTGTGATACGCCTATTGGGATGGCTTTTCCCTTTCTCCTTCCCTGCTCTGCGTTCCAAAACTTGTTGGGGATGATATTATTTGCTGGGGATAATCCTTTTCTGCTGAGGATATCCCTCTTCTTTCGTGGCATGGATCGGAAACTTGCATTTTCCCGACCTTTTAGTCTCGCATGAATTTCCCAAATCATGCTTATTGCTCTCCTTGTTTTGTCCACGGGCTCTGGTCTTGAGGTTTAATAACCTTTGATTTCGGCAAGGATATCCCTCTTGACACTCGTCAATCCTTTTGTTGGGGATATCTTTCTTGACACTGGCCTCGCGCTTGTTCCTTCCTGACTATACCACTTGGATGTACTAGTCAGATCTCATCCTGCATAATTGGAAAGCTGATGGCCTTTTTTGAAGTCATTTCCCACTGGTTCTGACCAAACAGACTCTAATGGGGAATTTTCTATGAAAGGAGAAAGATAAAAAGGAACAGAATAAGTGACAAAGGAAAAAGATGACTCTTTAACACAAGAAACTATAAATAAAAACCTATCAAACGCAGATACCGACTCTAATGGTCATGACATGCACATGTGGTTTATCCTCCGCCGTCAATCGTCTTTCAAGACCTTCAATTGGCAATTCCCCATCTGATTCCCAATCTTATTCGACTTGTAGTGCCCGAAGGGTTTTCACTATCAAGCCTCTCTCATTTTGTTTTTTCTCTTAGCTTTCATCGCCTTATGGTGTCCGTGAAGATTTTCACCGATAAGACTCTCTCATTTATATCACTTTCCAGCTGGGGATTTGGAGTGTTGCCGGTATGACTCTTTCTGCTGAAGACTAGAGTCCTTTCTGCCGTGGAACAGAATGTTATGTTCGCCGGTAAGACTCTCATTTATCTGGCTTGGCATCTTTTGCAGACTGATCAGAAGGTCTTTCTTTGGACCGTAATGTGGGTTTTTGGACAGGCTAGAAAGAAAGGGTATTAAAAGCTCAAAAACAAAATAAATTTGGGGTTTAAAATTACAACTTTCGAAACCAATTTTGCTTACCACAAGCGCAACCCTTGCCCCAGTTTCTTGCTTGGGGATTATTTATTTATAAAAAAAACTAAATTTTTATTACACCATGCACACTGTGACCATTGTGGCCATTATGCACCCTATGACCGAGCCGTGAAGTGCCTACGTATCCTCTTTGAGGAATCAGGTCAAACGTAGTTCCCAATTCCTCTTTTTTCATTTGACTTTCTTTTGTTTTTTGTTATCATTTTTCTCTTCTTATTTTTTTTCGTTTTTTTTTTCTTTTTTTTGTTGATTTTTTTTCTTTACCTTCCAGGCTCGTATTTCCTAGTCGTTGATATTGATTCCGAACGAGGGGTATGAAAGAAAATAAATAAGGCTCAAAAGGGGTAACGAAAGATAAAGTGTTTAGGTAGAAGAACAAAATGCCTTCGTCATTCCAGTCTTCAAAACATGCCAAGTGCAAACAACACAATTGATCCTAGATTTATAGTCTCTTCCGATGGTGCTGGACTTGACAATTGTGTTAAACACTTGCTTTTTCATTTGTCATTTCTAAAGCACTGCTGGGCGACACTCTCATTCTCATGAACGACCCTCAAGCCAATTTGGCGAATCTTGCATTTAACGGTTTTCTTTATGTTTTACTTGCCCCAGTTCCACATGACTCGGGCTTCAAATAATCTCAAACCGTTCTTATTTCTTTTAAATGCTTTGATCACCTTCCGAGGGTTATATGATTAACTTTTAAGATTAGTCCCAAACTGTGTGCGCATGTCATGTCACGAGAATCAGCGCTGAACAAAAATGATAAAAGGACTAAACAAAAAGATGACTGGAAACAATAAAAGACCGGCTTTTGTATTAGACTACCAGCGAAATGGTTTGAATAATAAAACAAACAAAACAACCAGAATAAAATCCTAACACAACCTTGACAAAACGTAAACAAACTGATATGACAAACTGGAAAGATAAGAAGGTTTGACACAAGACAATATTCGGATTACAACCCTAAGAATAATCCGGACAACAGAAATGACAACAAAATAAGCCACCAAAAACTTCTCTCCTGCTAACCAAGGAACGGAGCGTCCTCCCATTTTATCAAAACTGGCATCTCAGCCACTGAGCTTCGCATCAATATTGTCGAGACCATTGCCAACTTCAATATCATCAACCTTAGTCAACAAGTCCCAATAAGATTCGAGTGCTTCTGTTATCAAGCCTGATCCCCGCAAAGTGTGCTTCTGGGTCTTGTATTTCCGGCTTACCACAAATCAACCACCTAACTTTCTTTGCGATTCAAAACAAAACAGGTTAGAATGGACTCAGTCGGTCCTCATTATTAACAACATCTTTTTTTTCTTTTTTCTTTTTTTTTTCTTTTTTCTTTCTTTTTTTCGATTCTTTTTATTCATTTTTTCATCATTTTTTTTCGTGGTCGAATCTTATGGAGATTGCCTACGTATCATGACCCCGCATGAATCAGACCTTGCGTAGTTCGGACCCATAAAAGATAAACAATACTAAACACATTTTTCAATTTTCATATTAAAACAAACTGGGTTTCAAAGGTTTGAAGATGACCTAAAAACTCGAAAATCAAACAAACCACATATTCTAATTAAAGATTTATAACCTCGAAATAAAAAGGCCAGCTTCCTTTCCCCGTTTGACAAATGCAACCAAACGGTTATTTTTGCAAATGTGGCCCCTTCCAAATCTCACATGAATTTTGAGGCCGGGGAGGATTATTTTGACACTTTACAAACTTGTCCGTTCTTTTACGAAAATAGCCTTTCGACAACTAAAAGATACTCTAAGGCTATTTCGGCAAGAACGGTTTAAAACGCGGCCGAAGCTGGCTCGACTTATTTTGACCAAAAATCCAAACGGTATTCACCTGACCGCTGACTCTTTGTTTTTTTTTCAAATTACTATAAAAACCCGGTGTTGCAAACACGGCCCTTCAGCGCCTCGGGGACGAAGATTTTTAAGGCTGTGTGGGTCAACTAGACCAAATCTTAAACATGACCCAAAAAGTGGCTGTTTATGCAAAGTCAGCCTTCCGGCGTCCCTTTCGGGAACATTCGGCTATGTCTTGATAAAACAGCGTCACCCGACTTCTTTATGACAAAATTAAAATTTGACATATTTTTTTTTGGCTATTTTTTAGCAAAAGGGGAGGCTAGACACCGTCCGACTTATTTATGACAAAATTAAAATTTTGACACGTTTTTTATTTATTTATTGGTTTTTGGCTATTTTAGCAAAAATGGGGGTTGGACCCGATAAGGGTTGCCTACGTATCTCACATCCGGTGAGAATCAAACCCGCGTAGTTCGGGCAATTAACTGAACTATTTTAAAACATGATTTTTTTTCTTTTTCAGCAACAAATAACAAAACCACTTTCAAAGCACGACTCTTTTCATTTTCATTTTGGCATGTTCAGAAACAAATAAAAAAAACTATTTTAAAAGTAAGACTCTTTTTCATTGTCATTTTCAGGGGAAGACAAACTATTTTATTTTTTTTATTTTTTATTTTTAAAAAAAATAAAATAAGACAGAAACTTTTTTTTTCTATTTTTCCTTTGCTTAAAACAAACTAATAAAACATTTTTTTTTCATTTTCTCAAAATTTCGGCAGAGTTTTGACAGTATTTGGGCATTGGGTTTTTTTCAAAAATAAACAATCAATTCCCTAACCGCTATTTTTTTTTTTCAATTTCAAAATATTATTCCTGATATTCAAAAGTCAGTCAACACACAAGTCCGAATCAAATAAATGCGCAAGTAGCAGCAAGTAAGATGCAGATGCATCAGGATGGTCATTTTCATTTTTTGGTACACCTGTCCTAGACAGACCCAACCCCTGTGTTGAGCCTCCAAAGTCAAATGCACGTGATGCAAACAAACGTTCCTACTAGGGATCCGGCATGAAGCTGAGTTATTCTAAGTGAAAAAACCTGAGGCATATTGTTCTAGCCCTGGCTTACCCAAGTGGACAGCTTGAGCCGAAATGGGGGCAACGTACCGGGAGCACGAAAGTCTGCCCGGCCTAGTTACTTGTCCCAACTTCGTCTTATTTGGTATGACTTCTAACAGAAAGGTTGGTCACACGCACGTGTACACCATAAATTCAGAAGACTCAGAAAGAAGAAGGGTTTCGTAGCAGTTTTATATACACAATTCAGATAATATTAAAGCGGTAAAAGCATCATTTAGCACATTAGGCACATATCATGTAAAAATCAGATAATAAATAAAGCCAACTATAACAGTTATTTTAAGCTCGAATTCTCGAACCCTGAACCAGTGGTTCTGGGTCTATCCCCAGCAGAGTCGCCAGAGCTGTCACACCTCCTTTTTACGCCCCCGCGAGGGGTGAAGGAGTTTTTCCAATTAAAGGACAATCGAAACGGGATTTGTTTATTTATTTCAGAGTCGCCACTTGGGATATTTAGGGTGTCCCAAGTCACCAATTTTAATCCCGAATCGAGGAAAAGCATGACTCCATATTACAGTCTGCGTACCAGAAATCCGGATAAGGAATTCTGTTAACCCGGGAGAAGGTGTTAGTCATTCCCGAATTCCGTGGTTCTAGCACGGTCGCTCAACTGTTATATTCGGCTTGATTATCTGATTTTATACAAATATGAACTTATGTGCAAGTTTTATCTTTTTACCGCTTTCATAATTGTTATTATTATTTTTACAAGAATGTGAACATTGTTTAAAACATGTCTTTGGATTACGTCACATGAAATGCACCCGCAATCTAGAACACATTTTTATTCAATGTTTTAGGATTTGGATTTGGGTCGCATGAAATGCACACCCGAGTTTAAGAAGGTAAGCTTATTAAAATGCGCGCCTAAAACAATTAGCGTATTATTATTTCTGGGTAAGGTCGTGGAATTTTGCTAAACGGCTCATCCCAAAGTCTAATTAATTTTAATTAAACATTTATCGAGGGCCCCACAATTTTGTATTTTTATTCGGCGAGGCTCGTCTCATTTATTTTTAAAAGACAATCCTAAAATGCCTACATTATTCTCTATTAAATTTGTCTCTACAAAATAAAATAAAATAAAAATGTCTTAATTTATTTACATGCTGAAATTAACCAATAATATTTAACTAAACAACATTCCTCCAAGTTCGAAAATGGTCTATTTTTTATGAACTAACGTGCTTTTTGAGACATAGTAATCATCCAACAATAGCGAATTAATTAGACGAAGTTACTACACCATTTATTTATTTTTAGGCAATATATAGATAGTTCGTCCGTTAAGCTATCATCCGATGTTTCACTATATATATTAAACAGCTACATGATTCTGATTAGAGTAAGCTAAACAATTTATATATACAAATAAAATTTAGAATATAATTAAAATAAATCTGGAACTTCAACTCTTCATTTTCGTATTCATGCTACATGTTTCAGTTTACAATAACCAGCGTGTCAGTTGTGTACCTGATATTGGAAGCAAAAGAAAATGAAGATGAGAATCAGCAGTAGTAATAACAATACAGCACAGCAACAACAGTCCAACAACAGTAACAACCCAGGAACAGAGTTTGAAAACCAGTGGAGCAGTAATCCCAAAAACAAAAGCTTCAAGCTTTGATGAAACAACAACATTTAATGCTGATTTCAAACAATGAAAGAAAGCAGCAGAATTTTTTAGTTCTTTTTTTATTTGAAAGTTTTAATATTTTTCGGAATTTTTCTCTCTCTTAAACATTCAGCCCTTTTTCTCTCTCTTATTCTCTCTCTGTCCGTTCTTTTTTCTTTCTCTCTGTTATTCTTATTCTCCTTCTATATTCTTTTTCAGATTCGTTCTCCCCCAAAATCTGATTCAAGACCTCTTATATATAACACATTCCCAAACCCTTTAATTAACTAATAAACCAATACTTTTTCCTACCAAACCCATTATTCTTCCCACTCATCCCCATTACATTAAATAAATATATCAACCCCACCCATTATATTTTGTCCCCTATGCCTACCATAAACAATTACCATATTCACTTCCACTATATTTTGTCTTGTCCCCCATTTATATTAAACAACTATATCACCTACACCCCATTACCTTTTGTCCCCCATGCTTAACATAAAAATTACAAAATGTATAATTCCTAAACTACCCCTCCGACCTTATTGCAATTACTATTTTACCCCCGGATGTACTGCAATTTACCAAACTACCCTCATCAGCTATAACAAATCAATTAATCAAACTCAACCAAAATATAGCCAATATGACCAATTTTTACACAAACTCAAACAACAAATCATATGAACATGATTTCTTCAACATTTCAACAACGAATCACATGAACACAAATTGAACAACAAAGAACAACTAAAATTTGATTGAACAATATTTTAGCAACAAACAAACCTATTTTCAGATTCAACAACAACAACAACAAACAAGTATATTCAGATTTCTAAATTTAATAATATTTGAACTTAAAATCAAACCCTTTTACAACCAACAATTCTTATATTAAACTTAAACAAGATTATGAGACAAACTCAAGAAATAATCATAAATGATAAACAATAAACAAGAAAATCAAATTATATAAATTTCGGATTTAAGAACAATCAAACAAAGTATGGACATGAATTAAATTTATTTTAAACAAAAACAACATGACAGATTCAAATGATTAAACCAACATACTTCCCTATTACAACTAAATTCTTTTAGGCAAATAACAACACAAAACCTAAGAAGAAACAATTATGAATTTAAACTTGAACTTAACAATATTAACAATTTTTGGAAAATACATAAAATACATGAAACAAATTGAAGAAACAATTAATTAAACTTCAATTTGTATCTAACCAACATTAAACTAACAATATTTACCTAAACAATAAATAAGAACAATGAAACAAACATGAAAC
Organism: Nicotiana tabacum; assembly: GCF_000715075.1. Lineage (NCBI taxonomy): Eukaryota > Viridiplantae > Streptophyta > Magnoliopsida > Solanales > Solanaceae > Nicotiana > Nicotiana tabacum. Next base: position 159,649,627 of record NC_134101.1, on the reverse strand, counting down.
AAACTGAAAAATTAATTAATCAAAGTTCCATTTGAATCTGCAAATTAAATTAACAAAACATATGAACAAACTAGAAAATTATTTCAATGACGAACAAACAAAACAAGAATTGAATCATTTATCGATTTTGGATCCGAAAAACATCAAACAAAAATATGGACAATATTGAAACTTAAACCAACTAACCGGTTCAAAACAACGACGAAGAACGAAGAAGATGAAGGAGCATGAACGACGGGGAGCAGTTGGAGAAGGAGACTGAAGCAGCTGCCGCGATGATGCTGCCATGGACGATGGGGCAGAAGCTGGACGAAGCAGCTCAGGGACTTGAAGTTGAACAATGAAGCAACAGCAGCTGGAGGCGAAAAAGAAAACTGCAGTGAAGCAGCAACGCCGGCAGCAGCAGCTCGGAGAAAGCAGCAGGTGAAGGAGCAGCAGCAAACCAAACATGGCATCCATGGCGATGGGAGTTCCAAAACGGGGAGCAGCCATGGACGGAGGAAGGGAAGCAGCAGCGACATGGGCTGAAGAAGCTATGGTCGTCGACTGTTGCTGTGTTCAGCAGCTATGGTCGTCGAGGAGGAAGATGGCGATGAAGAAAGTTGGAGCAACGACGCAGCAGCTTTGGAAAAAATAATGGAGCGGCAGCGCGAAGGTCGTTTGGTTGAAGGAGGAAGACGACGCAACAGTGTGTGTGTGTGTCGTGGGTGTGTGTGTGTGGCGTGAGGGGAAGAGGCTGGGTAGCCATGAGAGGTGGGGCTTGGAGGTTGGAGAAGATGAAGATAAGAGAGGAGGTGGCGGATGGGTAGTGTCTAGGGTTTTCTTTCTTTTTTTTGTTTTGTAAAATGTAAGATAATAGGATGTTGGGTTATGGACTGGGTCGACCCAATTCGAAATGGACTGGGTCGTTTTGGAAGATTGGGTATTTTTTGGGCTTGTGGCTTGAATTTGAAGAAGAGGCCCAATTCCGACTTTCTTTATATTTTCGCTCTCTTTTCTTCTTTTATTTTTCTAAAACTAAATTATAAAAATACTTAAATTATTATTAAGAACTAAATTAAGTTATAAAAGCGCAAATTAACTCCCAATAACAATTAACGCACAATTAAGTAATAATTAAGCATAAAATTGTATATTTGGATATTAAATGCTAAAAATGCAAACGATGCCTATTTTTGTAATTTTTATTTTTTGTAAAACAAACTTAATTACTAACAATTGTAGGATTAAATCCTACATGCAAAATGCGACATTTTTTTGTATTTTTATTAATTTAACAAATAAACATACACAGACAAATACAAATAATTATTCAAAAATATCACAAAATTGCACACCAAAGAAAAATCATTTTATTTTTGAAATTTTTTGGGAGTAATTCTCATATTGGGAAAAAATCACGTGCTTACAAGTATGTTCGGGCGGGACCCCAGGGCCCCGAGAGTCAATCGAACGAGGCTCGGACCAAGTTGGAAACATGGAGCAAGAGGTGAAGCTCCCCAGTTCTATCATAATCGCACCTACGCTTGGCTAGCCGTAGGTGCGATCCAAGCCTCGCAGAACGGCCAAGGAAGGGCACCCCAGGTTCTGCAGATGTGGCCCATCCTCTGCAGAAACGGGTACTCGTCCGTAGGTGCGACGCCAGCCGGCCCAGGCCATTTCCGCAGAAGAGAACTCTTGTCCAAAAGCGAGAGCATAAATGCGTCCTTTTAACCGCAGGTGAAAAAAAGTTGGAGGCAGTGAGGTTCATTTAATATGGGACTTAAACCATATTTACACATTTCACTCACTCCTTGGGATATTTTTGGAGCTTCTTAAGAGGGGTTTTCACCTAGCTTTTGGAGGTATGTAATTTCTATCTAATGTGAGTTAAATACATAGATTATGGGTAGATTAACATGTGAAAACTAGTGAAAATCAAGGGTTTAGAGGAAAACATGGTCTTTGATAAAAATGAGATTTGACTACGAAATTGATTATGAAACTTAGTGAAAATCATATATTATGTTCCTAAGGTTATTGGTAACAACTTTCTTCAAATATTTCTAGAATCTGGGCATGTTGGACCGGGAGTGAATTATAAGAATCTTGCTTTTTGGGTTGGGTAATCACTTTAATATTGGGGATATGAACTTTGAGCATAAAAATTGATTAGTTTATGTAATGTTTGACTAGTTTCGAGTCGTTTGGCATTGGATTTGGAGGTTTGAGCGCATTCTTGAATTGGGAAGTAGGCTTTGAGATGAGGTAAGTCTCCTCTCTAACCTTGAAAGAGGGATATAAACCCCATAGGTAAATTTAATGAATGTGTGTACCTATTTGTGGGGGCTACGTACGTACGAGGTGACGAGAGTCCGTACGAAGCTACTGTCCGGGTAGTTTAGGCCTCGTATCATACTTTTTTTGAAATGTTTGCACCCTTATTTGCTAATTTAATTACTTGAGTCATGTTAGACTTTGATAAAAGGATTCATAAAAGGTTAAATTCACTTATTTGAAGATTTTAATTGAATATTTGACTGTTAATGAGAAATTTGTGTTTTCCTTCAAAAATAATTGTTATTTGTCGATCGGGCCAATCTCCTCGGTAGTAAATAGTTGCATCTATGGTTCAAGCCGTTCGGCCCTCCAGCAGCGCGCAGTTTAAATATTATGTTGGATCGGGCAGTACGACCTCTGCACAATTTGCGCATGATTTTTCTTTGGAACCTTCCATGATTGATATTGCTTAAATGCCTTGAAATGTATATTGTTAAATGATAATACCGAATTTGAAATTTATATTTGTGAAAGAAAGACTTCCTATTTCCTGTATTTGAGCTTTCAGTACTATTCATGAAATTCATGCCTAGCATAACATTTTAATATATAATTGTTAGCCCTAGTGAGTGTCAAAGCGACCCCTCGTTACTACTTCTTCGAGCGTGCATGTTGTTTATGTACTCATACTACACTTCTATACTTAATTGTACAGGATCTGAGGCAGGTGAATCAAGTTACCCGTTCGGCAAGCAAACTTGATATTGGATCGAGATTTCACGGTTAGCTGCCCCCTTCTAAGCCGTTCAGCAGCATGTCGAAGTCTCTTTTTTTTTGTTGATGTCTATTCTATTTCAGACAGCAGGATAGTCATTTTTTGTATGTTCTACTAGTTGCCCGCATACTTGTGACACTAGATCTTGGTACATATTAGTAGACTTACGATTTTTGGATTGTATTTCTACAATTATGATTTTCTTTAGTTGTTTCCGCTTTTGGTTGCTTTAAAAATCCGTTAATTATCAAATGCTTTAAATTTAAGGAAAGTTAGTTGTTGGAATCACTTAATAAAAATGGAAAATCACTAAGTTACTCACTGTTGGCTTGTCTAGCAACGGTGTTGGACGCCATCACGACCTAACATAATGTAACGGCCCGGCCGGTCATTTCATGAGTTACCGCTCTGTTTCCCCTATTTCTGCTTCTTTATATGTTGTTCAACTGTATTTCATCGCATCGTGTTAGTTAGTTTGGGTTCGGAGTGGTTTTGCAGAGAAATGAGACACTTAGTCTCTTAAGTTGGCCTTTAGTTAGAAAAGTCAACTGGAAGTTGACTTGTGAGTAAATGATCTCGGAACTTGGTTTTTATGGTTCGGATAGCTTTGTGATGTGATTTGAGACTTAGGAGAATGATCGGAATATGTTTTGGAGGTCCGGGGTAGATTTAGGCTTGAATTGGCGAAATTGGAATTTTGGTGTTTTTTCGGTTGATATAGGGGTCGGAATGGGATTCCGGAAATTGAATTAGGTCCTTTGTGTCATTTGGGACGTGAGTGAAAAATTTCATATCATTCAAACGAGGTTTGATAGACTTTTTTATCAAAAGCGCAATTTCGAAGTTTTGGAATTCATAGGCTTGAATCCGAGGGTGATTTGGTGTTCCGGTGTTGTTTTGAGTGTTCCAAGGGTTGGAACAAGTTTGAATAGTGTTATGTGACTTATTGTCATATTTGGTTGAGGTCCCGAGGGCTTCGGGATGGATTTGGATGGTTGACAGAGAGTTTGGATTTTTGGAGTTGTGCTGTAGATTTTCTGCTTCTCTTATTTACGCACCTGCGGATTGGGGACCGTAGGTGCGACGCTGCAGATGCGTAGAAGAGGCCGCATAAGCGTATTTTAGTTAGTGGGAGCTTGGCCGCAGATGTTGTGCGTTGGGCGCATCTGTGGGATCGCAGGTGCGGTTCCTGGATGCAAATGCGACCCTGGGGGATTTAATGAAGAACCGCAGATGTGGTTGTCTTGATCGCAGGTGCGGTCCGCAGAAGCATGATTTAGGCCACAGGTGCAGAATCCATGGGCCAGAACCTATATAAGGTTTCCTTTGCGATTTTCAGCTTTGTTTCGCCATTTTTAAGTCGGATTGAGAGCTTTTGGGAGATTTTGAAGAGGGAATTCAAGGGAACTTCGTGGAGGTAAGATTCTTGGAACTAAAACTCATTTCTATAGTGATATTTTACTGAATGGACATAGAGTTTATGGAAATTAGTGGTTAAAATTGGGGGTTTAGGGTTCGAAATTGGAAACTTTGATTTAAGGAATTGAGAGGTCGTTTGTAGTCGGCTTTTGATGTATTTCATATGTATAAACTCATGAAAGTGTAAGGATTCTAGTCTTGTAATTTTTATCGGAATCCTAGATGTGGGTCCGGGGTCGGGTTTGGCCAATTTCTGGATTTTTTTATGTAAATTGGTTATTTTCGTGTGGGCTTTGTTCCCTTAGCTTATTCTGATGGTATGAATCTGATTTTGGTTAGATTCGGAGCATTCAGAGGCCGAGTCGAGAGGCAAAGACATCGCGGGCTAGAGTTAGGACCGGATTGAGGTAAGTAATGATTGTAAATGTTGTTTTGAGGGTATGAAACCCCAAATTTCATATCGTTGTGCTAATTTGAGGTGACACACAAGCTAGATGACGAGCGTGGGGTCGTGCACCATTGAGGATTGTGACTTGGTCCGTCTCGTACGACTGTTAAGTCATGTATTTGATTAAAACCTGTTTGATATCATTGTGTTCTGAAAATTATTAACATGTTTTGGGATGAATGTCATATTTGGGCCTCGTGCCAACTATTTTGGACCCTTAGGGGCTTTTTACTGTTATTCCTCACTATTTGACTTAAATTTTGTACTCTGTCATATTGTATTCTACTGTTTTCATAACTCAGCCGTATTTACTTAATTTTGATTTTCTTAAATGATATTTTGGGCTAAGCATCATGTTTTACTAATGCTCGAGTGGCTTGCGAGATTTCTGACTGAGTGGGGACGAGGGCTTGTATTGTGTGGACATTATGGGATCGGGCTGCGTGCCGCAGTATGTGCTCTGATTTGTGATATATGAGAGGTCTAGGGCCTGATTTGCTATGCCACGAGATGGCTTGTGATAGCGCTTGGGTTGTACGAGCCCCGCTAGAGTCTGAACACCCTAGTCAGCGCGGTACCCAGTGTGAGAGATGTGATATTGCCCGAGGGGATATTGTTGTTTCATGTTGTTGCCCGAGAGGCTGATTGCAAGTGATTGTGAGGTAGCCCGAGGGGCTGGATCTGTTGATATTTTGCCCGAGGGGCTGTTTAAGTTTCTATCCTTTTACTCACTGTTTTCATCACTCGTTTGAACTATTAAAAGTGTTTTAAAAAGGGTTTTTACTGAACTGAGTTGTTTTTACGAGATTTACTGACTTACTTTATTATTCTGCACATATACTATTTTGCTGTAGTGCTATAATGTGGAATTTCCTGTTTTCTTACTACTCAGCTGCTTTTACTTTTATTACTTACTGAGTTGGCGTACTCACATTATTCCTTGCACCTTGTGTGCAGATCCAGGAGTCTCGGGGTACGATAGTGAGTGCTGATTAGACTTCCAGCAGGTCTCCCAGTGCTTCTCCTTCCTATCTTATTCAGCTTTGTATTTAGCATTTGTTTTCAGACTATGTTGTCCTTTCTTATTTCTAGACGAGTTGTAGTTGCTCATGACTGGTGACACCCCGATGTCAGACTGCGTTATGTATTTTCTGCACTATTTATTTTAACTTATATTATAGGATTCTAGGTTACATAGATTTCACGAGTTATGAGTAGGTTAAATAGAGTCTGGTGTATCGGTACGGAGACGTCTGTACTTATCCTCGGGAGGCTGCAAAAACTTTAGGAAAAATTTCATATTCTTGAATTCTTGTGGTGTGAATCTGTTGATTCCAGTACTAAACCTCTGTTATTCTATTCTCTCACAGATGGTGAGGACGCGTGCTACCAGTCAGGATGGACGACCACCAGTACCACCAGCTGGGGCCACCAGAGGCCGAGGACGCGGTCGAGGCCGTGGTAGGGATAGGGGTGTGGCCCGCACAGTAGCTAGGGACCTGCAGATCCACCAGCCGCCCCAGTTAATGATTATGTCCTAGTTGTAGATGCTCCAGCAGCACCAGCTCAGGCACCAGCTGTGCCTATTGTGATTCCAGGCCTTTAAGAGGCCCTGGCCCTGGCCCAGATTGTATCTGTGTGCACTGGCCTAGCTCATACGGTCTCAGTTAGTACAGTCGTAGCTACTTCTCAGGCCGGGGGAGGCACTCAGACTCCCGCCGCTTGCACACCTGAGCAGGTCGTGCAGGGACTTCAGACACCGGGGGAACCTCCAGCCCAGCCAGTTGCAGCTGCTCAAGACTATGTAGCTCTTGTTATGCCAGAGGACAAGCAACGCAGATTGGAGAGGTTTGGTAGATTTCAGCCTCCGACTTTTAGTGGTGTAGAGGGTGAGGACGCCCAGGGTTTCTTTGACAAGTGTCAGAGGATGCTTCGGACAGTGGGTATTTTGGAGACCAGTGGGGTCTCGTTCACTACTTTCCAATTCTCAGGGGCTGCACTTAGTTGGTGGGAGGCTTACTAGAGGCGTAGGCCGGTTGGCGCAGTGCCCTTTCTTGGCAGCAGTTCTCCATTTTCTTTCTGGAAAAGTTTGTACCTGAGTCTCACCGAGAGGAGCTGCGTAGGTAGTTCGAGCAGCTTCGTCACGGTGATAGATCTATTACGCAGTATGAGATGTGGTTCTCTGAGTTGGATCGTCATGCGGTCTAGTTGGTTCCCACAAATCGAGAGAGGATCAGAAGGTTTATAGATAGCCTCGGTTTTCAGCTTCGGTTGCTTATGACTAGAGAGAGAGTTTCTGGTGCTTCCTTTGATGAGGTTGTTGACATAGCTCGACAGATTGAGATGGTCTGTGGTCAGGAGAGGATTAAAAGGGAGTCTAAGAGGCCTCGTGGTCAGGGTGGATTTAGTGGTACTCCTCATAAGGGTCAGTTTCAGCATGACAGAGGCTATCCATTCAGGCATGCTCACTCAGGTCGCCCAGGTTATCGTGGGGCATCATCTGGCCATGGTTCTCACAGTTCTCATCAGGTCCATTCATCCCTTAGTGCCCTTCCAGCCCAGAGTTCATCCCGTGCTCCATCAGTTCAGGGCTCTTCTATGCCAGGTTCTTCTGCTAGTCATCTCGGTGCTAGGGGTTCCCTTCAATCCCCGTCTCCAGCACTAGGGGGTTGTTATGAGTGTGGAGAGTTGGGTCACATGTGGAGGCAGTGTCCTCGTCATCTTGGGAGTTCATCTCAGCAGAGGAATCAGCCATCGACTTTAATACCAGTTACTTCACCCCCCCCCACCCACCCAAATAGGGGTGGAGGACAGTCAGCTAGGGGTCACCCTAAAGGGGGAGGTCGATCAGGTGGTGATCAGGCCCATTTCTATGCACTCCCAACTAGACCATGTCGCACCTCCTTTTTCCCGCGCCCGCGGGGCGCGTGGGGAGTTTTCTCCAATTAAAGGACAGTCGAAACGGGATTTGTTTATTTGTTTCAGAGTCGCCACCTGGGAATTTTGAGGCGTCCCAAGTCACCAATTATAATCCCTGAATCGAGGAGAATATGACTCTGTTTATTTTTTTGCGAACCAAAAATCCTGAGTAAGGAATTCTGTTAATCCGGAAGAAGGTGTTAGGCATTTCCGAATTCCGTGGTTCTAGCACGGTCGCTTAACTGTTTTTATTATTGGCTTAATCATCTTGATTTTATTAAATATATTGATGTTATCTGATTTTACTACCGCTTATACTTATCGTGATTAAGGACCTTTCTTCGAATCGAATTACGCGTACGTATATTCGTGTTACAAATTTAAAAATGCGGAATTGTGTCACGCGTACGTGTACACAATAATTTTTTGATAATATTTTAAGCAATCATTTTTCCGAGATTATGTTGAATCAAGAATATTTATTTTTCTTGAATAGTGAACCGTACATCTCGGGTTTTTATGAAATTGATTTAACGTCTTTGGATAAATCCTTTTACTAAATATTTGTTCGAAATTGCGCGTACGCATAATCCGAATTTTTGCTTCTAAAATATAATCAAGGTACGCGAACGTATCCCTAATTGCGCAAAAATATTTGCAATGATATTAAGGATTTTTCCACAAATTATTCATACATTTTTATATGAAACTCATGACAAATTCCCATTTAAGGTTTCAAAGAACTTACAATATTAAATGTTGACCGTTGATTATATTTTCCGAATATAAATAATTTATTCCAACTGTTCAAATTCAAAGGACATAATAAAAATATGATTAATACTATCTTTTAAAAAAAATATATGGCATATATATATATATATATATACATGCCGAAGAATAAATGGCATATGGAACTAAAAATAAATAATTCATAAAGGGAAGGAAATATTTTCGAGAATTTTCATTGTTTACTTAATACAAATTCTATTTCTGATTATCAATGATGTAAAATGTGGCAATCTATGCTTGTACATCTCTTTTCATTCTCATACACTCACTTTTAATCTAATAGGCCTAATTACTTGTTCACTTTGTTTTATGAAAGTAGATAAGCATCGAATTTGTAGAAAGGGAATTATTATGCAAGTTAATTTAACAAAGTTACATTACATGCAACCCGACTATTTGGCGTAAGCATTCATAACGTTCTGTCATCATGACGAGCTATACCAACTTACTTTACTCATATGATTATACCTGTCATCATACCATATAATAACCTATACCAATCTAAACAAAATCATACTCATTACAAAATATTCTACTAATGTAACTTCTTTATCTTTGCATTTAGCTAATAGTATTAAGGGATGCAATCAATGGTCCATTTTTATGCCTTATTCCCTGTCTTGACAATTTATTAAACTAATGAGATAATGAACTAATATTATTACAAACCTTTATACAAACTTTTAAAATAAGACAAATAGGCCATAGCTATCAAATTGAATGTACTACTAATTAACTAACATGAAACAAAAAATGAAATTTAAATTGATGAACTTGGACAAATAAAAATAGACTTTCAGTTCAAGCTTTATCGACAAGTCATGTTGAATCTCTTTTCAACTTAAAATTTAAAAGACATATACCTGAAAATGGAGGTAGAAAAAGTAAGTTTCAGCAGTTACATCAGTAACAAATTCAGTAGAATATACTGATAACACAGTAAATCTTATCAAGAATAGGATTCGAAGAGCCCAGATGCACAGTAAGATACTTTGAAAGACTTCAGATATTAACTGAACAGTGGAATCACACAAAATTGAACATATTCAACACAAGAACAATATTTCAGATTTCCGCCTTTCTTCAGTTACAAATTCAGTTTGTTTCTGATTTTCTGTTTCTGCTGCTGTATCTGTGTGTGAGTGTATATGTGAGTGTGCTATTTTCTGTTTTCTTTCTTTAAAATCTCAGCCCTCAAAATCTCTTAAAAATTCTCTCTGCCTTTCTTTTTCTTTATTAAAATCTTCCCTCTGAAAATTTCTGCCCTTAGAAATTTTCTTCTGAAAATTCTGTTTTTCTTCAGAATTCTGTTTTTTCTCTCTTAAAATTCTCTCTTTCTCACTCGAAAATTCTCTTCTCCTTCTCTGTCTGTCCAGCTCCTGTATTTATACAGGGCTGGTCTTAGGCAATTTAAGTGTTTCTTGGACCCCCTTCTTCTTTTTAAAAAACAGAAAATCCCATTATGTAAAACCTTTTCCCTGATTTTCAGCAGCCCATTATCCCTTGTTCCCCATTAGTATTATTAACTAATAGCAACTAACATTACATTATAATATACTAGTACTAACACCCTGTTTTTTACTGCTCATTCCCAGAAATGCCCCTGAAATCTTGATGTTATTACTGAAAAATCAGAACCTATAGCAAAACAGTTTCTAAAATCTGTACAAACTTAGTTATCTCCTGATTTACAGCTATAACCAATCCTATGATTTTGAAACAGTATTACATCTCTAATAGCTGACTGACAAAAACTGAATTAAAACAGGGAATTATCAACTGAATAAAAACAAACTTAACATTATACAGAACATGCAGGATTCTTTCAACTGGAATTCAAAACTGAATTAAAAGCAAACAAATACAGGAGCATTGTCAATATACTGACAATGTCCCGTTTAGAAAACAACAATACAGCATACATTTGAATTCACTAATTCATAAACAAACATGATTTAATTGACGAATACTAATCAATTGACTATTTACAACATTTGTCAATAATTAGTCCAAACAATAGAATCAGACTGTTTCAGTCAACATTTTCAGAAATGAAAAATTCGTAATATAACTAATCGACGAACTTAATCGAGTCGATTACACACATTGTAAACAATCACAAGCACTAGAAACTATTCACATTCGGATCAAGTAAATAGGTAGGAGACAGAAATGACAGAATTGATCAAAACGAATATGAAAAATTAAAAAGCTATTAAAACAGACAACAATACACGTAGAATACACAAAAGAAATAGAAAAAATACCTCTGAATCTTCACTCGAACTCAACTTGGATTTGGACCTTTTTGTTTGAAATCAAACTGACCTTAGTCGAAGTATTTTCCACTGAAAATACTTCGACTAAGGTCGATTAAACCTCAATCTTCATTTAATAGGCACAGAATCCGGAAGTTTGGTATTTTTAGGGTTCTTAAAAACACGATTTGGAATTTAACCATTTCTGGTCAGATTCGAGAAGAACCAAACATGACACAATGGTGAGGGTAGCCTAGGGTTTATTTGGTGTTAGTTTGAAACGGATCTGAGTCTGTTCTTGTTTGGTCCGAATCTTCAAAAGAAGATTCGAGAAGTTCCGCACTGATTCGAACCAAACAAACGATAGATCCATATTCAGGGTGACTAGGGGAAGCTGTGGTGTCGATTTGGGACTGTTAGGTCTAGATCTGAACTTGGCTCGAATCTTCAAATGAAGATTCGAGAACCTCCAGGGAGATTCGAACCAAGCTGGTAACATATTCGGATAGAGGGTGTTCAGGGGGTCATAGGGTGTTAAGGTGGTGACCGGCGGCGTTGATGCCGCCGGGTTTCAGGCGAAGGAATCCTAGGGCGGCTAGGGTTAGGATTGGGGATTTGGGAAGACGATGAACAGGAGAGGATGGGGGGGTGTTTAGTTAGGGGCCGGGGTAAGGGTTTGGGATTTATATAGGGGTGGGGTGGACTGATGTTATCCGTTGGATCAGGTAGAATGGAGGGTTGAGATCTACACACTTAACCAAACGGTGTCGTTTGGTTTAAGTTAGGGGGACGGGTTGAACCGGGGCAGTGGGTCGGGTAAGGGTCTTGGGTTAGGGTGATGAGATCTTGGCCGTTGGTTGTATTTAATCCAACGGCCCTTGATAAGGGGTGACCAAACGACGTCGTTTGATTCTGCTTGAATTGGACCGGACATGGGGCTGTTGGGATTGGGCTTGTGAAGGGAATTAATTGATTTGGGCCTGGATTTTAATCCAGGTCCAATCTTTTACTAGTATGTTTTTTTTTATTTTATTTTTCAATTAATTCATTTTCTAATTTAAAAAAAATTATAAAACCATTTTAACTTCACAAAAATATATTAATTACTCTATAACCATTATTTAACACATAGACAAAAACATCAATCACACAGTGAAACATTTAAAATAGAACCAATGCGTATTTTTTGCGATTTTATTTAAATTATCTCTTAAATGCATAATTAAATCCTATATGCATGCAATATGCATTTTACTTTATTTTTTGATTTATTTTGACAAAAATAAACATTTACGGACATAACACAAACATTTAACACCACGCCAAATTCAAAAATTACACAGTAAATGAAATTTATTTTATTTTTTGATTTATTTTGGAGTAGTTTTTCGTAAGGCAAAAATTACGTGCTCACAGCTGCCCCTCTTTGTGCGGAAACTTGAAGAGTTTTCGTACAAAGATAAAGTGAGCGGACACGAGCGATTTCTTGCCCGTTCGAATACTCCGTGGGAAGCATTTTTTGAAAGATTTGACCGAACCTCTGCTTCAAAGGTTTCCTATATATCCTTGGCTATAAAGGAATCAGGTCAATGTAGTTCGAGAATTTTTGGTAGCTGGGACTACCATGGGACTGTGATGTTACTGCTGCTTTGTGCTGTTTTTACTGCTTGCTGACCTCCTTATTACACCTTACTTTAAAGGAAATACAAAAAGCTAAATTAGACTATGGTACATGAATTATAAAAATCTTATCTAGATCATGCCCTTGCGTTTCTTGTTGTCTTGATATCTTGGTGACTCTTGGGCATTTGGCTTATTCCGTATTCCTTTTGGAACTCTTGTTGTTTCTTGCTGGGGATTCTGTTGGACTTCTCTACTTTATTGATTCTAAGTGTGCTCCTTTATCATATGAGCGGGCTTTTGATTTCAACACTTCAATTGTATTCCCTCGTTCTTCAGGTGGGTGTCTTGACTGCTTTAATTCTTTGTCCTCATTCTCCAGGTGGACGCCTGACTTCTTCAATTCTTTGTCCTCATTCTCCAGGTGGACGCCTGACTTCTTTAATTCTCATCCTCATTCTCCAGGTGGACGCCTGATTTCTTCTTTTCTCATCCTTATTCTCCAGGTGGACGCCTGATTTCTTCAATTCTTTGTCCTCATTCTCCAGGTGGACGCCTGATTTCTTCAATTCTTTGTCCTTATTCTCCAGGTGGACGCCTGACTTCTTCAATTCTTTGTCCTCATTCTCCAGGTGGACGCCTGACTTCTTCAATTCTCATCCTCATTCTCCAGGTGGACGCCTGATTTCTTCAATTCTCATCCTCATTCTCCAGGTGGACGCCTGATTTCTTCTTTTCTTTGTCCTCATTCTCCAGGTGGACGCCTGATTTTCTTTAATTCTCATCCTCATTCTCCAGGTGGACGCCTGATTTCTTCAATTCTTTGTCCTCATTCTCCAGGTGGACGCCTGATTTCTTTTTCTCATCCTCATTCTCCAGGTGGACGCCTGATTTCTTCAATTCTTTGTCCTCATTCTCCAGGTGGACGCCTGATTTCTTCAATTCTCATCCTCATTCTCCAGGTGGACGCCTGATTTCTTCTTTTTCTTTATCCTCATTCTCCAGGTGGACGCCTGATTTCTTCTTTTCTTTGTCCTCATTCTCCAGGTGGACGCCTGATTTCTTTAATTCTCATCCTCATTCTCCAGGTGGACGCCTGATTTCTTCAATTCTTTGTCCTCATTCTCCAGGTGGACGCCTGATTTCTTTTTCTCATCCTCATTCTCCAGGTGGACGCCTGATTTCTTCAATTCTCATCCTCATTCTCCAGGTGGACGCCTGACTTCTTCAATTCTCATCCTCATTCTCCAGGTGGACGCCTGATTTCTTCAATTCTTTGTCCTCATTCTCCAGGTGGACGCCTGACTTCTTCAATTCTTTGTCCTCATTCTCCAGGTGGACGCCTGACTTCTTCTTCTTTACCAGGTATTTCCAGACACAAATATTGTATTTTCCCCTGTTTTAAATCAAAGAAAACTTCGTTAGTTTAAAGCAGGGTGGCTGGTTGTGGTATTCTTGCCGATGGTGATGTTTCTCTTCGTCTTTCTTTATTGCCTTGGAATGATTGAAAAGACTGTTTTGTCTTTGTAATTGATCCTTGACTATAGGATTTCCCTCTGTGTGTTTTCTTTCAAAATCTTTCAACTGTAATCATGTGCTTCTTTTGACTTTGCTGATCCTCTTTTGATTTCATCTTTCTTACACCCGTACTTTTATCTCCCACCTTTCGTGGCTGTATTTTGTAACCTTGAATCTTGGTAGTATACCTTGACATTCTTTCTTATTTGTTTAGAATAAAATTTATCTCAAAGCTTGGAGAAAGTAAGATTATTAGTAGCGAAATACGCTGATTTCGACAATTATAGAATGAAAAGAAAAATCCAATTTTTGGATGACTGTTGGAAAAGGAATAAAAGACTTATCTGATTGGAATTACTGGCACCAATGATCAGGGTATGCATTTCGGATTAATCAACCTAGTCTTTTAATCAATCTCCTTTCAATTGTCTCAAGGAGTTTTCATTGATCAATTTTCCTCATTTTTCACTTCTCTACTTCCCTTTCGCCTTATGGTGCCTGCGAAGGTTTTCACCAATAAGACTCTCTCATTTTATTTTTCTCTCAACTTCCGTCGCCTTATGGTGCCCGTGTGGGTTTTCACCTATAAGACTCTCTCATTTTTACTTTCTTTCCTTGTTTGTACCACTTCGTTTGCTTGCATCAGCATTTTTCTAAGATTGATCGAAAGGTCTTTTTGGTATAAGGTTAGGAATGGAAAAGGTATTAAAAGCTAAATAGTTGTGGTATGGGTTTAAAATTACAACTCTTGGAATCTTTTCTTATTTCCAATACAATTCCTGCCCCAGTCTCTTGATTGGGGTCTCTTGATATTTCTTTTCCGTGCACATTGTGCATGTTGTGCACCCTATGACCGAGCCGTGAGGCGCCTACGTATCCTTCTTTGAGGAATCAGGTCAAACGTAGTTCACTACATAATAGTGAAGATTTTGATTTTTTTTTTTATTGATTCCAAGAGAGGTTAGGAAAGAAACAAGTATGGCTCAAAGGGGAAGCAAATGGTATAGTGTTTGGACAGCAGAATAAATTGCCTTTGTCATTTCAATCTTTGAAATAGTGCTAAATACAAACATTCAAAAAGTTATGCATAATATCTCTTTACCGCGTCAGAATTGATCGCCATATCTATGCATTTGCCTTCAATATCTGTTAAACATAGTGCACCATTCGATAATACTCTGGTCACAATGAATGGTCCTTGCCAATTCGGAGCAAATTTGCCTTTTGCTTCAGCCTGATGTGGAAGAATGCGTTTCAGCACATGCTGACCTACTTCAAACTTCCGGGGACGCACCTTTTTATTGTATGCTCTTTCTATTCTTCTTTGATATAATTGACCATGGCATACTGCGGTCAATCGTTTTTCATCAATCAAATTTAACTGTTCTAGACGGGTTTTGACCCATTCATCATCATCAATCTTTGCTTCGGCAATGATCCGAAGGGAAGGAATCTCAATTTCTGCAGGAATTACTGCTTCAGTGCCGTATACCAACAAATAAGGAGTTGCTCCTACTGAAGTGCGAATAGTAGTGCGGTATCCCAATAATGCAAATGGTAATTTTTCATGCCATTGTTTTGAACCTTCTACCATTTTTCGCAGTATCTTCTTTATGTTTTTGTTGGCTACTTCTACTGCTCCATTCGCCTTGGGCCGATATGAGGTAGAGTTATGATGTGTAATCTTAAACTGTTGGCATACTTCTTTCATTAAGTTGCTGTTAAGATTAGCACCATTATCTGTGATGATCACCTTCGGGATTCCGAATCGACATATGATATTTGAGTGGACAAAATCGACCACAGCTTTCTTGGTCACTGATTTGAATGTCTTGGCCTCAACCCATTTGGTAAAATAATCAATAGCTACCAGAATGAATCTGTGCCCATTGGATGCTGCCGGTTCAATTGGTCCAATCACATCCACGCCCCAAGCAATGAAAGGCCATGGTGCCGACATTGTGTGCAACTCGGATGGTGGAGAATGAATCAAATCTCCGTGTATTTGGCATTGATGACACTTGCGCACAAAATTGATACAATCTCTCTCCATGGTAAGCCAATAGTAACCAGCTTGGAGGATTTTCTTTGCCAACACATATCCACTCATGTGGGGTCCGCAAACTCCTGAATGTACTTCAGACATGACAGTTGTAGCTTGTCTGGCATCTATGCATCTTAATAATCCGAGATCTGGTGTTCTTTTATACAAAACTCCTCCGCTTAAGAAGAATCCATTTGCTAATCGCCTGATGGTCCTCTTTTGATCTCCTGTGGCTTGTGCGGGATATATACCCATCCTGATATATTCCTTGATGTCGTGGAACCATGGTTCTTCATCAAATTCTTCTTCAACCATATTGCAATAAGCGTGCTGATTGTGGACTTGAATATGTATTGGATCTACATAAGCTTTGTCTGGATGGTGCAACATTGATGCTAGGGTAGTCAATGCATCGGCAACTTCATTATGGATTCTTGGAATATGTTGGAATTCCACTGATTGAAACCGCTGACAAAGATCATGTAGACATTGTCGGTATGGTATGAGCTTCAAATCTCGAGTTTCCCATTCTCCTTGAATTTGATGTACCAAAAGATCCGAATCTCCCATGACTAAGACTTCTCGGATACCCATGTCTGCAGCTAGCCTTAACCCCAAAATGCAAGCTTCATATTCAGCCATATTATTGGTGCAATAAAATCGTAGTTGAGCCGTAACAGGATAGTGATGCCCTGTTTCAGAAATGATTACAGCTCCTATTCCGACTCCTTTCATGTTAGCAGCTCCATCAAAGAAAAGTTTCCAGCCAGGTTTTTCAATTTGCTCCACCTCGTCGATATGCATTGCTTCCTCATCAGGAAAATAAGTCTTCAGCGGCTCATATTCCTCATCGACCGGGTTTTCGGCTAAATGATCGGCCAGTGCTTGAGCCTTCATTGCAGTTCGAGTCACATAGACGATGTCGAATTCTGTGAGCAATATCTGCCACTTTGCAAGTCTTCCTGTTGGCATAGGCTTTTGAAAAATGTATTTCAATGGATCCAACCTAGAAATGAGGTAAGTAGTGTAGGATGACAAATAGTGTTTTAATTTTTGAGCTACTCATGTTAGGGCGCAACATGTCTTTTCCAGATGAGTATACTTAACCTCATAAGCTGTGAACTTCTTGCTAAGGTAGTAGATGGCCTGTTCTTTTCTGCCCGTGAGGTCATGTTGCCCCAATACACAACCAAATGAATTCTCCAAGATCGTTAAGTAAAGAATCAAAGGTCTTCCTGGCTCTGGCGGGACCAACACGGGTGGTTTCGACAAGTACCCTTTTATCTTATCGAACGCTTTTTGACACTCATCAGTCCATTTGACCGCAGCATCCTTTTTCAACAATTTGAAAATTGGCTCACAAGTTGTTGTGAGCTGAGCAATAAACCTGCTGATATAATTTAACCTTCCCAACAAACTCATTACTTCAGTTTTGTTTCTTGGGGGTGACAGTTCTTGGATGGCTTTGATCTTTGATGGGTCTAGCTCGATGCCTCGTCGACTGACTATGAATCCCAGCAATTTTCCAGATGGAACTCCGAATGCGCACTTGGCAGGGTTAAGCTTGAGGTTGTACCTGCGAAGTCTTAAGAAGAACTTCCTCAAATCCCCAACGTGGTTGGTCTGATGCTTTGATTTTATGATTACATCATCCACGTATACCTCAATTTCCTTGTGTATCATATCATGAAACACTGTGGTCATTGCTCTCATATAGGTTGCTCCGGCGTTTTTCAAACCGAATGGCATTACCCTATAGCAATAAGTTCCCCATGGTGTGATGAATACCGTCTTTTCTGCATCTTCTTCATCCATTAGAATTTGATGATATCCGGCATAACAATCCACGAAAGATCCTATATCATGCTTGGCACAATTATCGATCAAAATATGGATATTGGGTAATGGGAAATTATCCTTTGGACTTGCTTTGTTGAGATTGCGATAGTCGACGCATACTCTAATTTTGCCGTCTTTCTTTGGCACAGGAACGATATTAGCTAACCAAACAGGATATCGAGTGACTCGAATGACCTTTGCTTCCAATTGTTTGGTGATTTCTTCTTTAATTCTCATACTCATATCAGGCTTGAATTTTCTCAGCCTCTGCTTGACAGGAGGCACCATTGGATTGGTGGGCAATTTATGGACCACTAAATCAGTGCTCAAGCCCGGCATATCGTCATACGACCATGCAAAAACATCTTTGAATTCTATGAGTGCTTTAATTAAATCCTCTCGGATTTTTGGCTCGAGATGGACACTTACTTTAGTTTCCCGGACATTACTTGTGTCCCCTATATTGACATCCTCGGTGTCATTCAAGTTAGGTTTGATTTTTTCCTCAAAGTGAATTAACCCTTTACTAATCTCTTCAAAAACCTCATCTTCATCATATTCTGATCCATAATCACAATATGTTTCTTGAATTAATATTTCGGAACCAGATTGATTTTTAAGACTGGGCTGAAGATTCCTCATGCATGCCATATCACTAGAGCCAGCGTAAAAAGAACTGTACAGAAAAGAAGAAAAAGAAAAGAAAGCTATTAGGAATGATAATAAAAAGGAAACTGCTTTTTATTGGATAATGAAAGATAACAAGGTTTTGCACGCTTCAAACCAACTGTAAGATAAATTTTGGGATTACAACCTTGAAACATCCCAAACAAACTGAAAGAAAATCAAAATAAACTACCAAGACTCCTTTCGAATTGGGAGAGGAGTGGCTTTCCAATTATTGAGCTTTGTTTCTGGTCCAACGAATTGAACTTCTACGTTGCTACACCCTTCTCCGTCTTCCAGCACATTTACATCACTAAACAATTTCTCGAACCTTTCAATTAATTCCTCCTCAGGATTGACCTGGGATTTAGGAATTGTTGTTATCGGGCGATTTTTAGCACCGGTCTTGACAAAAGACTTCAACAGCTGTGGTACTGGTTTTGGAAGAACCCATTCTTGGTGTTTCAACCTCCTGGCTCTTATCACGTCATTGGCGGTAGGTGTGAACCCTAAACCGAATGTTCCCCAGTTCTCGGGGAGAGATACTGGTTGTACAATTCCTTGCAAAGATAAGCCCAGACCTTTGCCGGGTATAAAGCCATTCTTCAGCATTTCATAAGCTACCATGACTGATGTAGAGGATACCTTTGGATTCGCAAGGTAATTTCCTTCTGGAATTTTCTCTACCGACACTGTGTCTGACACTTGGTATACCCATGGTCCTTGGTCAATTTCTGCTCCCTCGACTGGTACAATGGTGCTGTCGTGAGCATTTAAATTTTCTTCTCCATGCACGACTATTTCTTGATGGTCCCATTCAAACTTGATAGCCTGATGTAATGTTGATGAGACTGCTTTAGCAGCATGGATCCATGGTCGACCCAACAACAAGTTGTAAGAAACAGTCATGTCCAACACTTGGAATTCCATTGTGAATTCAACTGGCCCTATAGTTAGCTTCAACACTATGTCGCCAAATGAATCTCTGCTTCCACCATCAAATCCTCGCACGCAGATACTATTCTTTTGGATCCTCTCCTCTTTAATTTTTAATTTGTTTAAAGTGGAGAGAGGGCATATGTTTGCACTGGACCCATTTTCGACCAATACCCGGGTTACTATGGAGTTTTCACATTTCACGGTGAGGTAAAGAGCTCTGTTGTGCTCGGTACCCTCCACAGGCAATTCATCATCAGCAAATGTAATCCTGTTTGTCTCAAAGATTCTGTTGGCTATTTCGCCCAAATGATTTACAGAGATCTTTTCAGGAACATGAGCTTCATTCAGGATTTTCATCAACGCCAAACGGTGTTCCTCTGAATGGATCAGTAATGACAACAATGAAATTTGAGCGGGGGTCTTCTTTAATTGATCCACAACAGAATAATCATGGAGCTTCATTTTTCTTAAAAACTCCTCCGCCTCTTCTTCCGTCACAGCTTTCTTTGTTGGCATTGGATTGTTTTTAGTTTTTCTCAGCTCTTCGGGAGTAAAACATCTTCCCGAACGAGTCAAGCCTTGTACCTCACACACTTCTTCCTTGATTTCTTTGCCCTTGTACATTACGGTCACCCGTTCATAGTTCCATGGGATGGCTTTGTTGTTGATGATTGGCAGCTGGATTACAGGTGCAATAATAACCCGATCTGTACGTGCTCCTTCCACAATTACGACGGGTTTGTTAGCAACCCCTGGTACTATCACCTTTGTCCTCTCTTGTTTTGCGGCAACTTTATTCGATGATCCCTCATCGACTATCATAGACGGTTCACCACCATTCTTGTTATGCTTAGACACCGGCTTCTCCTCCATTAACTGCTTATCTGGCTTGGTTTCATGAGACTTGATCATCATGACAGTTTGTGACGGCTTCTTTGTCTCCCCATCAGCTTGTATGATTTCTATCATATTAGCCTCTTGATGGGCTGGCATTGGATTTCTATTGATATTTGGAGCTTCGGGGGTTTGAACCTCGATTTTATTAGTATCAATCAGTTCTTGTATTGCATTTTTCATATGCCAACATTTCTCCGTATCATGGCCTGGTGTACCGGAGCAATATTCACAGCTAATGGTGTAATCCAGATTCTTTGGTGGAGGATTGGGTAGCTTGGATTGTATTGGTCTCAACATGTCTAACTGTCTCAGCCTGTGGAACAGACTAGTGTAAGACTCTCCAATGGAGTGTAAGTTTTCTTTTTCTGTTCCCTTTCTCCCCTGAATGCTGGCCTAGGCCTGAAACCTGGTCCGGGATAAGCTCGGGGATAGGTATTTGGTGTGACAGGAGCACGCCAATTGGTGTGAACAGGTGGCTGATTGTATGCTTGAGCGTGGTTAATGGCGAAATGAGGCTCTGAAGGGTGATAGTAATGTTGGGATGACTCATGGTGGTAAGCTGATTGGCGAGGTCGTTGCTGATTATGGTAAAGCGGTGAACCCCTGGGTCCTGGACAAATTCCTGAATCAACTACGGTTGCTTCCTCCCTCTTCTTTCTTCCGATTCCTCCTACCCCGCCTTGAATAGCTTGAGTAGTTGCCTTAATTGCTGAATAGCTCATGATTTTGTTTGTCTTGAGGCCTTCTTCCACCATACCTCCCATATTCACTACCTCGTTGAATGATTTTCCAACCGCTGAAACCAAGTGGGCGTAGTAAGTTGGTTCCAAGGCTTGGAGGAAGTAGTCTACCATTTTGCTCTCCTTCATAGGAGGATCCACTCTTGCCGCCTGTTCTCTCCACCGAAAACCATACTCTCTGAAACTTTCATTGTGTTTCTTCTCAAATTTAGTCAAAGATAATCGATCTGGGATGATTTCCAGATTGTATTGGAAATGGTATGCGAATGCCTGTGCCAGGTCATCCCAGGTGTACCATCTTCCATGGTCTTGGCGTGTATACCACTCCAAAGCTGATCCGCTTAGACTTTGACTGAAGTAAGCCATCAATAATTCATCCTTTCCCCCAGCTCCTCGCATCTTGCTACAGAAACCCCTTAAGTGGGCTACTGGGTCGCCATGCCCGCTGTATAGGTCAAATTTGGGCATCTTGAAGCCAAATGGCAATTGTACATTAGGGAATAAGCATAAATCTTTGTAGGCTACACTGACTTGCCCACCTAATCCTCGCATGTCTCGGAACGACTGTTCTAGACTTTTGACCTTCCTGAACATCTCTTCTTGTTCAGCATTTTTGGCTGGCTTGTCAATTTCGGTTGGGAGATCAAACCGAGGAGCAGGTGAATTGATTTCGGAGGCTTTGAAGGTGGGCTCCGGGGGTAATATTGGTTGTCTTGGGCCTGAAATGTAGGCTCACTAGGAGATTTGTGAAATGTAGCAGGGGAGGTGCTACAAAAACAGGAGTCATAGGTGGAGGAAGGTACGGAACTGGTTTTGGAGGTGGAGACTGTGGTGTCTGAGAGGTGGTGCCTCGGTAGTGCTGATAAATGGGGAAACTCGGGGATAATTCAGTGGTGATATTATCCTGAGTTTGGATTATTGATGGAGCAGGGTTATTTGGGTAAGATGGGGGCAACTGTCCTGTAGACCAAGCTTGGTACATTTCTGTCATTTGCTGCTTGAGCTTAAGCATTTCTTCTTTCATTTTCCCGACATCCATCTCTTCTATCTCCATACTTGTGTCAACATCTGGGATAGACATACTTTCGGGTATTGGTCCTTTTGATCTTGTGTGATAGTGATAATATGCAAGTATACTCTTTAGAGAAACTAACTGGTTGAATTCTGAAAATGGACAAATTTGTTAGTTTTGAGAGTTTAACACATATATAATCACACGTTGAGATGCAATGCTCCTAGACAAATAATCCCTTTCTATTATGCATTTGCTAGGCTGCTTGTGTCGTCCCAGCCTTTTGAAATTTTTTATTGTTATTCATTTTTATTTATTATATCTTTTATCGTGGTGGTCGAATCTGAGAGATTGCCTACGTATCATGCTCTTACATGAATAAGACCTTGCGTAGTTTGGACCAAAGTCAATCATGTTTATTTATTACACAAAGATGGAATTACATTCGAAAACTTTAAGAAAATAGCTTGAAATACACACACTTACATCAAAATAAAAGATACAATTCATAACATCTCACAAAATGCCCCACTTTCCAATTTTGTTCTCTAATATTGGATTATCTGCTCAATGTGGGGCTTGACCTGGATGGCCTCCCAGCGTACGATACATCCTTCCAACTCTATTGCTAGATGACGAGCAAAACTGGGCGCATGCTCTGTAAACCTTTCATAATCCATTCCTTGGCAGTTTACATAACTTTGAGATGTGAAGACTGCCAAGTCGTGGACTTGTGCCCTGAAACCTTGGAGACGTTGGTCTTGGTCTTGCAATTGCTGCTGACGAGTGGTGGCTATGTCTCTGACACGGTTTTCACGATCTAAAGTTGATTCTAATAGAGCTCGGAGTCTGGCCTGCTCTAATCTTGCTTGTGATCTTTCCCTGTCGAGGTCTGCTTGTTGGTATTCTCTGTTGCATCTTCTTGCCTCTTCTAGTTGTGCACGAAGCTGGTCTTCTGATCGCATCCAATAGTCTTTTTCCTTCTTGAATTGAGCCTTGTCTTTTTCGGATTGCCTATCCTGGCGTTCCTTGTTAGATCTGGCTTCTTCATTTAATTGTTGGATCCTTTCTTTTGCTTTGCTCAATGCCCTTTTGTTTTCTGCAAGAATGGAGTCAAAATCTTGCATTTTTTCGAAGAGATTGGCGATGGTTTTTTGATCTTTCCAGCTTCTCTTTGGCGTTTCAGAGACTCTTTTCATTTTTTGGAATCGAGCATGAAGATTTTCATTCTCACAAGCTAGACTCTTTTTCTCGCCTTTGGCTTCTTGTTCTTGCAAATCTTTCTCCAAACTGAGGCTTCTTAGATTTTCTTTTAGGGCATGGATAGTGGCTTTGTACCCTTTTTCTTTTTCTCCCCAGATTAACCGCTCTTGGATTTTATCATTGAAATTTTGAACATGGGGTCTTTTTGTTGGCCTTTTTAGCTCAGGTTCCGGTACATCATCCACGCGGGACCGCTTTTCGAACCACCTTGCATATCCAGGATTTATCTCACCCTTGGTAGCGTCTAGGATTTGAGTATCACTTTTCAAGTATCGGCACCCATTCCACATCTGCTGAAGTAGAGCTTCGGGAATAGTGGCTTCTGGGTGTAATTCGATTACTTGCATACTCAAATCTTCCTCATCAGGAACTATTTGATATCTCCCTAGTTGCCTTAGGACTCTTAGTGGTGCATATGGCTGAATGCTTCTCAATCCCAATAGTAGTAGATAACTATTTGAGGTTGACATATGTATTACTTCTCTCATCGGGAGCCATCCCAGAGTCCATTCAATTTGATTTGCCGTTAAAGCCTTTAGATGAGATACCCATGCTTCTATCCCTTCTGGAGCTTGGTAATTTTTTGTTCTTTCCTCATAGCTCTCGATGCAATTAGCTCTGTTCGACCCATACTGTATGATCTTGGGTTGTTGTTGGAGATGTTCAATCACCCACATTTGCAACAAAATTTTGCATCCTTCGAAAACCTTCGCCCCTGATTTGCATAAAGTCAAAGCCCGATAAATATCTGACAGAATGATGGGGACAAGGGTGTGATTTTCTTTAGTGGTGAGGATTTGCACAATTTTTGCGGTGCGAATATCAATTGTTCGTTCTTTATTTGGGAAGACCATGACTCCTAGAAAAACCACCATGAAAGCAAATCGTCGGTGTATCTGCCAAGTGTCTTTGTTTTTCTTATTAGTAAGGCCTTTCTCATGAATTTCGAACACATCTGACTTTCCAAATCTGGAATACAAAAAGTTGAAGGAACAACATCCATTGATGACATTGCTTTTCTTGATTTGACTGCTGATGTTCAGAAGACCGAAGAATCGATGTATTGAAGGAGCCTTTGTGAATATCAAGCTTTGATTTCTTAAACTTCCGTCAAAACCAACATAGCCAGCTACCTCCTCTAATGTAGGAGTAAGCTCGAAGTCAGAGAAACGAAAAACATTGTGAACCGGGTCCCAGAAAGTTACTAATGCCGTAATCAGATCATCCCGAGGCTTAACTTTCATAATGTCCGTGAGATTTCCCAAATGCTTGACGACCCATTTTTGACCGTCTTCGCCTAAATCATACCACCACATTTGAAGCTGACATAAAAATTCCTCCGTACTTGTGGATGAGGGGCTTTGTGTAGTGCTCATTTTGTATCTGAAATTTAATTTTAATAAAGTCAAAATTTATACTAAAAATCATTTTCGAATTTTTTTTTTCTTTTATTTTAAAAAAAAAATTAAAACTATATCTTTTCGAAAATTTTAAAGCAACCCATTTTATTCCTTGCTTCTCACCATGATTTTAAGCTGGTCAACAAGCATGTTCGAGGCGAATGAATGCACAAATAACAAGTAGGATGCATCATGATGGTCTTTTAATTTTGGGTTCACCTGTCCTAGACAGACCCAACCCCTGTGTTGAGTCTCCAAGGGCAAATGCATATGATGCAAATATTCGTTCCTACTAGGGATCCGGTACATGGTTGAGTTATTCTAAGTGTAAAACCTTAGGTTGATTGTTCTAAACCTGGCTTACCCAAACGGACAGTTTGAGCCGAAGTGGGGGTAACGTACAGGGAGCACGAAAGTCTGCCCGGCCTAGTTACTTGTCCCAACTCCGTCTTATTTGGTACGACTTTAACAGAAAGGTGGGTCACGCGCACGTGTACACCATAAATTCAGAAGACTCAGAAAGAAGGGGGTTTCGTAGCAGTTGTATATATTCACAATTCAAATAATATTAAAGCGGTAAAAAAAACATTTAGCATATTAGCATATAAACAGTTGAAAATTATATAGTAAGTAAAGCCAATAAAACAGATATTTTAAGCTCGAATTCTTTAAACCCTGAACCAATGGTTCTGGGTTACGTCAACAGTTGATCCCCAGCAGAGTCGCCAGAGCTGTCGCACCTCCTTTTTCCCGCGCCCGCGGGGCGCGTGGGGAGTTTTCTCCAATTAAAGGACAGTCGAAACGGGATTTGTTTATTTGTTTCAGAGTCGCCACCAGGGAATTTTGAGGCGTCCCAAGTCACCAATTATAATCCCTGAATCGAGGAGAATATGACTCTGTTTATTTTTCTGCGAACCAAAAATCCTGAGTAAGGAATTCTGTTAATCCGGAAGAAGGTGTTAGGCATTTCCGAATTCCGTGGTTCTAGCACGGTCGCTTAACTGTTTTTATTATTGGCTTAATCATCTTGATTTTATTAAATATATTGATGTTATCTGATTTTACTACCGCTTATACTTATCGTGATTAAGGACCTTCTTTGAATCGAATTACGCGACGTATATTCGTGTTACAAATTTAAAAATGCGGAATTGTGTCACGCGTACGTGTACACAATAATTTTTTGATAATATTTTAAGCAATCATTTTTCCGAGATTATGTTGAATCAAGAATATTTATTTTTCTTGAATAGTGAACCGTACATCTCGGGGTTTTATGAAATTGATTTAACGTCTTTGGATAAATCCTTTTACTAAATATTTGTTCGAAATTGCGCGTACGCATAATCCGAATTTTTGCTTCTAAAATATAATCAAGGTACGCGAACGTATCCCTAATTGCGCAAAAATATTTGCAATGATATTAAGGATTTTTCCACAAATTATTCATACATTTTTATATGAAACTCATGACAAATTCCCATTTAAGGTTTCAAAGAACTTACAATATTAAATGTTGACCGTTGATTATATTTTCCGAATATAAATAATTTATTCCAACTGTTCAAATTCAAAGGACATAATAAAAATATGATTAATACTATCTTTTTAAAAAAAATATATGACATATATATATATATATACATGCCGAAGAATAAATGGCATATGGAACTAAAAATAAATAATTCATAAAGGGAAGGAAATATTTTCGAGAATTTTCATTGTTTACTTAATACAAATTCTATTTCTGATTATCAATGATGTAAAATGTGGCAATCTATGCTTGTACATCTCTTTTCATTCTCATACACTCACTTTTAATCTAATAGGCCTAATTACTTGTTCACTTTGTTTTATGAAAGTAGATAAGCATCGAATTTGTAGAAAGGGAATTATTATGCAAGTTAATTTAACAAAGTTACATTACATGCAACCCGACTATTTGGCGTAAGCATTCATAACGTTCTGTCATCATGACGAGCTATACCAACTTACTTTACTCATATGATTATACCTGTCATCATACCATATAATAACCTATACCAATCTAAATAAAATCATACTCATTACAAAATATTCTACTAATGTAACTTCTTTATCTTTGCATTTAGCTAATAGTATTAAGGGATGCAACCAATGGTCTATTTTTATGCCTTATTCCCTGTCTTGACAATTTATTAAACTAATGAGATAATGAACTAATATTATTACAAACCTTTATACAAACTTTTAAAATAAGACAAATAGCCCATAGCTATCAAATTGAATGTACTACTAATTAACTAACATGAAACAAAAATGAAATTTAAATTGATGAACTTGGACAAATAAAAATAGACTTTCAGTTCAAGCTTTATCGACAAGTCATGTTGAATCTCTTTTCAACTTAAAATTTAAAAGACATATACCTGAAAATGGAGGTAGAAGAAGTAAGTTTCAGCAGTTACATCAGTAACAAATTCAGTAGAATATACTGATAACACAGTAAATCTTATCAAGAATAGGATTCGAAGAGCCCAGATGCACAGTAAGATACTTTGAAAGACTTCAGATTTTAACTGAACAGTGGAATCACACAAAATTGAACATATTCAACACAAGAACAATATTTCAGATTTCCGCCTTTCTTCAGTTACAAATTCAGTTTGTTTCTGATTTTCTGTTTCTGCTGCTGTATCTGTGTGTGAGTGTATATGTGAGTGTGCTATTTTCTGTTTTCTTTCTTTAAAATCTCATCCCTCAAAATCTCTTAAAGATTCTCTCTTAAAAATTCTCTCTGCCTTTCTTTTTCTTTATTAAAATCTTCCCTCTAAAAATTTCTGCCCTTAGAAATTTTCTTCTGAAAATTCTGTTTTTCTTCAGAATTCTGTTTTTTCTCTCTTAAAATTCTCTCTTTCTCACTCGAAAATTCTCTTCTCCTTCTCTGTCTGTCCAGCTCCTGTATTTATACAGGGCTGGTCTTAGGCAATTTAAGTGTTTCTTGGACCCCCTTCTTCTTTTTAAAAAACAGAAAATCCCATTATGTAAAACCTTTTCCCTGATTTTCAGCAGTCCATTATCCCTTGTTCCCCATTAGTATCATTAACTAATAGCCACTAACATTACATTATAATATACTAGTACTAACACCCTGTTTTTTACTGCTCATTCCCAGAAATGCCCCTGAAATCTTGATGTTATTACTGAAAAATCAGAACCTATAGCAAAACAGTTTCTAAAATCTGTACAAACTTAGTTATCTCCTGATTTACAGCTATAACCAATCCTATGATTTTGAAACAGTATTACATCTCTAATAGCTGACTGACAAAAACTGAATTAAAACAGGGAATTATCAACTGAATAAAAACAAACTTAACATTATACAGAACATGCAGGATTCTTTCAACTGGAATTCAAAACTGAATTAAAAGCAAACAAATACAGGAGCATTGTCAATATACTGACAATGTCCCGTTTAGAAAACAACAATACAGCATACATTTGAATTCACTAATTCATAAACAAACATGATTTAATTGACGAATACTAATCAATTGACTATTTACAACATTTGTCAATAATTAGTCCAAACAATAGAATCAGACTGTTTCAGTCAACATTTTCAGAAATGAAAAATTCGTAATATAACTAATCGACGAACTTAATCGAGTCGATTACACACATTGTAAACAATCACAAACACTAGAAACTATTCACATTCGGATCAAGTAAATAGGTAGGAGACAGAAATGACAAAATTGATCAAAACGAATATGAAAAATTAAAAAGCTATTAAAACAGACAACAATACACGTAGAATACACAAAAGAAATAGAAAAAATACCTCTGAATCTTCACTCGAACTCAACTTGGATTTGGACCTTTTTGTTTGAAATCAAACTGACCTTAGTCGAAGTATTTTCCACTGAAAATACTTCGACTAAGGTCGATTAAACCTCAATCTTCATTTAATAGGCACAGAATCCGGAAGTTTGGTATTTTTAGGGTTCTTAAAAACACGATTTGGAATTTAACCATTTCTGGTCAGATTCGAGAAGAACCAAACATGACACAATGGTGAGGGTAGCCTAGGGGTTATTTGGTGTTAGTTTGAAACGGATCTGAGCCTGTTCTTGTTTGGTCCGAATCTTCAAAAGAAGATTCGAGAAGTTCCGCACTGATTCGAACCAAACAAACGATAGATCCATATTCAGGGTGACTAGGGGAAGCTGTGGTGTCGATTTGGGACTGTTAGGTCTAGATCTAAACTTGGCTCGAATCTTCAAATGAAGATTCGAGAACCTCCAGGGAAATTCGAACCAAGCTGGTAACATATTCGGATAGAGGGTGTTCAGGGGGTCATAGGGTGTTAAGGTGGTGACCGGCAGCGTTGATGCCGCCGGGTTTCAGGCGAAGGAATCCTAGGGCGGCTAGGGTTAGGATTGGGGATTTGGGAAGACGATGAACAGGAGAGGATGGGGGGGTGTTTAGTTAGGGGCCGGGGTAAGGGTTTGGGATTTATATAGGGGTGGGGAGGACTGATGTTATCCGTTGGATCAGGTAGAATGGAGGGTTGAGATCTACACACTTAACCAAACGGTGTCGTTTGGTTTAAGTTAGGGGGACGGGTTGAACCGGGGCAGTGGGTTGGGTAAGGGTCTTGGGTTAGGGTGATGAGATCTTGGCCGTTGGTTGTATTTAATCCAACGGCCCTTGATAAGGGGTGACCAAATGACGTCGTTTGATTCTGATTGAATTGGACCGGACATGGGGCTGTTGGGATTGGGCTTGTGAAGGGAATTAATTGATTTGGGCCTGGATTTTAATCCAGGTCCAATCTTTTACTAGTATGTTTTTTTTTATTTTATTTTTCAATTAATTCATTTTCTAATTTAAAAAAAATTATAAAACCATTTTAACTTCACAAAAATATATTAATTACTCTATAACCATTATTTAACACATAGACAAAAACATCAATCACACAGTGAAACATTTAAAATAGAACCAATGCGTATTTTTTGCGATTTTATTTAAATTATCTCTTAAATGCATAATTAAATCCTATATGCATGCAATATGCATTTTACTTTATTTTTTGATTTATTTTGACAAAAATAAACATTTACGGACATAACACAAACATTTAACACCACGCCAAATTCAAAAATTACACAGTAAAAGAAATTTATTTTATTTTTTGATTTATTTTGGAGTAGTTTTTCGTAAGGCAAAAATTACGTGCTCAAAGACCCAATACTATTGCTTCAAATATTGTGATTACAGGTATTGTCTCAGTCTGCCACAGAGATGCCTCTGTGTTATTTGATCTTGGTTCCACTTTTTTCATATGTGTCATCATATTTTGCTCGTTATTTGGATACGTCCTGTGAGTCTCTTGTTTCATTTGTTCGTGTATCTACTCTGGTAGGCAATACTATTGTTGTGGACCATGTATATCTGTCATGTGTGGTGACTATTGGGGGTTTGGAGACCCGAGTGGACCTTCTGTTGCTTTGTATGGTTAACTTTGATGTGATATTAGACATGGATTGGATATCTCCATGTCATGCTATTTTAGACTGTCATACTAAGACAGTGACGTTGGCTATGTCGGGTGTGCCACGGATTGAGTGGCGAGGTTCGACTGATTTTGTTCCCAGTATGGTTATTTTATTTCTGAAGGCCCAGCGAATGATTAGGAAAGGTTTTCTTTCATACTTAGCATTTGTGAGGGATGTTAGTGCAGAGGCTCTTACCATTGATTCGATTTCAGTATTGAGGGACTTTCTGGATGCATTTTCTACAGACCTGTCGGGCATGCCACCGGATAGGGATATTGATTTTGGTATTGATCTGGTGCCGGGCACTCAGCCTATTTCTATTCCACTGTATCATATGGCACCATCGGAGTTGAAAGAGTTGAAGGAGCAGCTTTAAGAGCTCCTTGATAATGGGTTTATTCGACCTAGTGTGTCACCTTGGGGTGCGCTTATTCTATTTGTGAAGAAGAAGGATGACATGATGAGGATGTGCATTGATTACACGTAGTTGAACAAAGTCACAATCAAGAACAAGTACCATTTGCCTCGTATCGATGATTTATTTGACTAGCTCCAGGGAGAGAGAGTGTTTTCCAAGATTGATCTCTGTTCAGGGTATCACCAATTGAAGATCAGGGACTCGGATATTATGAGTTCCTTGTGATGTTTTTTGGGTTGGCCAATGCCCCAACAACGTTCATGCATTTGATGAACAACGTCTTTTGGCCTTATCTCAACTCATTCATGATTGTTTTCATTGATGATATTCTAGTGTACTCGCGTAGTCAGGAGGAGCACGCGGAGCATTTGAGTGTTGTGTTGCAGAGATTGAGGGAGGAGAAGCTTTATGCAAAGTTCTCCAAATGTGAGTTTTAGCTCAGTTCAGTGGCTTTCTTGGGGCACGTGGTGTCCAGTGAGGGTATTCAGGTTGATCCGAAGAAGATAGAGGCGATTCAGAGTTGGCCCAGACCGATCTCAGCCATAGAGATTTGCAGCTTCCTTGGTTTGGCTGGTTATTACCGTCGGTTCGTTCAGGGATTTTCATCTATAGCATCACCCTTGACCAAGTTGACTCAAAAGGGTGCTCCATTCAGGTGGTCGGATAAGTGTGAGGCAAGCTTTCTGAAGCTCTAGACTGCCTTGACCACGACCCCAGTGTTAGTTTTGCCATCAGCTTCAAGTTCATATATAGTGTATTGTGATGCTTCGAGAGTGGGTATTGGGTATATGTTGATGCAGGAGGGTAGAGTTATTGCTTATGTTTCTCGTCAGTTGAAGCCCTATGAGAAGAACTACCATGTTCATGATCTAGAGTTGGCTACCATTGTTTACGCGTTGAAGATTTGGAGGCATTATTTGTATGGAGTGTCTTGTTAGGTGTTTGCTGATCATCGTAGCCTCCAGCACTTGTTCAAGCAGAAGGATCTCAATTTTGAGATAGCGGAGATGGTTGGAGCTACTAAAGGACTATGATATTACTATCTTGTACCATCCGGGGAAGGCCAATGTAGTGGTCGATGCCTTGAGTAGGAAGGCGGTGAGTATGGGCAGTCTTGTGTTTATTCCTGTTGGAGAGAGACCTCTTGCAGGTGATGTTCAGGCCTTGGCCAATCGGTTTGTGATGTTGGATATTTCGGAGCCCAGTCGGGTCTTAGCTTGTATGATTTCTCGGTCTTCCTTGTTTGATCGCATCAGAGAGCTCCAGTATGATAATCCTCATTTGCTTGTCCTTAAGGACAGCGTTCAGCACGATGATGCCAGAGATATGACAATTGTTGATGATGGGGTGTTGAGGATGCAAGGCCGGATATGTGTGCCCAATGTAGATGGGCTTCGGGAGTTGATTCTGGAGGAGGCCCATAGCTCGCAGTATTCCATTCATACGGGTGCCGCAAAGATGTATCAGGATATGAGACAGCATTATTAGTGGAGAAGAATAAAGAAGGGTATTGTGGGATTTATAGTTTGGTGTCTCAATTGTCAAAAGGTGAAATATGAGCATCAGAGACCGGGTGGATTGCTTCAGCAGATGGATATTCCAGAGTGGAAATGGGAGCGGATCACCATGGATTTTGTAGTTGGGCTCCCACGGACTTTGAAGAAGTTCGATGTTATTTGGGTGATTGTGGATCGACTGACCAAGTCCGCGCACTTCATTTCTATTTGTACTACCTATTCTTCAGAGCGGTTGACAGAGATCTATATTCGGGAGATTGTTCGCTTGCATGGTGTCCTAGTTTCCATCATTTTAGATAGAGTACTCAGTTTACTTCACAGTTTTGGAGGGTCGTGCAGAGAAAGTTGGGTACTCAGGTCGAGTTGAGCACAGCTTTTCACCCCCAGACAGATGGGCAGTCTGAGCGCACTTTTCAGATATTGGAGGACATGTTGCGTGCTTATGTCATTGATTTCGGAGGTTCATGGAATCAGTTTCTACCGCTCGCAGAGTTTGCTTATAACAACAGTTATGAGTCGAGTATTTAGATGGATTCATATGAGGCTTTGTATAGGAGATGGTGTAGATCTCCAGTTGGTTGGTTTGAGCTAGGTGAAGCTATGCTTTTGGGTACAGACTTGGTGCAGGATGCTTTGGACAAGGTGAAGGTGATCCAGGAGCGGCTTCGTATAGCGCAGTGAAGACAAAAGAGTTATGGTGACAGGAAGGTGCGTGATGTGTCTTACATGGTTGGGGAGAAGGTTCTATTGAAGGTTTTGCCCATGAAGGGTGTTATGAGGTTTGGGAAGAAGGGAAAATTGAGCACTCGATTCATTGGTCCTTTTGAGGTGCTTCAAAGGATTCGAGAGGTTACTTATGAACTTGCCTTGCCACCCAGCTTATCGAGAGTGCATCCGGTGTTTTATGTTTCTATGCTCCGAAATTATATTGGCGATCCGTCTCATGTTTTGGATTTCAGCACGGTTCAGTTAGACAGTGATTTGACTTATGATGTAAAGCCAGTAGCTATTTTGGAGCGTCAGGTTCGAAAGTTGAGGTCAAAGGATATAGCTTCAGTGAAAGTGCAGTGAAGAGGTCAGCCCGTGGAGAAGGCTACCTGGGAGACCGAGCGGGAGATGCGGAGCAGATATCCTCACCTATTTGAGGCTTCAGGTATGTTTCTTGACTCGTTCAAGGACGAACGTTTGTTTAAGAGGGGGAGGATGTAACGACCCGGCCAGTCATTTCATGAGTTACTGCTCTGTTTCCCGTATTTCTGCTTCTTTATGTATTGTTCAGTTGTATTTTATTGCATCGTGTTGGTTAGTTTGGGTTTGGAGTGGTTTTGTAGATAAATGAGACACTTAGTCTCTTAAGTTGGCCTTTAGTTGGAAAAGTCAACCTGAAGTTGACTTGTGAGTAAATGATCTCGAAACTTGGTTTTTATGGTTCGGATGGTTTTGTGAGGTGATTTGGGACTTAGGAGCGTGATTAGAATGTGTTTTGGAGGCCCGAGGTAGATTTAGGCTTGAATTGGCAAAATTGGAATTTTGGCATTTTCCGGTTGGTAGTGGATATTTTTATATAGGGGTCGGAATGGGATTTCAAAAATTGGAGTTGGTCCTTTGTGTTATTTGGGACGTGTGTGCAAAATTTCAGGTCATTCGGACAAGGTTTGATAGACCTTTTGATCAAAAGCAGAATTTGGAAATCATAGGATTGAATCCGAGGGTGATTTGGTGTTCCGACATTGTTTTGAGTGTTCCGAGGGTTGGAACAAGTTTGAATAGTGTAATGTGACTTATTGGCGTGTTTGGTTGAGATCCCGAGGGCCTCGAGATGGATTTGGATGGTTGAGGGAGAGTTTGGATTTTTGGAGTTGTGCTGCAGATTTTCTGCTTCTGTTATTTCCGCACCTGCGGATTGGGGATCGCAGGTGCGACGTCGCAGATGCGTAGAAGAGGCCGCAGAAGCGGATTTTGGTCAGTGGAAGCTTGGCTACAGATGCGGTGCATTGGGTGCATCTGCGGGACCGTAGGTGCGGTTCCTGGACGCAGAAACGACCCTGGGGGATTTAATGAAGAACCGCAGGTGCGGTCCGCAGAAGCGTAATTTAGGCTGCAGGTGCGGAATCCCTAGGCCAGAACCTATATAAGATTTCCTTCGTGATTTTCAGCTTTGTTTCACCATTTTTAAGTCGGATTGAGAGCTTTTTGGGAGATTTTCAAGAGGGAATTCAAGGGAACTTTGTAGAGGTAAGATTCTTGGAACTAAAACTCGTTTCTATGGTGATATTTTACTGATTAGACATGGAGTTCATAGAAATTAGTGGATAAAATTGGGGGTTTAGGGTTTGAAATTGGAGACTTTGATTTAAGGATTTGAGGGGTCATTTGTGATCGAATTTTGATATATTTGGTATGTATGAACTCGTGAGAGTGTAAGGATTCTAGTTTTGAGATTTTTTTTTTGGAATCCGAGACGTGGGCCTATGGGTTGGGTTTGGCCGATTTCGGGATTTTTGATGTAAATTGGTTATTTTCGAGTGGGCTTTGTTCCCTTAGCTTATTTTGATGGTATGAATCTGATTTTGGTTAGATTTGGAGCATTTGGAGGCCGAGTCGAGAGGCAGGGGCATCACGGGCTAGAGTTTGGACCGGATTGAGGTAAGTAATGATTGTAAATATTGTCTTTGTTGATACCCAATTTTTTCCTAGATATTTTTGTACCCAAAATATTTCCACAATAGCATGTATGTGCATATATAAGCATACCCAAGAGTTTTAGTTTTTTTTTAATGATTTTTAAACCAATTTACTACCCATTTTAATACCACAAAAACCAATAGTTATTCTCAAAATTATCATTTTTTGGTGAATAACTTATTTCATTCCCGTATTTACACCAAAATATAATTAAGGTGATTTTTGCATATTTTTTACAAATTTATTTGGCATTTTTAAGCTAATTGCATGTAATTGCAATTATAGCCTATTTTACAATGAACAACATTTTATAATTATAAGATCACTTTTAGTATTTTTACATTAATATTTATATGTTATTAATTATTTCAGTGCCTTTAATTTTATTTTAAATCATCTTTTTGCTATTTTATAAAATAATAAAAGGGGAGATTGGCTATTTAACAAACATCCCTTATTATTTCAATTCTAGCCAAATTGGCCACACCCACTATCAGATTCAAATGGCCCAATATCCTAATTAAATTAACCCAGCCCAATCCCCAATATAACTCGGTCCAATATGAGCCATTGATCAAATAAGATCAACGGCCTAGATTTAATTCCCTTAATTAAATTCAATTCCCCCCCCCCCCAAAACCCCTCATTTCCACAGACGGTCTCTCTCTCTCTATATCGTCTCTCCCTCTCCCTTCTCTCTAGAACCTTTTGGTTCTCTCTTCTCCGATGATCTCCACCGTCTTCCCGGCCACCTCCCTTCAACCCCAAGGCTCCAAGGGACCTCTCATCGTCCTGCTCAACACCTCGAAGACCTTCGAGGCTTATGGACCATGGCGATTTGATACCTAGAGTTCCTGATTCTTTTATATGCGAGTTCTCCGGTGTGATTTCAGGCGAAATCACACCCTATATGTCACGATCTATGAGGTTACGACA
Organism: Nicotiana tabacum; assembly: GCF_000715075.1. Taxonomy (NCBI): domain Eukaryota; kingdom Viridiplantae; phylum Streptophyta; class Magnoliopsida; order Solanales; family Solanaceae; genus Nicotiana; species Nicotiana tabacum. Next base: position 159,613,717 of record NC_134101.1, on the reverse strand, counting down.
GGTTTTCCCACTTCTATTAGGTTTCCTTTTTTTTGAAACCCTAGCTCTCTCCTGAATCTCTCAAAAACGGTGTCATTTTATGCTATTCTCATGTTTTCCTCTGTGCTCTGTTTATTCTCGAGTTTATTCTGAAAGATCCTTTGCTTTGAACCATTTTTTTTACTTTCTTTGAAATTAGGATTTCTGGGATTTCTTTTTATGCATGCTTCGATTGATTTTCTTTATGATTAAAACCTTTTCTTTGTTTATTCTGACCGATTTCTATGCTCTTACTGTTTTTTAGTTTGACTCTGCTAAAAACCCTAATTTCTAGAAAATGTTTCTTCATTCGATTATGTGTGTTAGCATGTTTCTTTGCTTCGATTACCTGTGTTAGCCTAATTTCCTTTGTCTTGTCTCTATGTGTTAGCATGTTTCCTCGTTTGATTGTGTGTATTAGCCTGATTTTCCTTGCTTTGGTTCTGCCTGCTGGCCTATTTGCTTGATTCTTGTTGTTGTTTCATAGTCACCATGCTTCGAATATGTCTTGCTGAATCTTAACTTGTTTTCACTATCTCTGAGTGGTTATGTTTGTTCATCCCTTGTTCCTTCCTAGTTAACTTTGCTCGCTACTTTTGTTCATTTACCTCTATTTATATGTTAAAAATGCAGAATCATGACTTCACATGATTGATTCTGATTTTCCTTGATTGATTGGTAATTCAAAAACTTTCTTAAAAAACCTAACATTCTACCCGCCCGTTTGAATTAATTGGTTTTGTTACCTCATTTGTTATAGTACTCTGCTCTTTTAAGCCTTTCCTTAATAGGAATTTTACTGAATTTGGTCTTACTCGACTACTATATGCAATACTGAACCTTGACTCTTTCCTCATTTAATCCTACGCTGATTTTTCCTATTTGCCTTATATGGTGCTGAATCTTTTCGTTTGATTTTGATTCCCTTAACTAATGGGAGTACTTCCTTGATTCTTTGATTAATTGATTCTGAGTTCTTCAATTAACATATTTTCGTGATTTTTACCTTATTTTACCACCTACGTTTGACTATAAATACACTAAGTTTTTACAAAAAAACACACAATAGTCTTCTGACTTACACACACCACTGAATACTTTCAAAATCTGCATTCCCTTTTGCTCTTTTGCTCTACTGTTGTTCTCTGCTCCTTCTTATTATTAGCCGGCTAAAAGCCAAGGCTAATATACTATTACTGCTTTGTCTTGGCATCCTACTCTTGCTCTTTTACTGGTATGTCTTAACTCAGTTCCCAGCAATCATCCTAATATGTTTACTTATAGTCTTTATATCTATGCCTATTACCTGCAGAGTTTGACATGTTCATATGCTACTGTTCGCTTTACTTTCCTGCAAATGCTTGATCCCTACTCCCTTACCCTCTATGTGTTTATAAATGGGGATTCAGGGCATGGCAACATGAATTGTTGTCCATGAACTAAATTTTGACCCCAAGTAAAGAGTGTGTCAGTATGTTTCATTGCTGATCATGCCCTTTGCCCCCTCTTCCTTTGTTTACTATTTCTGTTATGAATTCCCTATCATTACCCCCTATGTATGTTGAGTTAAAGTTTATGGTCTGGTAGCCTTTAAATGGCTATCCAGGCCTGAACCTGGCTTTCAATAAGTCATAACTCCTCAATTTGAAAATGACAAATTGGTCAGGGGTGTGCCAGCACTTCAAATTGCTTGGCATGACCACCAGCTTATCATTTCCCCTCCCCTGCACTTGCACTTACTCTTAGACTTTAAGTTCTGCCCCTCTCATATGAGCCTTGCCTTGGGACCTTGAGTTCCCTCTGTGTATTTAGACATTTAAGGGCTGGCTTTTCCACACTGCACTTTACTACAATTCTAGAATGATGTTTGGGGTGTAAGCACTGCCTGGAGCTCTTGAAGCTCCTTGGAACTTTGACACATCCCAAATAAGAGAAGGCTTTGGAAACCTGGATCCTTGGAAGTTGGTTTACTACATATGTCAGACTGGGAGTTTAAATTAGGCCCTCTTTGGTTGGAATTCTGATTTCGGATGTATTTTATTTATTTTTTGACTAATTCTGGTCTGTAATAATTTTCTAATAACATTTGGGGTCGGCTAGTAAAAAAAGGGGTGGGGACTATGCATGCAAGGGGTAGATATCATGCCTATAGAGGTTATCATTTCTGAAATTCTTTATCCCATCTAGAGATCATGCTTGTAGGAATTACTGTCTCTAAAAGTTCTGCATCTTATACAAATCACTGAAACTCTGCATTTTCATATAGATGCCATAGGAACTCTGCATTTTCATACTATGCCTATAGGATTTTCTGCACTTTCATATAGATACCATGTCTATAGGATTTTCTGCAATTTTGCATGTGCATCCGTCATTAGGCAAACTTGTTATAGGATTTAAACAACTAACCAATTACATATAGATGACCTGCCTATAGGATTTCTGTATAATAATAACAGTGTTTAAAATCAGTGACACTTAGAAAGCATGCCTATAGGAGCTGTTAACTAACTTGAATCGCCAATTCATCTAAAATCAGTAGCAATAACGCTTAAGCACCTGCAGAACTTATGTTTTTGTAACTAACAAATCTTTTTTGCAATCAGTTTACTCTCTTTGTTTTTCCTGAAATTGATAGATATCATGCCTATAGGTTCTGTTTAACGCCTAGGCAAGCCTTAGGGTAAAATTTTATAACTGCATCAGTCTTTGATAATTACAACCAGCAGGCCGGCCTAATTCGAACTTCTTATCTGAAAATATGTGATAAATCAGCATGCTTTAACGTTTAAGTTTAATACAGACCAAACCAGTATGTGCAAGACATGCTAAACTCTATGGCTTATCTGATTTAAGGAGGTTTACTTGAGCCTTACTTGCTTATTTTCCCTCCCATTTATTGTATTATGTGTTTTGATTGACGCCTTAGTATTTTGTCCTTTGAAACTCCCCAAAATGCCCCAACTCCCTCCCCTTTAGGATTAGTAGTCTCAATGCCTCCGAGACTGATAGAATTGTGGGATGGGTACTAGCATGCAATAAGTAACGATACCATTCCGTGCTTTAATACCTTAACGGGGTGGTAAGGGTAGATATGGATATGATGACTGGTGCGCTAATATCACGTGTGACCCCTCTTCTGAGGAGTGATCGCTGGGTATTGCATTGAAGTGATCCATATTAATTATAAACTTAGGACCCCCATCCCTTTATTTGCTTTCATCTTTTCTTGTAAAATTATTCAAATCTCTTTTTTTTTATTTCTGCCCTCTCTATATACTTTCAAAAGTTTTCAACCTAATTGCAATGTTATATGCGAGTCCTTATTTGAGCTTTGATTGTTTACTTGTAAAGTAACAAATGCAACATGGTCGGGAACCACACTAGTGGATCTTGAGGGGTGCCTAACACCTTCTCCTCGGGATAATTTCTAACCCTTACCATAATCCCTGGTCTCTTCATCTCAAACCCTTCTTAAAGTGTCCTAATGCACTATAATCATTAGGTGGCGACTCTTCAACTTCTAAACCCAATTCTCGAAAGGGAATAGAGTTGTCCTCCCAATGTCATATACCCGATTTCTGACCCCACGGTTAGAGAAAAAGGGGGCGTCGATAGCATGGTGACTCTGTTGGGGATTTTCTTTAGGTTTTTACCATTGCATGTTGCTTGTGACTTTACTATCTCATTAATTGCTTTATTTACTGTCTTTTATTCGCTACGAAACTAACTTGGCTCTTCATGTTTTTCTTTCCTTTAGTTGCTTTCCTTTACTGCTTTATTTCAATATTGTTTGTAATTACTGCAATTATTGTAATCATTTATCTTATGAATGTGGAAATACATGTCAATTTGTTTCATTCTTGTAAACTGCATCTTCAACATCATATTCCACTCGTGCCAAACAAATACCATAGCAACGCTTATAATAAGTGGTTGCGCTCTTCCAATATTATCACCCTTTAAATTTGGCAAAGGCGTATTTGCGGTAAAACCAGTCGATCAGCGGTGCAGTCGACGGTTCCGTGCCTTTCCCTCTTGAATTGTTTGCTCAAGGGTACCTGTTTAATACCCTAATAGAAACCTTACTCTGTTTAATTGTGCATGCATCATGGTCAAATCTAGTCGAGTCAGTTATGGTGTCCACATAATAACTCATTAAGATAGCCTTGTCCAAAGTCCATCGGGTTTCCCTGAAACCCAAACGGACACCTACACGTTCTGTGCATTTATTTGGAGAACTAAATGCTTTTTATGCTAATTATCGATTTAAATAGTCGAGTCTGGCGGGGTAGGGGTCTAACACTTTGTTTTGCAGAAAATGAGGCACGAAGTCCCCAGATTTGGCATGGTAACCAACATTTATCCAAGGCTGCTGAATTGGTGGGAAGATCTCCACTCCAGTGATCAGACACTCGTCCGCAAATACTTAGGGAATCTACCTTCTCTTCTAGAAATCCAGCCTGACAACAAAATCATAGAGGCTGCAACTCTGTTCTGGGATAGTGACAGGTCTGTGTTCCACTTCGGGGACCTTGAAATGACTCCTTTGCTCGAAGAATAGGAGGCTTAGCTGGTATTCCTTGGGAGACTCCGGGTTTGCTTATGCCAGAGAATCGCAAGGGTAGGGGTTTCCTTAAGATGATGGGACTGAAGAAGAACCTAGACTTGACATGTCTGAAAGACTCCTACATCCCATTCGACTATCTGTACGAGAGGTACGGCCATAACAAGTCATACCGCACCTACTCAGATGAATTTGCCCTCACCTCATGGGCATATTCACATAAGGGTCTTCATATTCATGTTTTGTTTCCTGGGGATGATAGTGTTCCCTATGAAGAAGGCTAGGATCCACACCAGACTGACCATGGTAACCAAGACTCTGATGGAAGGAATTGGTGGACAGCCTTTCAGTATAGTGCCCATGATTGTTGCTGAGATATACCAGGCTCTAGACAACTGTCAGCGAAAAAACAGTCATTTTGAGGGATGCAATTTATTACTTCAGCTCTAGCTCATGGAGCACCTCCAGAAAGGAGAATATCGACAGGATATCTTACGCAGAGACTGGGATAATCACATTGCCTTCCACCAGCCAAGGCGTATGAATTATATGCCTAACATGTTTGCTCAACCAGAGGACGCTGGAAGATGGGTAGAGCTATTCGAGAATCTAAAAGAAGACCAGGTACAGTGGATGGTCGAATGGTTCCCTACGAAAGAATTCATTGTTCGATCCCGAGACGCACCATTTCTCATACTCATTGGTCTAAGAGGAACTTATCCCTACGTTCCCCTCCGAGCCATGAGGCAGGCGGGAAGAAAGCAAATCATACCAAGGGTCGACAAAATGAGTCACTTTAGGGCTGATTTCCAGGACGATGATAGCCCTCACAAATGCCAAGCTCAACACATGTGGCATTGCAAGCTCGTTTTTGGGAAAGAATCTATTGAGCTAGACAGGTATCACTCTGGTTGCGTGTCGCATTAGTCGGGTTGGTTGGAAGATGATCACAATGGTATAGGTCAACCCGGGTTCATTCATGGACACAGAATCATCGACGAAAAAGCTGAAGCACGGGTTAAGTACAATCAACTGCGCAAGAGAATTCGAGAGTGTGAAAGTGAGCATCGGGAAATACAAGAAGCCCATCAAAAGTTGATCGAAGAATGGAAGGATATGGCTATCAGCGCCAACAAACGACTAGGGTATTTGGAGCGGGGTCTAGTGGAGCTAGAAGGAAAGTTCCTCAAGAGGATTGAAGATTGTCGAAACGCTGAAGGGAATGCAGGCGGACATTTGGCCCAAGCGTATCTGTTGCTAGGACTACGCGAGCTGGTGAAGCTGTTCGAGGGGGATAAAGATGCCAAATCTGGGGAAGATCCTTCTGGGACCAAGTAGTTAGAAGTCTTTTATTTTGCTTTTAATGATGTAATAAGGCCAATGGCCACTAGTGACATTTTATTTTCTGTTATTTAGCATCGTTGTGAATTCGTCTTATTTTTATCAATAAAATGAGGCATTTAGCATTATAAGTTCTCCAAATTAATTTGTCACTAGGCTTACCTCGGTCACAACGAGGCACACAAATTAGGACGCGATTTATATTCTTGCACAATGTGTTTAAATATTGCAACATTTTCTTCTCATAACCCGCACTAACTTGTTACATTTTTTTGTTTTTCTTTATTTTTATTCCCCTCCCCAAAGGTTAGTTCGTGCATTCTGGCACCATCATCATACAGTACGAGATCCAAGGGCCCTCCTCCTCCTCCTCTTCCTTCTCCTCCTATCCGGAACAAGAACAAAGGTAGAATGGGAGATTCAAGCGCCAAAAAGGAAATTGAAAGAATTGAGATTCCTCAGGGTACCCCGGTTGCTAAGGAAACTGCTGCCCAACTTGAGCAGAAACTGTTGAAGTTCCAAGAAGAACTGGATCAAGTTCGGAACTTGTCAAATTTATCATTCACTCTCACCGCTCCTGATGTGAACTTCTCAAATGCTCAAAATCCCGCACCTCCACAGAACACCCCACAACCACAGATGCAACCCACTCATGCTCAACATTGCAACACATGCCACACTCCACTACCCATTTCTGAACCACTGAACACCACAAACGACCACCCCCACAACACTCCCAACTACGTAGATACCATACCCCAGTACACTCAACCAATCTCAAGTGCACCTGAGTCTGATGACAAAGACTCTCTTATCAGAAACTTGGCAGCAGAACTCAAGAAATTGACCAGCCAAGTCCAGGGCATGGAAGGAAACAAAGGCATAGAGGGGCTGAATTATGAGGACCTCTGCATTCAGCCAGATGTTGAACTTCCGGAGGGATACAAACCTCCAAAGTTCGAAATGTTCGATGGCACAGGAGATCCCAGAGTCCATTTGAGGACATATTATGATAAGTTGGTCGGAGTCGGAAGGAATGAGAAAATTTGTATGAAACTCTTTATAAGAAGCCTGAAGGGGGATGCTTTATCTTGGTACATCAGTCAGGACCCCAAGAAATGGACAACCTGGGTAGGTATGGCATCGGATTTCATGGATAGGTTCTGATTCAATACAGAGAATGCACCAGATGTATTCTACATCCATAATCTGAAGAAGAAGCCTACCGAGACATTCCACGAGTATGCTACTCGTTGGAGATCAGAGGCTGCTAAGGTCAGGCCGGCCTTAGAAGAGGAACAAATGAACAGATTCTTCGTCCGGGCTCAGGACCCACAATATTATGAGAGGTTGATGGTGATCGAGGGCCAGAAATTCTCCGATATCATCAAGCTGGGAGAAAGAATTGAGGAAGGAATTAAGAATGGTATGGTTACTAATCTTGAAGCACTGCAGGCCACCAACAAGGCTTTACAGTCTGGTGGCACGTCCAAGAAGAAGGACGTCAATGCTGTGATGGTCGCACAGGGAGCCAAACCACCACTAAAATACCACACTTACCCGTCACCTCCACTTACATATCAGCCTATCCCGAATTACCAAGCACCCACACCCTCTTACCAAAATCCACCACCCGTTTACCAATCATCTCCACCTCCCGCATATCAACCCACTTCACCCAGATGCTCTCAACCTACACCTGTTTACCAAGCTTATAATGCCCAACCCCCTCACTTCCAATCACCTCCCACTCGCCAAAATTTCCCTAGACCCAGACCAAATTTTGACCGCAGACCTCCCAAACAATATACAGCCATCGCTGAGCCAATTGACCAGCTGTATGAGAAACTTAAAGCTGTTGATTACGTCTCCCCTATCCTTGCCATAACTCCAGAAAATCCTTCCCATTGGGTCAACCCTAATAAGACCTGTGCGTACCACTCCGGCATGAAGGGACATACCATTGATGAGTGTCGCTCGTTGAAAGACAAGATTCAAACTCTGATCGACAATAAGGTTATCGTAGCAAAGGAGCCTACTCCCAATGTCCGCAACAACCCTTTGCCTAATCACAGAGGTGGGGACATTCACATGATCGAGATCGAAGATGACTGGGACCCCAAAGGATCGATAGGATTAATTGCTGAGGATGATGAGCCAAAGAAATCGACAGCCACACTTAACCCGATTGTTGTACAGAACCAGCCCTCCAGGGGTGATGAAGTCAACATGTCTACACCTCTCAAATTTGAAGCACCTTCTTCTGCGAAGGTAGCCGGGCCAATTGAGGTTGAGTTTGGGGCTCCAAAGGCACCTGTACTCTTTGAAGTTGTTGTGTTACCACCGAGGGTACCCATTCCTGTAGCAATGTCAGACATAACACTGTTCCACTCAAATGCCATACCATGGGATTACACAGCTGAAGCAAGGAGGAAAGGAAAGACCAAGACGGGAGAAGCAATTGCTGTGCAGGGTATGACCAGAACAGGCAGGGTTTACACTCCAGAGAACCTAGCTGAGTCCAGTAAGCAAGCCTCGGGACGGACTACTGAAACCAGTCCCGATGATCTTTGGAGGAAAATACAAGCTAAGGAGTATTCGGTCGTTGAGCAGTTGAACAAAACACCAGCACAGATCTCCATCCTAGATCTTCTACAGAGCTCTGACGCACACAAAAATGCCTTGATGAAGATATTGAGCGAAGCTTATGTGCCCAGCAACATAACTGGGGGCGAAATGGCAAATATGGTAGGACAAATACTGGAAAGCCACAAAATCACCTTCCACGAAGGTGAACTGCCGCCGAAAGGACTGAGTCACAACATGGCCCTACACATCACCGTGCAATGCGAGGATTACTTCGTCACTAGAGTCTTGATCGATGGAGGCTCTAGCCTCAACATCTGTCCGTTGGTAACTCTCAGAACATTGGGAAAAAGCCTGCACGAGATCAAAGATGGGGCCATCAATGTCAAAGCCTTCGATGGGTCCCAAAGGTCTACTATCGGAGAGATCAGCCTATGCTTGCAAATGGGGCCAACCTGGTTCGACGTTGACTTTCAAGTGATAGATGTCCCAGCATCCTACAATTTGTTGTTGGGACGACCATGGATCCATGCCACTGGAGCTGTAGCATCAACCCTGCATCAGGCAGTGAAGTTCGAATGGAATCACCAAGAGGTAACCATTTATGGCGATGGTAACAACCCCATATATAGTCGCCAAAC